>NC_139972.1:17772997-18340497 GCF_963993115.1 Abramis brama
TTTGCCTCCATGTCCCCCCGATTGCCCGCAAGCTTCTCCTCCTGTCCATACAGTAATTTCCTACTGTGCGACAGAGAGTCGCATGGTTATGATGCAATCGTTAGCCTATTTTTACAAAAACTGCTTCTACGGGGCCATAACGTAAGATACAAGGTAATGGAGCCTTTTATACATTGTCGTGTTTCTTTAGAAATAAATAATGGACAAATGGAGTCTTTAAACGCCTCAGATGTAAAGTTATTCGCTGTCAAAGTGACGCCAAAATGAATGGGAGTCAATGGGATGCTAACAGCAGGTGGGGGTCCGCTAGCCAATGGCGGCGCCCGGGGGTGGTACGGAAATCGAGCGCTCAATTACTCCCCTGCTTTTGCCGTATCCAGTCGGCAAAACTCCGAACACATCTTCCTTTTTTAAAAATGACTTCAGTGCCGTTCTTTGCTCTTTTCTCAAAGAAAAGCTGAACTTCAAATCCTCCAGAGTTGTGGCCAAAGCCGATTCGAAAGACCGCTGTTCGCCAGCAGCAGCAGCCATTCTTTGTTTTCAAGTAGCAGGGAACCGTCGCAACTCTGTCGTCATTATGTTAAGCCTTCCCCGCCTACTCTATACACGATGTGATTGGCCTGACCTGAGTTTGGTTTTTCCAGCTCGAAAGTCAACGGAGAGTTGCTAGACTACCCTGGCTGCAAAATAAATTTTGCTGCCGCTAGGGTGCGTCTAGATTTCTTGGCTAGAAGTCACTGTCAAAATATTTTATTTTGTGTTCAGCAGAAGGAAGCAGAAATTCATTACAGCTTGATTGAAAATGGCACACAATAAAAACATATTCTGCTCACAAGTGATATTTACCTTGATTTTTCTTTCTCTTCATGTTTCACATCAATCACTGACACTTTTGTCTCCTTGATAACCAAGTAGGCTATGCTAACGTTTAAATTTAACTCTATTATGGGCAGAATTGTTTGCTGTAATGAAAATAATTTTGTTTAAATATATGTGCACACAATAAATACTGAAATCGACTGATTGTTTAACTCTGTTTATTTTATCATAGTTTTAAAATGTAATAATTCATATTTTTAGGAATATTTATTTATCAATATTTTTACGGATTGTCATATTGTAAGATTTAACGTAAAATAATAAAACTATACATGCATGACATTTTTTAAGCAGTAAATTATAAGTGTATGTCTTGTGGATAAAACAATTGGCGTTGTGCATAGCTCAGTAGCCTGGTTTAGCCTCATTCACATCCCATTTCCAAAGGGGCGTCACCAATGGACGTCGCTCAAATGCCTAGGCGCAATTGGATAGACCTAAAACCAATCAGAGCGATCGTCATCGTGTAAAGCCCGCCTCAACGTTTGTGTTTAGTGCCAAGATTTGGAAAGATTGGAAATGGGCTTGAATGGGCTCTTGGCCAGACTGACTTGCAGAGCAAATCTAAATTTGCCGGAAGTTCGTCTGGGTTTTCCCAGGTTAATAGCTTGGGTTACTTCTCAGAATGGTCTTGTCTCCCGACAAGGGATCGAACCCTTGAATGGAAATTGAGCAATGTATATATGAATAAAAGCCTCAATTAAATATGTCATCATATAAAGTGATCTCTTCAGAAGAAATGACTGATTCTAGACTTTCAATGGATGGACAAAAAAAAGTATAGCCTATATGACAGTAAGCGGTTCTTCCCTGTGGTATTGAAAATCGATACATTTCAAGGTATCATATCAAAGTAGTTTCATAACAAAACTAGTGTAGGGTGCCACTTTTTTTTTTTTTAATTTCAAAGGGTGCCGTGGCTGAAAAAAGGTTGGGAAACACTGCTAGATAGTATCGACGATGATGTCCTGTGTTGAAGCTGATTATGTGCGCATGCGCAAAAACCGAACCGCCCGCCCGGTTGCCCCTCTTGTAAACAAGACGACACGAGAACAGTAAACGGTGAGATGTAAATGAAATCCCATGTTTCTTTTCATTATTTCAATACCAATTTTATGATGGCTATATGTAGATGCAAATTATTTATTCTCGTTCGTGGCTTATTTAAAACATGCTTCGTTATTTGTCTATGCTTTCTAGATAGCTCTGCTAGGAGCTAGCTAGCTATCCTTTTTTAACTGAGTCTATAATGTCCATTGATATGGCTTATAAATCTCTTTGTGTGCAGTTTTTTTTTTGTTAGCCTATTGCCTGCAATATAATATTTATTTTATTATAAAATATTTACCTTGTAATACACAACCAGCGTACTAATGTAAGGAGTGACTCCTGTTGGCCAGTTCTGTTAATAATGGTTATTATCCGTATATATCACAAGTAACTTGGTGCTAACGTTCAAATAGTTGGTTTTCTCTATTGGCTCCACTACAGATTTGATCAGGCAACAAGGAGTAAAGGCACTTTTTCCTGTTACATACTGACTGTGGATATGAAAGGGTTAGTAGCAAGTATTACTGTCACTGATTAGAAATTATCTGAATATGTGCACTATAACTACACTATGATCTAAAATATTGTTTTCAGACAACAGAAAAGTTCTGAACCTGATGTCAATGTTCCAGTCATTGAAGAAGGTATTATCAGATTAAGCAATGCAGTAATGTCAGTTTTTAAAAAATATATTTTGAGAATTGATGTGTGTGGTTTCTTTTCTCAGGGGCAGTTGCTACTGCAGAGGACCCATCGGCAATCACAACTATTCAGTCTGCTTCTACGTTTTCTTCGGAGCAGCCGATTAAATACCTCTTCAAGACAGAGGGAGCTGGGGGGCAGGTAGGGGAGCTGTACCCTCCCTCAGGGCAGGTAGGAGATGGGGAGGAAGGGTTATATTCAAACCTGAGTAAGAACTTAGGCCCAGTTTACACCTGGTAGTGACATTCGTCTCAGTCATCTGATCACAAGTGGTCAGTCAAGAAAGACAGACTCACTTTTGCTCTCAAACATTCCACAGACATGACCTTTTGAGTGCTTTTGGAGAACAATTTTACAAATTTATTTAGTGCTGCTGTCCATGCCAGACAGATGTTAATACCAGGTTTAAACCAACCTAAATTCTTCCCATAGAATGGTCTTTCTGATGCACGATTCAGAAAGATTTAGCTGTGATCTCTCTTTTTCACTTTAGATAGTATGTACAGACGAGTGTAGTTCTGAAAGATTATATTGCGTAACATCATTTTCCATCTTAATTTTCTTTAGGTTACATATCGAGTAATCCAGGTCGCAGATGGACAGCTGGAAGCTCAAACTGATGGTGCAACAGCTGTTAGTGTAGTTACTGGGTTTCCGGCTACAACACAGCCTGTCACACAGGTGGAAAAGCCTTTATTATTTTACCTGAAATAGATCATATAAATAAATCTGATTACAACTAACTTAATTTAAATATGTCTTTCAGGCTGTTTTCTCTCATTCAGAAGGCTTAGATGGAGATGGCACAGAAACCCATTACACGTATTATCCTGCTACTATCTCAGACGCTGCAGCAGGCACAATGGTGACCAGTGTTCAGGCCTCAGATGCTCTGCTTAGTCAGAGTGCTCCTGCAGGTACATCATTAAACCCTTTTCAGTTTTATTATCTGCATGAATAGACAACAATGCAACAGTTCTGTTCTGTTCAGTTCAGTTTTTTATATTTATTTGTTTGTTTTTTTGCTCCTGCTTTAGGTCAGTTGTATGTTATGATGTCTCCGCAGGAGGTCCTTACTGGAGCCAACCAGAGGTCTATTGCACCTCGTACACAACCTTACAATGCGTAATGTTGCCTTTTCCAGCCTCTTAAAAGCACTCAGTCGTTTAATACATTTCTCTTTTCAGTTATTGCTGTTTCGCTATCTTTATTGACCACAGTGACCACACACAATAATAAAAAATATAAATAAATCAAAATAATAAACTCAGTTTATTATTTTAATATCAGTCTAAGCATGCCATTATTCTATTTTATATTAAATGTAAAAAATATAGTGTATTTAATTGAGCTGTTAATAAACGTATGACAGGGTGTTTGCGGGTCTTAAAAATTCTTAATTCGCCCTTACACAAATTAATGGCTTAAAAAGAGCAGACAGTCTTAAATTCACAAAGTCATAGCATTAAATGTTGCATGCATTGCAAAAAATGAATGGGTCTCATTCACTAATAATTGCGTGGATCATTTCGTATTTGTACGCACAGGAGACCTTCTCACGAAAAATCTCTGCCTAATTCACAACACAAGCGTACGCACATGAATTTGTTCTTAATCTCGTTCTAATGTTAGTGAATTTGGAGTATTTTAAATGAGCGGCCGCGTGCATGAGGTTAGTCATTTGCATAAAACACGGGCAAACCATTTCCATGGTTCGTACACAGATGTCACGCACAAATTTGTGCGTACGCATGCTTAGTGAATGAGACTCAATATCTTCCTCAGTATTTTTATCCTGTTTTCCAAACAAATATCGAAACATCTTAAAATCTAAATACATTTACTCAAGATCCAAATGTAAAATGAAGTCTTAAGAATTTTTACAAAATTAAGTTAATGATTAAAGCAAAAACAAATATTCAAAACAAACATTTTCACAGAAAACAAGACTTCATATTTTATGTCTCCAGTAAATGCATCTTGATTTAAGAATCTTTAGACTTTTTCGCTGGAAAAACAACTGGAAGACAAATATACTGAGGAAGAACATCACTTTTTTTTGTAGTGCGATCAGAAGATACAGTAAAAGTTATTTCCATATTCTAGTAGTTGGGAGCAGAGGTATTCAAGCTACTGTGTTTTTATAAAATGAATTAAAAAGTAATGGATATCTGTTGTAAGTTGTATTTCCAATCTTTGAAGTGTTGCTAATACAACTCATTGTTTCTCCCTAGACATTTACATTTTGAATTCATGGATTAGCTTATGGTCCCAAAGAAGAAGAAAAAACAGTTGTAACACACTTTTTCAATATTTGCAGTAAGTCAGAGGGGCCAAGAACTTCTAGAGATGATAAAAGGCGAGCTCAGCACAATGAAGGTAAAGGTTTTCAATTGAAAAATTATTGAAAATGACATGCAGGTTGTTGTGTAATATATTTGTGAGTGATTATTTTCAAACCACTTTACAGTTGAGCGAAGACGCAGAGACAAAATTAACAACTGGATTGTTCAGCTCTCAAAAACAATTCCAGACTGCACCATCGATGCCACTAAAACTGGACAGGTATGTGTTAGTTTTGTGAATATAATTGTGTCAGCAATATCTACTGGATAGGCTGTATGCCGAACGTCACATGAACAAACAGGAAAAGAAGTCTCATTGCATCCGCTTGTCGGAGAAAGTGTTACTGGCAGTACGAACTGACGGCAATATCTATGGACTTTTAAGTTAATCAGCTAACCTAGCTAGTTCTTTTTATTGTTGATGTTTTATTCGATTTAAATATCTCAATGTTAGATAAATAAAAAAACTGCATATGTGATGGACATCGGTTATGCTCATCTTTGATCTTGAGTAAAACGGCTCTTTATTTACGAAAGCACCTACAAAAGACCTGAACACGATGCAACCTGTTTACAGAATATGGAAATGTGTTGCACATAACCCCATTATATCTGCTGTTGTGTGTTACAGAGTAAGGGTGGGATTCTATCAAAGGCCTGCGATTACATTCAGGAGCTGCGACAAAGTAACAGCCGGTTAGGAGATGAAATGAACAGCCTTGACAGGTTGAGGATGGATAACCAACTGTTACGGCAAGAGGTATTTTACTAGTTTGTATCAATTAGGGCTAATTTTAAATCTAGATTAGATTAATCTAATAATTCAGTTGCACTTTAATCATAGTTTTGATCCTAGTTTAAATTTTACAGTGAACCTGAATTATTTTAAACTCAGTTAAATCTCAAAATTAATCACAGGTAAAGGTTTTAAAAACTAATTTGTTATTTAAAATTAATTTGCAAAACCAAGATCAACATTAACATTTTAGGCTTTATCTATCTATATGTTATATGCTATATGATAGATAGATGGATAGATAGATCTATCTATCTATCTATCTATCTATCTATCTATCTATCTATCTATCTATCTATCTATCTATCTATTTATCTATCGGATGAGAACTGAACTGAGCTCAATGTTGACATCACTGTTTTCTGCAGAGATACTTTATAGCTGAATTGAACATCATAATCGATGAACTTTACAAAGTTGCGGAACTGAATCAACACTGAACTGACATCAGCTGAATAATAAGAGTATTGTAGTTTTTAGAGCTGCTTTAAAGCTGAATGGAATTCTTTTTGCATCATTAATCATTATTTTCCTGTTTATTACTGTACAGCTGCTTTGAAACAATCTGTGCTGCATTTCCCTAAAAGCATTGTGAGCCTAAAGCCAGGGACACACCAAGCCATCGGTTTTTGAGCATTGGCCGACTTAGTTTTTTCTGTCTGTTTTGCACCGTTGGCTCTAGTCGGACCATGTCGGTTTTTTTGGTCCGATTCAACATGTAGAATCAGTGTCGGGCCGTCGGTTAGAGAGTGAACTGATTATAGCTGTTCAGTTTACCGAACACAAGAATAAGAGCAAAAGTGATGAAAGCAAGCAAAGTCATGATGGCACAGACAGAAGGCTGTTCTTTTGCTTTACCTTTTTGAATGACGAATATATATCTGCTTAAATAGACAGTTATCTCCTTGACATGCAGACGCAGAACGCGTGTGCTAGTTGACAGTCGCCTGTAGTGTGTGTTCGGTGTCAAATGACGGTGTGTTCAAGCACAGATTTTCTTCCCCAACGTTTTCTTCTTTTTTGGCGTTGGTTTGGTGTGTCCCCACCATAAGTTGATCGTAAACCAATTGCATCAAAGGACTCTATGATCTACTTATGATGCCTATGAGGCTTAAGATGCTTTTGGGAAACGCATCCCTGTATCGTATAAAGCATTATATACAGTAAATAAAGGTGACTTGACTTGGCATGTTTTCCTATCTGTCTTTATCACTTTCTTTATTTCTCTCTTTTGTATTGTTCTCATTGACAGTTTTATTTTGTCTTCTTGTTTTTTAAAGGTGGAAGATTGGAAGTCTAAGAATCTGATTTTGAGGAACCAACTCCGACAGCATGGCATAGTTGCAGCAGCAAGTGCAGATTCCCAGTGAAGAATTCTAAGGAGTTTTGGAAATTTAGAACAAAAACATTTGGTGCTGGAGATGCACATTTCTGCAGTTTTTTAACAACCTTGAACAACGCTTAATGCATGACTTACATAATGCAGTATTCAACCTACTGGTGATCAGTGGTGTGCACTTTAATCGCTTATAGTAAAGTGCACTTTCGGTCGTATTGCGGTGCCCCCTGAAAGGCAATTTCAACCGAGGGGGACCCCCGCCCCCATGCCCCCGGAATGCGATTTCGCCCCTGCCCCAGCAGAGGTCGGTGCACGCCACTGTTGGTGATGATTCTCCATCAGGATCTTGCCTTATGTACATAATTTATTTTTTATTTTTTGCGCCTTCCAGTCCCCATATTTTAATGTAATTTAGCATTCATTTTATGTACCAGGACAGGTCAGGAAAATTTGTTCATTTTGTACTTTTACTTCTAAATTTGTGAAAATTATACATGTCAAATATTTGTTATTAATGCATTTTTCATATTTTTCATACTTTTCAGAAGGTATTTCAATTTAATTTGTTTGAAGAATGAGCATGTACATTAACTGCCTATTAATTGACAATTTACAACACATAGCATCATAGGAGATTTCACTATTCAGAGTGCTGAAATAAATAGACACATTTACCCTACGCCATTTTTGTAGACTCTGGTTTAAGAATGTTTTGTGTTGCAAGACCTCAGTGTATGTTGTTATGTTATGCCTTTTCACTTGTCAAATATTTAGTTTTTAACAGAAATAGACAAAAATATCTGATTCCTGGAGATATTCTTGTCTATTTTTGTTAAATACCAAATATTTGGTATGCAAAAAGGCTCAAGACTTAAAAATCAAGGGTCATGCAGCACTTCAGGCCTTAAAGAACCTGCTTTCAATGTTCTTAGACCTTCCTCTATGACACATGTAGAACTCCACTCCTCGAGGGCTACTTTTCTGCAAAGTTTAGCTCCAACCAGCTCCAAAACACCTGCCCAGAAGTTTCTAATAATCCTGAAGACATTGGTTAGCTGGTTCAGGTGTGTAATTAGGGTTGGAGCTAAACTTTGCAGGACAGCGGCACTCCAGGAACTGAGTTCTATGACCATGGACATTATGGCAAGCCATTTTAACATTTTTTTCTTAAAACTAAAAAGTATATGTTTTTCTAGTCCTTTTTAAAATTAATATTAGGTAATCCAATAGTGACTAATATCATTGTCCATTTTGCTAGTAACCATTAGATTCTTGTACATAATTCCAATGGTGACTGGTGTATTCATACAAATTATGTACTAGTACTAGTACCCATTTTTGATGTCTTAACACACATATATATATATATGAGGAGTTGGAGTAGGGCTGGCAAACTCAGCCCCTGGAGGGCCACAATCCTGCAAAGTTTTGTCCCAACCTGATTAGCTGGATCAGGTGCAGTTTATTAGGGTTGAAGCTAAACTCTGCAGGGCTGTGGCCCTCCAGGATTGACCTATTTTACTATGCCCTAAAAGTATGTACTGTTTTTGTGAAGGAAACAGGAAAAAAGTATGTGCATGATATTTTTGAGTGTAGCAGAATAGTAGGCAAGCTTAGGGACATACTGCCTTGTCATAATTTCATCTTTAACAGAACGTTCTGTCACTTAGTTATGTGCATCCTGTCACTGTTTAAACTGCCCTGTCAATCATTTGGTCACAGTTAAAATCCTCCACATTCGATTTGATTTAATGTCCTACCGTATTGGAGAGAAATGTATTAGCAGGTTCATTTGCCAGTCGCGGGTCTCTCATGCGATAACTGCCTTTAAAGGTTAATGATCAAACATCTTTAAAGTTCACAATGTTGTGGATAACATTGAATTTTTTTTTTGTTGTTAGGTTAGATACTAATTATTAATCACTAAAAGCCCTTAACTGTTGGTCTCAGACATCCTCCAGGTTTGTAGTTCTTAACACTTGTTATTCGTGTTTGTAGTTCTAATCGAATCCTCGTACAACACGCAATGGGTTTTGGGCAATATTAGTCAGAGTGTGCATGGATCTGCACTTCGAATTCTAACCAGAAATAGTAGACCCTCTGGGTATCTTTGGAATACTCATTTCAACATACTATGATTAGAGAGTTTCTAAGGCTGCGTTAACACTTGGCATTAACATGCGATCACCGTGATCCGATCAAGCAGATCGGATCATAAGCCAATCAGGACACGGTGTGTTTACACCTGTCCACATCAAGTGGTTTCTGAATCTGGATAACAGATCGGATCTTGCATTCCCGTGGAAAAACAAGAAAAAAAAGGATGGCTCTGGTGTAAAGTCGACCTGAAGTGGTGGGTTTTCTTTTAAAAACAGTTTTCTGTCGACGGACATTTTACAAATCTTGCAAAATGAGGAGGATGAAGAGGCTGCAAAGTAGGCTTCTAATAATGTGGATAGATGCCGTAATGGAAACGGTACAGAGAAACGTATGAGTCCGAGAACGTTGCCAGCTGTGGTGGGAAAAATGTGCGTTCTATACAGAAAATGAATGGTGCAGCTGCTGCAACTTTCGGGTGCGAAGGCAAACATTTCAGTAGCCTAAATTTGCGATGTACATCGCACTCGACTGTATCGCAAAACCACACAGCTCTCAGTTCTGGAGAGAGGGGGAATAATGACAGCCGGCGGGGTTTTGTGTGACGTCCACCTGTGAATGCAGACATGATGGCTGGATTGCGTTTACATTACACTGAGATCCTATCACAATGTGTCCTTAACTATCTCCGAACCTGGAAACGCTGATCAGATAACATTACGATCAGAGGCGCGTTTACACTTGTCTTTTCAATGTGTATGTGGACAACATCCGGATACAGGTCGCATGTTAATGCCAAGTGTAAACGCAGCCTAATACAGTGCAATTGTCTACTACATTAGTACTAGGCTACCTGGAAGAGTTAACAGGAATGCGAACCTGGAACAAATTTAGTTAACAGTTAACAACACTAATCAGAAGTGAATAGAGGTATGTATAAAGTAACCATTCTGACTAGTCATTATTTATAAAGCAATCATCACTAGTGAAACCTGAACTATTACTAATAAAATTGAGATTTTGTTTATTTTGAGCAGGTCTACTAGTATCTATTAATGGTGCACTAGTCACCACTATTTATTAATAAGTACTAGTATACAAACAAACAAAGAGTTTGTTTAAATTACTAAATGTTAAAACGGCTTGCCATATTACAAATGAAATCATGAGCCTGTTTCTTTAAGGATTTGTAGGGTTTCCGGTGACGTGAGTAAGTTCAAAGTTGTAACTGTGTTATTAGTTGCACTATGGACTCTCTACGGACCCTGTGATGGAAAGATTATGCGTTGCTATTTCAAAAAAATAATAAGCCAGAACAATGATCTGCATACTGTTAGTTGCAGGGCACGGCACGGTTTTAGAGACACAGATTAAGGTAAATCAACTGATTTAAACGTTTTCCTGTAAGCTGCAAAAACGATTATGATTTCTTAAAACTTTGTGTCATTTTGCAGTTAGCGTTTGTAATAACTTTAATGCCACGTTGTTTTGTTCAAAACAAGAAAGAAAAGATGTAATGCAGTGTTCAATAAACATGTCTCTATATTTCAAGAGTGATATTACAGGTCTGTATGCTCATCTGGCCGGTGTGCCCAAAGCTCTGTTACCTGGAGTGGGTGGAAAGAAAATATTGGATTTCTGGTGGGAAACCGTCAACGCGTGAGTCATTATATTTGTTGTTAGCATCATTGCGAAAGGTGTTTTCCATGCAAACTAATGCAACACAGTATTTACCCTCTCTCCCAGTCGCCAGCTCTTCAGTGAAGTCTATCTGGTCACGAATGCTGATAAGTAAGTCCTTGTTCTGTCATTTGACAAACATGTCAACTAGGTTTTTGCAATGTTTACATTTCTTTTGTGAAAATAAGTGCAGAAAGTGTGGCTTTTTGTATGTTTAAGATACACAATAGCAGCCATTAAACTAATTTAAAATTGTATATTGGTTCAAAACTGCACTCAATTTAGATACAAACACTATGAGCGGTGGGCAACAGCCAATGACTTTCCGGTGGAGAATGTTGTGAATGATGGCAGCACCACTCTGGATGACAGACTGGGGGCTGTTGCAGACCTTGAATTGGCCATCCGGAGCCGACAGCTACAAGATGACATTATGGTGGTATGACACCGCATTGAGCTATTAAAACACTGCATAATGTCCATTTAGTCGCACCTTTTTCCAAAACCTATTTTATTTTATTTGACTTAAATCTTAAATTGAAAGGGCTGCTTTCAATTGTGTGTTCTCATATTGCATTTGCAGATCGCAGGAGACATGCTTTGTGCTGATCAAAACTTTGATATTGCACAAGTCATTCGATTTTTCAGATCTAAGGTAAGAGAGACTTATCATATTGACTGTGTTGTAACAAGTTGGTTCTTGTGGGTGAGATGTCAAACGTAGTGACCCAACCAGGTTCGTACTGATTTGTACTTTCCCGCTTGCACCATAGTGGGATTCTCATGTGGCACAGACGCATACAGTTATAAAGTTAATTATTTTATAACTTTATATCATTATTTATTTATCATTACTCATTTAACCTGCTGAAATAATTTGTAATTTCGGCTCAATTTTAATTCTCATTACAATTTAATACTTCAGCCTGGAGAACTTGCTATATATTATGAGCTGGAGTCAGGAGAGAAGAGCTACTCCAGAGGAATTGTTGAAGTTTGTCCGAACACCCATCGGTGAGGCATGACATAGCATCTTTACTTTTATTTTTGTTGTGTTGTCATGGAAGAAGTACCCTCTGATATTATAAAATTAGCCAAGCTTATTAGATTCTTTATATATATTTTTTTAATTTAGTGTTCCATAGCCATTGTCATGCCCTCTTAATAGCAGGATTTTATACGTTATCATTTATTCATTTTATCATTAAATGGAAATGTCTTTGACGTTATCAGTGACATCATGATTCAAACGAAATGTATATCAAATGAACATGAATAGACAAGTTCTTAATTCTCCTTTTAATGTGTCATAGAATGGAAATATGTTTTGACGTTTTCATAAATTACATTTAGACAATTGTGTGCAGAAAATAAACATTAGACATAATCATTGAATATAAACATACATATGGACATAAATAAAAATAAACTTTAGATAGAAAAGTGACGTTATGATGGCTGACTTGTTTTCTTCTTTTTTTTTTACATATGACAACATGTATACTTATGTTTATAAGCATATAGCCTACTGTATGTAGACATAAATAAAAAAAGTAGCATTTTAAAATTCAAACTGACAATAAGACATTTTTGATATATGGCCCAATGGAAGATTTAATCATTTTCTTTTAAAGCTACACTGTGTAGGATTTTCTCCCATCTAGCGGTGAAATTGTTTATGACTACCAACTGAATATTACTTTCTAGCCCCTCTCATTCCGAGGGCGTTTTAACTCCTACGGTGGCCGTATTATTTCAAATCTGCCGGCAGTCGCGAGTAATCTCCCCCTCGCATTCGTCACG
Source organism: Abramis brama (assembly GCF_963993115.1). Taxonomy (NCBI): domain Eukaryota; kingdom Metazoa; phylum Chordata; class Actinopteri; order Cypriniformes; family Leuciscidae; genus Abramis; species Abramis brama. The sequence goes on from NC_139972.1 coordinate 17,785,689, forward strand.
GTGCCGCTGAGTGTCAAAACGCAAAAGGCGAAGCTTGAATTTCCAGGTATGTCCCTCTTTGGCTAATGTATTTTCAAAATGGAGGCGCAACATGGCTGCCACCATTCGAGCGACTCGCTCGTATGTATTCTAAATGGCAGATTCTACGCTTACGAGAATACTTGATTAGTTGGTATAAGTAATTACACATTAATGAGTACATATCATTTTGAATCAACTTAAAAAATTACACAGTGTAGCTTTAATTTAAGGCTGCTCACTGCAGAGCCATGGGTGGCCAGCTCCCCCTCTCTAGATGACATTTAGGCATAATGGGTGGAGCTAGAAGGTGGACGTCATTTGGCTCTGCAGTGAGCAGTGAGCACCACTTGAGTTTAAGCATTCACTACAAAATGTTGAATCTATGTGCACACCAGGGTCATGCGCTTCATTGAGAAGCCTCGAGAGGGCGTCACCGCATCCCGTCTGGCAAGTGTGGTGTTCTACTGTCTGCGTAAAGAGTCCTTACCGTACATATCTGATTTCCTTGTTCAACACACAGACGTTAAAGATAGAACCTTTGGCTTTTTTTGGGTAAATGTTTTAAATTATCTTTGAGTTTTAAAATGTAAAGCATTAAACCTTTGTTTCTGTGTCTTTAGATTTAATGTTAACTTCAATATTAAATAGGATTTTACTGGTTGTAGGAATGGCTTATAAATGAGGAGAAGGTTCCTGTTTATGGGATGAAGTTACCAACAGGATTTCAACTAATTGGACAAGTGGTGGGTACAAATGTAGCTTTATTTAGGTTAATTTTTAAATATCAGCAGCCATAACTTTAGTTTTTAGTGTCACATGATCCTTCAAAAGCAATCTCAAGGCCCGTTCACACCAAGAACAATAACTATAAAGATAACCATAACGATAACTATATTAACATTGACATCAACAAACAATAATGCTGTTTATCCTAAGCGCGCGCTGCAGGTTTATCGTCAACCACTTTAAATGCTCGAGGATGGATTCTGATTGGCTGTCGATGTTTTTATCTTTCTTCAGCTGGAAAAAAAATTGTTCTGAAAGTGATTCCAATGATATTGTTACTCAGTGCCGTTATTGTTATAGCTGTGGACTCTGCTATTCTTTTACAACTATTTTTAAAACTATATATTTTTCATTATCGTTATAGTTATCATCCTTGGTGTTGAAAAACATTCCTTATTATATTCTCAATGTTGAAAACATTTGTGCTGCTTAATATTTTTGTGGAAACTCTGCTACTTTTTTTTCAGGATTTATTGAATAGAATGTTAAAAAGTACAGCATTTGTTTGAAATTTTTGTAACATTATAAATTACTTTACTATCACTTTTGACCAATTTAATGCATCCTTGCTGAATGCAAGTATCAGATTAAAAAAATCTTATTGACACCGAATAGGAGTGTATACCCCACTATTCTAAACATACATTTTGTATTAATACATGTTGAGAATGTTAACATCTGTTATTACAGGGTCTGTCTGATTACACGAAATGGCTCGCTCACTATTCTTCTAAACAGCAGCTGTCCCCATCTAAACCTGTTACATGCCGCTCGTATGCCAGGTCAGTCAGAACACATTAGCTAGTATCCACAAATGCCTACCTGCTTTTCATTACTATACATACATCTGTGTGTTGACTCACAGGGTTGGACTCATGGGGAACCCTTCTGATGGTTTCAATGGGAAAACCATTGCTATGACCATTGCTAACTTCTGGGCTGAGGTCACACTCATGGAGAGCCAGACTCTGGTAAAACAAAAAAACAGACTGAGATAAGACATCAAGGAAAGCTCTGTTCTTCATTAATTTCACTGTTTTTATTAAGGCCATTCTACCTCATCCTCTGAACGACCCTACGGAGTTCGGAAGCTTGCAGGATCTCTTTCAGATCAGCCGGAAAGAAGGGTTTGTCCAAAGTATTTGTCTCTGATTTTTTTAGTGTGTTTTTTTGCATGGACTTCAATAATATGGACACTTTAAACAAGGAATAAATCGTGCAAAATTAACAATCTCTCATCATTTACTCGCTCTCATGTCGACCCAAACCCATATGTCTAATTTTTACAATACAACAAAACCAATTATTAACATTAGTATTCATTTATTTACCTTACAGGTATTTGGGAGGTCTGAGACTTCTACAAGCCACCTGTAAAAAGTTTTACCAGTTCTGCTCTGAACAAGGGTGAGATCCAATAAACATAATAAATACATGATTATCAGGGTCCAATCACTTTATGTAGACATGGCTTATGTAGATAATACAGTGATACAATGGCAGTGTCTCTTTTTAAATACAATACTGTCTCTTTATTGAAGTATTGTTCCATGTACTATATTGAAATAGACAAATAATTTTGTCTCTTCATTGTAATTGGACAGAAATACATTTAGTCATGTCTGGCAACTTGACAAATATGTTTTCATTATCATTAAGGATATACCGTATAAAAATGAAGATAATAATTGATCTGAAAGTATTTTGGAGATCATAGATTTCTTTGCAAACTGATTTTATAAAAAAATAAAAAATAAATCCAATCAACAACCACTGGAATGATTCAAATCCCTGCACTATATTTTTTACTTTTTCGATAATCCATTACACTTGTGGATGGAATAATATGGAAGAAAAGATCTGTTGTGTAATTGGAATGATTAAGACACTGACTGTATTTGCTTTCTTTTATGCTGACAGCATTGCTCTGTCCAAGCAGAATTTTACTCTCAAGTATGACACAAACATTCCTCGGCAAGTGGTAAGACTTGTTACTAATGATATTTGCAGTTGTCTATCTAGAGTTTAAGTACTAAGAATGTGGAGTAACACTGTTCTACATTTCTTTGATGTCTTCTAGGGTTTAGCTGGCAGTAGGTAAGTAAAACATTGACTACAAACTTCAATGAACATTAACAGTCAGTTTCTCCAAAGCTCATTCATGTCTATTTGATTTGTAATCAAACAAGATGCATTATAATCATTATTCAAGTGTCAAACGCTTGCCATTTCATCTGCTGTTATTGGGGTCAAATTTGAGTATTCTAACATTAGCATTTGGGTGTTTTCTGTGTAGTGCGATTGTGTCTGCCACACTGAAGTGCCTGATGAAGTTTTACAACATCACAGATAACGTATGTTCAGCATTCACCAATCAGTGGATAGATTTAGAACTACTTTTTAATGTTGGAAAAAACTATTATCTTACATAAACTTTATCCTGAGACAGGATCTTCCTAAACCAGTCAGAGCCAACTTCATCCTCAACGTAGAGACAGATGAGCTGTTCATCACAGCTGGTCTACAGGATCGAGTTGTGCAGGTTATATATATATATATATTAATTATACCAATCTGACTTAGACTTTGTGGAACATGACTGTCTCTGTATTAACTTTCTAATAGGTCTATGAAGGCTTGGTTTACATGGACTTCAACAAACAGCTTATGGACGAGCGGGGTTATGGTACTGTCTTTGAACATAAATATTATTCTGGGCAATATAAATAAAAAAATGCATTATTGTACTGTATATAAACCTAAAAAAGTTTTTGAATGTTTTTGATGTCTCTTATGCTTAAGGCTGTATTTATTTGATCAAAAATACAGTGACAACAGTAACATTGTAAAATAACATTACATTGAAAATATATGAATTTTCAGCATCATTACTCCAGTCTTCAGTGTCACATGATCCTTCAGAAATCATTCTAATATGCGGATTTGATGCTCAAAAACATTTCTTATTATTATCAATTTTGAAAACAGTTGTTTTTCAGGATTCTTTAATGAATAGGAAGTTCAAAAGAACAGCATTTTTGAAGTAGACATTTGTAAGAATGTAAAAGTCAATACTGTCACTTGTGCATCCTTGCTGAATAAAAGTATTCATTTATTTCCCCCCAAACTTTTAAACGGTAGTGCATTTGCTATAGAAACCTACATTTTAAGTGACTGTACTGCATGTCAATCTATTCTTTTAAATAGGAGAATACATTCCCTTGGACATGAACGATCTTCCCTTGTTCTGGCTGGCGTACTTGAGCGATCCAAGTGATTCTGGACGGATCCACAGTAATGTTAGACAGCGGTGGTTAAACGGTAAGTCCTGCTTTATTTCTTGGTTTATGTCTTGATAGTGAATAAATGAAGCTTTTCATAAGTCTTGTTCTTTCTGGACAGGTGACTCTGCTGTGGTTGAAGCTATGAAATCGTTTGCTGAACTCACAGACCAAGCCCGGTTGGTTCATCTTTGACGATTGGTCCTTCAATAATTGTAGCGTCATACTTTTCATGTAAAATTCGAAACAATGAAAAGTGCTTTAAAGTTTTTCTCACCGTATGCAGGGCTGCCTTCCTGTGTAAGGACTGGGCCAGACTCGCACAGCTCATGGATGAAAACTTTGAGCTACGGCGGTATGATGTTTTAAGTTGAATGGAGGTTTAACAGCATGTCACTAATCTGTGGATTAATGCTGTAGTTTCAAGCTAAAAGAACCAACAACGAATCCTTCATTATGTGGTTTAAATCATTTATAAATAGCTAAATAGATACCACTGTTGAAGTTATATTTTGTCCATCAGGTCGGTGTATACTGAAGATTGCTTGGGCCCTGGAAATCTGAAAATGGTACAGCTTGCGAGACAGGTAAATGAATGCCAATGCATTGTTTCCCTAATATATCTGGTAAATTAACTGGTGCACTAAGTTATTCCATAATACTAGAAGCAATCTGACCTGCAGAAAAAAAGCAGCACATCTGAATGATTTTTTCTTGTGTGTGTAGTTTGAATCTGCAGTCAAATTGCCCGGCAGTGGCGGTGCTGTGGTGGGCTTGTGTAAGGACCAAGAGCGGCTGGTAAGGCAGATCTTTTGACTTTTAGATAATGCTTTTTTGTATTTTAATTGATGCAATGTGTGAATTACCATAATTAGGAGGCAACAAGTAACTTAGGATTCTACTCAGAGCTATTCATGTGCTATTGGAAATTCTAACTTTCATAACATCAAAACTTTTGTACTGTGTCTGTAAACCATTTTAATGTCTTTGGTTTATAATTGAAATGATTCTATATTAAGACATTATGAATTATATCAAACATAAATGTACACTAGTGTTCAAAGGTTTGTGGTCTGTAAGATTTTTTTTAATGTTTTTGATGCTCAACAAGGCTGCATTTATTTGATCAAAAATAATTCATTCCTGTGATGGCAAAGATGATTTTTCAGCATCATCACTCCAGTCTTCAGTGTCACATGATCCTTCAGAAATCAGTCTAATATGCTGATTTGATGCTCAAGAAACATCTCTTAGTATTGCTGAAAACTTTACTTCACTGTCACCTTGTTGAATAAAAGTGTTAATTTCTTTCTTTCAAGAAAATAATTAATGACCCCAAACTTTTGCAACCTAGTGTATGTATATAGCTACCGAACTACTTTAAACTGCTGCCATTTTTGTTGTTTTTACGACATTAAAACAGTCAAGTTAGAGAAGCCTGACATTTCAACTTGTAATTATGAGTTTGATGCTTTTTTTTTTACTGGTCTTGTAATAATGTACTGGTAATTACACAAATTTTAACATGTTGTGAAAACAGCATCAACTATCATAAACAGATCTTGGCTGATATGAAATTAAATTGAACTGGAAGTGGTATTTTTGTGCCCCAGTATAAAAATATATTTCATGTTTTACCACTAGGTGGAGATGAAGAGGGCTTTCCAAGAGGCGGGATGTGTGTTTTGCCTAATTGTGCCTTATGACCCGTCAGTGCAGGGTCAGGACTGATCACTCAGAGAAATGGTTAATTGTTGGCCAAGAAGCTGAGATATAAAGGCTCTGCTTAAAGGAACATAGCTTAAAGGCATAGTTCACCCCAAAATTTTAATTTTTACAATATACAGTATAAACCTGTATCACTTTATTTGTTCTGTGGAACATAAAAGAAGATTTCTTTTAAGATTTTTTGGATGTCAGTGGTAGCCAAAGCTGTCTGGTTACTAACATTCTTCAAAATATCATCTTTTGTCTTCCACGGAAGAAAGCCATGCAGGTTTGGAACGACATGAGAGTGAGTAAATGATGACGGAATGTACATTTTTGGGTGAATTATCCCTTTATATTTGTTTTAACATAAGTTTTGAACTTAAGTTTAAATGAACTTGTCAATGTTTTCCTATTTCAGACTTCTATATCACAGGTCATTGTTTAGCGGTAGGTGGGGCTCCAATTGTTGTACGTTTCGGATAGAAACGAGAAACAATTGGACTTTGCAATGGCCTTCCACACCCATCCTGTTTTTGTATCGTAAAGAGGTTTTTGTGCAGAGCCAAAAGTGTTTTCTTTATTTCAATAAGACGTGGTTGCGAATAGAAGGTTTAATTAAATTATATCGGTCTATGTATTATTATAGTCAGCACTACCAAATTACCACCAAAAAATTCTCCCATGTTGTCATATATTTTGTCAATATGTTAATGAATCAAATAAATCCTTTTGACTCACTTTAAATTAGTATTGGAATTACATGGAAGTAAATAATGGTAAATAAAATATGTGATTGAATGTGTGGAGTTACTTGTTATTTCATGTCATGGGTGTAGGCTAACGGTAATGTAAAACCTTATTAACTTTGGACTTTTAGGTAAATTAGACTAATTAAAGAAGGTTAGTGTCAAGCATGACGAGTGAACGGGTCACTGCTAGTTTGACAAGCATAACACTTGAGCTGTGTCTAAAACCTCGTGACCTGCCTATATAGATTGCTTCTTTCTTTTTTTCTTTTTCTTTTTGGCATACAGGCGCGTTTCTCAAATATGCTGCTTTGTTCATACTTGAAACCCGCCTATGATGGTCCAAATATATTTTAGTATGTAGGGAGCTGACTAGATTTTGAGACGCAGACATTCTGTAGCTCGTTAATCTACTGTAGCCTACTACTGCTACTGTATACAAACATACGTTGCCGCTGTCAGGAGGAGGGACCGATTATGCTTATTGCAGTCATAGTGTAAATCGCTAAATAAGCAGATGTGGATGTGTCTTACCCGACTATCGTCAGTGTCATTTGATGGGACTAAAGGATGGCAGCAAAGGAGGATCTTTACTCAAAGATTATTCCGCGCAGACTGAGACAGAACAATTGCGTCTCTGTCAAACATGGATCCAATCTGGACGTGCTGCTGTCGATGGGGTTTCCTCAGATGAGAGCGTAAGTCCCATATGTATAATATAGACCATAATGGCGTTCTTCGTAAAATCATCCATGAATAAATAATGTTTTTGTCTCTCAAAGTTCGTCTGTAGGGTGTTTTAACACGCTATAGAACCTAATTAAATTATTGTTGAGGTGGATTACTTTGACTTCAAGTCAGTATAAAGTCACGAAACTGACTGAATATCATATGGGATAATGTACACTTAGACATGAAAATAATGGTTATCATGCAGTGCAAATGGCTTGTATTATATCGCTTACAAGAAAGGCTTTTGTTTATCATTCAGGTCAGTGATGTGTTTTTGCAGCCACATTGAGCATCACATAAGAGAAAGTCTTCTAGCCATTTTTGGTAATTGTGTCAAAAAACCCACAGAGAGCACGATCTAAACTGGGGAATTATGTCTAAATCAATGTCAGTGTTTCCTTCACTAATAATTTATTCTATACAAATATAAATCTAAAATTACAATTATACATTTGTGACAATGTAACAAATAAATGTACAAAATACAACTATATATACATATACATACATACATACACACACACACACACACACACACACACACACACACATATATATATATATGTTCAAGTTTTTTTTTTCTATTTAAGGGCACTCGTAAGTGCATTTGTATTAACTAGCGTGTGTGTGTGTCAAGCTTAGTCAGGAGTTATTAATATGCTTTTCCTCTGTTTCCTTTATGGATGTATTGACCCACATAACAACAGTGAACTGTCCTGATTTCCTGTAAAGGACTCTTTTAAAGTTAAGAGCTTTCAGATGTGTCCACTGCCCTGATGTGAACCAACTGAGATAGTAGGAGTACCATCATACTGACCCAGTCAATGTAAAAAGATGGTAAAGGTGTCCTGTAACATGAGGAAGGAACATCTGTGTTTATTACAGCATGAATGATTTGTAAGTCACAAGGTTTTTGTTTTCATTCTTATTTTGGCACATATATGAGAAAACCCAAGACTATGCAGCTGTTCAAAATTAAATAAAGCACAGCCGATGTGCGCTCAGTCTTGTGTGGGAAGTTTCTTTTTTTCCCCTTTTTTTTGTGGTCCTGGTGATTACTTGTTTGGTCCTGTTGCATTTGGAACTGATCACAAGGATGTTTTTTTTTTTAATTAAAAATGGAAATTCTGTCATCCTTTGTTCACCCTCATGCTGTTCCAACCCCATATATGATGACTTTTATTTTTCAGTGGAACACAAAAGCAGATTTTTTTAAGAAAAATCCTGACCACTTTAATGATGTCGAGCTCCAAAATGACAAAAAAAAAAAAAAAAAAACCCATAAAACTTCAATATTACTTTCAAATTTATTGAAATTTAAATCATTATTCACTGATAACCTTTCCCTCCAGAGAGCTGTTAACCGTTGTAACCGGATCAGTTGGCGATTAGAAAATCATTTTGATCTGTATCGTTCTAATCAGTAGAATCATTCCTAAAACCGTATAGATCAATACAATCATTCTCCACTTTTAGCGATACTTGCAAACTTCCCTAAGCACTTCCCCTCTGGGAATCCCCACCGCCATTTTGAAGTGCATTCAACTTCGTCCAGTGGACGACAAAATTTTATTTGGACAGACCCTCTACCCCTCGATTCTGACCAAGGGAGTGAGTCTACTCAACATGTACACTTCAGGCGGATCCATAGTCCACAATTCCACCATGACTGTGACGTCACAGCAGGTCGCTCTTAATTTACCCCCACCCCACACATCTCTAGTGTATGATATTGGCGTTAATTTGACATTTAACTACATTTAATACTTGTTGTAGCTACCTTAAACTTTTTTTAAATACAGTTATAGTTTATTGTATTGTTATCATTTTCATTTGTGTATTTTTTTATATTTAATATAAATATATTCATATTTAATATTTGTTTATATTTAATTATTTAACAGGCCAAACATACTTACAGGCATATAAAATGGTGCATAAAACAAATTCATGTGGAGAAAAATAAATAAATAAATAAAAAAAAAATATATATATATATATTATAAAATGTAAAAAAAATCAGGTCCATAGCAGATTCCATGTGATCAAGGGCGCCAGTAGTGGGCACTCATGCAATGTAAGCAATGACGTACACCCGAGTGAACGAGACGGAGGGAAGTTAGCGAGGGAAGGGCATAACAAATTGGATTTAAATGCAGCCTAGTTTTTATGAACTGGATTAACAGATTATTTGAGAACATTTGATTCAAAAGAATGATTCGTTCACAAATTGGACATCACAACCAGTGTTGGGGAAAGTTACTTTTAAAAGTAATGCATTACAATATTGTGTCGTTACTTTTCATGGAAGGTAATGTGTTGCATTACTTTAGCTTTACTTTTTCCTCACCTGAGCTGGGCTTGCTTGCTTTAATAACAAAAAACACAAAAGTTCTATTTTTGTGCAAATGTAAAGGCCCTTTCACACCAAAAGTAAAATGAGTAAGCCTTGACTGAAGAAAATGCAAATTCGCGGCTGTACAGTAGAGGGTGCAGCTTAAACAATTCTGGATGGCTGAGTAATAGGAAGCAGGAAATTTCATCTCTCTCACTTCAGCAAAAAAAAAAAAAAAAAAAATTAAATGTGATGTTTATCTAGTAATTTTTGCTTATTAGTATGCACTCAGGAAAAAAAGTACAAAAGCTGTCACTGTGGCGGTACCTTTTCAAAAGGTACACCTTTGTACCTAAAGAGTGCATTTAAGTCCCTCAAAGGTACATATTGGTACCAAACGTGTACATATTAGTACCTAAATGGTACATATTAGATCACTTTTGAAGGGTACTGTCCCAGTGACAGCTTTTGTACCTTTTTTTCTGAGAGTGTGGTTGAATTGGATCTTCAAAGGTCAGCATCAAATACTTTGGTTAATAAAGTGAGATTAACTGCAATACAATAACCATCATATATATATATATATATATATATATATATATATATATATATATGAAAAAGTAACTCATATTTTTTTGTACATTTAAAAGTAATGCGTTACTTTACAAGTTACTTGAAAAAAGTAATCTGATTAAGTAACTCGCATTACTTGTAATGCGTGTTTTCGTTTCCCCCAACACTGATTACAACTTCTCATAAACTCACCAAGTTTGTGGAAGTTCAAGTTCAAGATGAGGCAGATGTCCAGATTTGCACTGAATAACAGCCTAAAGGTCATGAGTCATTTGGACCAATTTTAATACTTTTATGGTGTATTTTTTATTTTATTTTGGAGCTTGACAGAATACAGTTCTCATTAACTTTCATTATATAAAAAAAGTGTGGGCAAGATATTCTTCAAAAATTCCTCTTTTTGTTCATATACTAACTGTCTATTGCACTTTTGTCTGTCTACTGGCGATTTGCACTATTTTTCTGTTTACTATGTATTGTTTACCATTTGCTATGTATTGTATTTTGTGTATCATGTGAATGGTTGAGGGCTGTGTTGCACTGTCTGTTGTAGGATGTTGTGATCTGTTGCTGTTTATTCTTGCATTGGTTATGCACCTCGGTCCGTACGAAACAAAATTTCGTTCAGCTGTGTACATGTATACGGATGAATGACAATTGAGCTTGACTTGACATAGTCTTATAGGTTTGGAACAACAGCAGGGTGAGCAAACGATGACAGTATTTTCCTTCTTGGGTGAACCGTTAAGTCTGACTACACTAACCAGTCCTTCTCGTTATTCTCTTGCTCATGCGTATATCACTGTTTCTGTCTTGTCATAAGGTATGGTTTACCAGTAGTCAGTCTGCGTGTATAATAATGCTGTGGTTTCGTCTCAGGGTCACGCTGTGTAAATGTCATCAACTTCCTTCCTGAAAGATGACAGAGCAGGAGATGAGATAGCGACCATGACCTCCTGGTGTATAAATACTGAGATCCTGATCATTTTCCGTACTGAAAGGCCACATTATGTCCCTCGCAGGATGCATTTCATTTTTCTGTTGTGATGTGATGTTCTGTGGATACAAGTGGGCCGTCAGCTGTCCCTGTTGCCTGTCCTGGTCTGGCCACATTTGCCGACAGGCCTGCAGGTGTTGGCTGGCCATATTTTGGGATGAACAGCTGTGCTCTCTGTGTGGCAGGGATGGCAGCTGGTACTTGTGGGCCTTGGGGCTTGTGGGATAGTGTCTGTTGCTCTTGCCGGGCGTCAGTGAGATCAATCGTATCTTTTTCTTCTTCCTTTTTGGCTCAGCTCCCTCGGTGGCTGCTGGGATAAAGGAAACAGATGTAGGCCAGCACACTAGCGTCAATAGGGAGCGAACCTCTCCTCCACCTCTGAAAAAACAGACACAGGCACAAGAGTGGGATCCACAGAAGCAGTTGTTCTAAAGTCAGCCTACTCTTCCACTCCTCCACTGTTTATAAGGGGCCTGTATCAGTGTGTGTTCTCTCATTTGTGAGTCCACCATCTGTGGCGGTTGTGCGATTGCCAGAATGAGAGCCGTGTGTCCAAATGCGGGTGTCCTTCCACCCTCCTGCTCAGAATGAAGCTCTGGAAGAAACGCAAGGACACAAGGATAACAAATAAAAATAGTATTGTTACTATTTAGAGTGTTTTATGCCTGCTAAAGCTGAATTTTCAGCAGTCATTACTCCAGTTTTCAATGTCACATGAAATAACTATAATATGCTGATTTGGGGGTCAGGAAACTATAAAGCTTGTTTCCGCAACAGAATAAAACATTTTAAAAGATAATTGCGACTTTTTGTCTCACAAGAGTTTACATCTAGCATTTCTGACTTTATAGCTCCCAATTCTGAGAAATTAAGTCAGAATTGTGAGATAAAAAGTCGCAGTTAGCTTTTTTATTTTTCATTCTGTGGCGGAAACAATCTTCCATTGGAAACAGTTTTTATTATCAAGATTGAAAACAGTTGTACTGCTTAATATTTTTGTGGAAGCAGTGATATTTTTCAAAATATCAAAAGAACAGCATTTATTTGAAATAGAAATCTTTTGTAACATTATAAATGTCTCTAATGTCGCATTTGATTGATTTAATGTGTCCTTACTATTATAAAAGCTATTTATATTTTGAATCTTTACATATAGGCTATTACTTCTTCTAGTGCAAACAGTCCAGTACTGCAGTACATCTATCTGTCTGCAAAACCAGTTGTTGAAAGTAGTGTTCTGGATTGCAGTGACTCTTGAGCCTCTTGGCAAAGAATCAGGCTAAACGGAAGATCTGTAAACAGGAAACTTAAGGATGCAGAGGTCTGAGCTGTGGGATTTCCCCAAAGAGCCGAGTGAAAGGTGTGTTGTTTGGTCAGCTGGATGATTATGAAAGACACTTTGTGGAGATTATCTGAAATGATTTGTGGAAAACAATTAGATGCATCATTAAACAAGAACAAAAATTAGAACAGGCAGTAAACCCGTAAAGTTAATCTTGTTTACTGGCTGCTGGTTGCTAATGCTAAAAGCCATGATACAAATATCCACGAAAATAATCTCCTTTTAGATCATTTATATCATATACCACAAACAATGCAAAGATTTTGCTCATGTAAGCGCCCCTCTCCATTTAAATTTATGTTTTTGTTCAATACACTTGAGGATATAGATGTACAAATTCATTGAGCAAAATAGGCTTTACTGATCACAGCTTTTCGGACAAACAGTCATAATTATTTAATTATCATATGTGTCACTGGAATTTGTAAAGAATCACCCCCCACTGCACCTTCAGCAAATTGTATATGAGTAATACAGGGTATTGGAAATAGCTAGTAAGACATAAAAGGCATCTTAGGGCATGACAGGTTGTGAGTGAGGCTTGTGTGGGCGTCTGGGCGGTTATTCAGTTTTTATCTCGTTTTAAGAGGCATATTTGGTTATATGATGGGAAAATATTACTTGAAGCGTTATGACCTAATTTAAATTTTAATCAGTGGATGTTTTCATTATCATGCTTGGTATGCGTGTTAATATTTCATGTTGTCAAGAGCTTTTTCCATGAAATTAGATTGCCATAAAAACGGATTTGTTTTGTCACCCTCTTAGTTAACTTGTAAACCTCTTCGGCCTCTTTCTCTTTTTCACTCAGTGCATACTGTGCATGAGAAAGTATTTCAGGCCTGTTACCACTGTGATTAAGTCTACTAAACTTTATAGTGAGATGACTTGATCTGGGCTGCTTTATTATGAAAAAGTCTGTTCTAATAAGAAAATGAGGAAATGGAAAAAAATATATGTTTAATGCAAATAATAAAATGTAACTAACCATATCATATCAAATCAATCTTATATTATATTATATTATATTATATTATATTATATTATATTATATTATATATTTAATAGCTAAATAAATTCATCAACTATTAGGGAGGACAAAACGCCTGACTTTTTTTGTGAGTTTTTTTGTGTGTCATATCTTGTTTGTTGTCAAGTGAAATGCCATGAGCCTAATGAAACTGTGATATTTTAGCACAGATTCATCCGTTATTTGCAATATTCATCTGTTATTTGCAAATATGCAATATTTAGCCCAGTGATTGTCTCATGTGCATTTTAAAGCACACTTTAGTATTTAAAAAAAAATCCCTTTCATCATATGTATAGTTCATAATTTCCATGTTGTTGGCATTTACGCGATCATGGAAATATAATGAATTTCAAGGTTTTTTTACGATCTAGTCATTTATTTATGTTCAGATGTTGACTGCTGTTATCTACAGTAATTAATTTGTCTTTTCAATGAACAAATAATATTGTAAAAAGTTATTGCAAAGCTGTGCTAGAAAAAGGGTTTAAACCGTCACAAGGGAGTAATAACTGAAAAGTCAGTTTTTTAACTTTTTTGAGAAATATACAGACTGTCCGTGGCTCTGGGTAAACTCTTTCCTGTTCGAGGTCTTTGCAGAACAGAGCTTAGGGGAAGTCCTGGTATACCGTGAGGTTTCGCTTCAGTGGTAATAGTTAAAACGAGGCTTTGTGAGGTCTTATGATGACCTGTTTATACAGGCTGAAACACTCTAATACACTCTACAATCCCATGATGTAACCACAGTGTCACTTAGTTGTACTTTCAGAACAGAAACCGTCTCACAATGTTTTTTTTGTTCTGTTTGGTCACGCAAATGCTGTTGAATTTACCTCTTCTTCTTTTGACATTAGGTTCCAAGTTTTCTGAAAATGACAAATTAGGGTGTATTCTTACCCTGGCTTTTTTTTTTTTTTTTTTTCATAAACGTCTTAAAGAATTGTTCTATAGTTTTTAAAGTATTTAATGCAATTACATCAGAAGTAACTGTAATTAAATTACAGAAAAATGAATAGTAATCCCTTACGTTTCTTTTCCAAGGGAACACATTTTGTGCGGGGCTCCGTAATACGCAAATTAAGTCCAACTAACTATACTATCATGCATAGTTATGCATATTTTTTGTTGTTGATCTCAAAGGTTGTGTGTTGAAACCACTATATTTTTGCACAAATTTATCTGTCACTTGGTAGAAGCTAGTCAAATAAAGATGTTTCAAAGAAGATCTTTGAAAACCATGAACAAAAGTATGCAAGATCAAAGAAAATATGATCCAAACTGCATTTACTACTGAAATACTTTCCATTTAAGGTGCATCTTAAAAAAGATGTACACTTTTTAAAGCAGAACTTTAACTTCAAGAAGCAATCACAGTGTGTATGAGACACTGAGGTGTGAGAGAAGTGTGAGAGAAGTGTGATGATCACCTCTCCCACGCAGCATTACAGCTTTTTCACTGGTTCACATGTTAGAAATTATTAAAAAAAAAAAAAAACATCTCATCTCTTTTTATACATGTTCCACTGTCACAGACCTCAAACATGGTGTCACAGTGAGCACATAGTCTATTAGATTCAAAAATCATGACACATGGTCCACTGGAAAATAACAAGTGCATATTAGCTCTTGTACTTCAAACATATTCTCATCATACTGTATGCTTGCTCAGGCCTGCACACCACAAGTTGCTTAAAAATCAAGTTTTTAATATTCTAATATTTTAATATTATGTGTCTATGTGGTGTTTTTAATATGCTTTAAGACAAACCATGTGCAAATTCTTAAAGGGACACTCCACCCATTTGCATTAAGCTTTGCATTGTTAGAAACCCAGTCATACTATTGAATGGTCGTGCAACACTCTCTCATTTTCCCCTGAGACGGGAGAAATCCATTATTTACCTCTTACACTTCCTCCTACAATGACGCAAAAATCGTCATTTTGCGTCATTGTAGGAGGAAGTGTAAGAGGGGGAGATTTCTGTTGAGACTACAGACACTCGTTCCTCATCTTTCCCAGGGGGCGGGAACCGCTCACGCTACAGACCTATTACAGATCAGTGGGTGGGACTTTACTCTCTGAAACTGAAAGCAATATCCTCCATCTTGTTTGAAGCTAAGCTAACAGGCGCTGTGGAGAGGAGACAGATGTAAAGTTATGACAATAGCGGAGGAGAGTGCTCAATATGATATAGAAGAAGAGGATTTCGGAAGTCTGATGCTTGAATCAGGTGTTTGTGGCTACCTTTACAAGCCGCATTATAGCGAAGAGCAGCCGAGGCAGAAGACCTGCCTGCCGCGGACGAGGAGCCCGGACTGGCTCGAGTTAGGGCAGACTGGTGGCGCCGGTGATCTCACTATGCAACTACGAACACAGAGATAGAGTCCGTCTGCGGCAAAGAATTTCAACGATGACAATTTCTCCTGGACGAAATCTCTGAATCAGACGAGGACACGGACGTTAGTGTTGTGAACTATCCTAGTTTCGCACCGCATATGTTCTGACTGAACATCCCGGTACCATGCAATAATTCACCTTTTCGAAAGAAATACAAACGAGGAGTAATGCACTAATGAGTTCGCCAACTAACTAGACATTTTGTGTGAAATGAATTTCAAGCTCTGGTGGTAGCTAGCCTTGTAGACGGAAGAGTGATTTCTCTTATAGGCAGATATGCGCTTTCTGGATTAGTGGGAGTGGCTTGCGGAGCTGTGCAATGTGGTGCATTGTGGGAGTTGTTGTCTTTCATACAAATGCGTCCTGAAGTTATTTTTTGTCTTTCCTCGGTCACGAAGGCACCAAATTCAAAATTTATTTTACATTTCGACTACATATATGACCCACTTTAAATAAAAAACAATGTTCAAATGGGTGGAATGCCCCTTTAAGTCAACACCATTGCAGAGTATTTTATCTTTAAAACTGTTGTGATCTAAAGACACGGTTTGAAATCGCTGGTGTTAATTACATCACAAACTACCTGTAACCAATCATGTCAACGTGCCGGCGGGCTTTAGCATATCATTACTATGCTGTGAAGCAAGAGAGTCTCAACAGAAGCCATGTTATCCCTGTAATTTTTTCTGTTGATATGAAGAATCGAAGAATGTAGCAGGTGAATTATGTATATGATGTATATTACAATGTTATGATGAACTATATGCCTTTCTCCATTGACGTTCTAAGATGTTCAAAGCGTTTCTAAGGATACTGAGGCAGCTGTCTGACTCTGAGATGGGGAACTTGTAGCTACTGGTAATTCTAAAATATTTTCTCTTTACAGGCTGAAAGCTCTGGCATCAACTGGAGGCAGAAGTGTTCAGCTTGCATGTGACTGGTGAGCTTTCCTAACTGCACCCCTAGGTCTTCAACCCTCCTCCTGGGGACCCAATCTCCTGCAAAGTTTATTTCCAACCTGCTTCAGCACACCTGAGTACCATGATTATCTGGTTCAGGTGTGTTTGTTTAGGGTTGTAGCTAAACCAGAGATGTGCTGTGTCCCAATTCGCATACTATCCGTCCTAAATAGTATTTGAAATTAGAATTAGTGTCCCAAATCGTAGTATGTTGAAATGAGTTTTCCAAAGATACTCGGATGGTCTACTTTTTCCGTTTAGAATCCGAAGTGCAAATCCGTGCCCACTCTAATGGCTAAAATCACCCAGTGCCACAACCCACTGAGCGTTGGACAAAAAATTGGATTAGAACTACAAACACGAATAAAAAGTGTTAAAAACTAGAAAGTAGTAGAGAGGTTTAGATAAAGGGGTTTGACCCTTGAGTGATCAGTAATCAGTATCTAACCTGACTTAAAGATATGTATTCAATGTTATCCACATTATATTTCATCTGCAACGGCATTGTGAACTTTTGTAAAACTTTTGTACTTTTAAAAACATCATCATGCAGATTGCAAAGGAGAGTTTCCTGCATGAAAGACCCACGACTGGCAGATCAACGTGCTGCTATATGTCTCTCCGAAACAGTAGGAAATTAAATTAAATTGAATGTGGAGGATTTAACTGTGACAAGATGATTGACGGCATTTTAAACGTTATGACGAAGTAGTATGTCCCAAAGCTTGCCTAGTATTCTGCTACGCACTCAAAAGTATGTACTTTTTCTTTACGAAAACAGTACATTCTTTTAGGGCATAGTATAAGTAGGCGAACTGGAACGCAGCGGTGGTCTTATTATTGGGAAATACGAGGGTCCGTGGCTCTAACAATGGAGAAAGCGTAACAGCCAACTTGGATCATGTGTGGGTTGATAACCAATCACATTACAGCCTTGACGTCATTGAATTTCAGAGTTCAGAGTTGTGCGACAATCACTCTTTGCAGATACCATAGAAATGAATGAGAATTGCCCTAAACTGATCATACCTGTCACCAAATGTCCATGACTTCTTTTATAAAACTGGATTTTTTTTGGTGTAAACTATCAAAAACGAATGTTTAAGAGCAAATATGTTGAAGATTAGCCGATTGGCTGTCGATTCATTAAATGATAAGCCATTTTCCCACAAAAGCGGTTTATTCAGCGTAGTGAAGCCTCTCCTCCATTGACATCCTTTAAAAAAATCCATCCCCTGTTCTCCTTCCCTGCGTACCACAGCTTTAGCAGGCGTTATGCTTTTTTACATTGGTTCCCCAGGAGCAAGGTTGAAGCCCTCAGTCTAAAGGAATTGTACTGCCCTCTAGTGCTTCATTTTCATCAATCCAGCAGTTCTATACATAAAACAAGCAGAATAATTGGTTGACAGTTACAATTACACATACTTTATATTCTGGTTTAGCTGTTCTTTAGAATTTATGATCATGTGCAAATGTCTCCTTAGGCTTTTCTCACATTTGGATGACCCTTTCCTGGACGACCCTTTACCCAGAGAGTATGTGCTCTACCTGCGCCCCAGTGGGCCTTTACAAAACCAGCTATCCCATTTTTGGCAGCAGTCTCGCTTGACTTGTGGAAAGAACAAAGCTCACAACATATTTCCACACATCACACTCTGCCAGTTCTTTATGGTGAGTCACAATTTCTATTTTAATCGTGATCTATTCTAATTATGCTGTGGAAATTTTTTACATTTCTTCATTTTATGTGTTTACAGTGTCCAGACAATAAACTAGTGGCTCTGTGTGAAGCTCTGCAGTCTACAGTGAATCAGTGGAGAGGACGCTTCCCCAGCCCTTTGCCCCTGGAGCTCTACACCTCCACCAACTTCATTGGCCTCTTTGTGGAGGAGCAGGTGGCTGAGACACTGAAGAAGTTTGCGGCTGACTTTGCCGTGGAGGCTGCCACTAAAGCTGGTGGGGGGGCGTGATCAGAGCATTTGTCACAGATGGTGCCTGGATAGTGCTCACGTTTTTTTTCCTAATCAGCTCATTACTCATCCTCATGTCGTTCTTACTTGGAACATGAATGTTGAAATTTGGCAGAATGTCCATGCTGCTTTTATCAATACAATGAAAGCAGAGCATTTAAAAAAACAAAGTACATTTCTTGGGATTTTTATGGATTTTTAAAGATTTAATTATCAGCGAATAAGAGTGTTACTGTTAACTAAAATGGTAACACTTTGCAAGAAGGTTTCATTTCTTAATATTAGTTAATTTAAAGTTAACTTCAACTAACAATGAAAAATACAATGAAAGTATTCATTAATCTTATTTGATGCTAAATTCAACTTTTACTCATATACATTATTAAAATCAAAAAGTTGTATCTGTTAATATTATTTAATGGACCTGAGCTAACATTAACTTACAATGAACAGCTTGTATTTTTATTAACTAACATTAACAAAGAATAATAAATACTGTAACAAAATGTCTTGCTCATTGTCAGTTGATGTTAGTTAATGCATTTATTAATGTTAACTAATTGGACCTTATTGTAGCGTTACCACTAAAACTAATAAAAATAATTTCCGTTAATTGAAATAAAGTTGAAATGAATTAGAAATATTAGACGAACAACTTGAAATACTAAAATGACTAAAACTGTAAAACAATTACTAAAGATAAATAGATTTTTTTTAAAAAGTGGCAAAAGCACTTCCCAAAATTTGTAAATCTAAAATTTTAATAAAAAAATTTAATATTACAAAATTGCTAATTAAAAATATTAATAAATACTATAAGCAAAACTAAAATAATGTTCTTTTCCTGACTCAAATTTATCATATGGCTTCAGAAAATTCATATATTGCACATAATATCATATAGGATAAGATAAAAAGGAGTACTTTTTTATGGTTTTATGATGCTTATTTTTTCCTTTTTGGAGCTTGACGACCCATGGACACTGTATGCTTTCACTATATGGACAAGAGCAGCAAAAACATTCAACTTTTTTGCTTTACTGAATGACATGACATCAAAGACATGAGAGTGAATGATGACAGAATTTTCTGTTTAAAAGAACTATCCCTTTAAATCTATAATTGTCCAAGATAAATTGCTAAACTATTAAACATTATGAATGATAGATTTATGTTTTAAAAAATCTGTTCAAATTGAATTAACTGATACTGATTAATTAATCAAAAAGGGTATTTGAATAAAGAATGATTATCAATTCATAAAAATGCTCATGACACTAGTTATTTTATTTATTTATTTCATAGATGTCCATGTGGAACCACATAAAAAGCAGCTTCATTTGACTCTAGCCTATCACTTCCCAACCAATCATTTTTCTTCCTTGGAAAAGTTGGCAAGAGGGATTGAGGTAAAGCTGGGTTGTGACTGGCTAGCTGCCCTCTTTTCACGGGACATTCGATTTGCGAATCACGAGGTGAGGCCCAATTGAGCCAGTGTCCTACTATTAGTCTCATTCATGCAGTTTTATTGTTTTACTAGTTCATGCAAATCCACTTTAATGCACACTAACCTCTGTTTCACTGTCAGACTTTGCGAGTGATGTACCCCTACACTCCTCAGAATGACGATGAGCTGGAACTGGTGCCAGGAGACTTTATCTTCTCATCTACAGTGGAGCAAATGAGTACCAGTGAGGGCTGGGTGTACGGCACGTCTCTGGGAACAGGCATCTCTGCACTGCTGCCTGAGAATTATGTGAGCCCTGCAGATGAGTCTGACACGTGGGTTTTCCACGGGTAAGTTCTCCAAATGTTCTCAGCAAGACTCTTTCACATTGCTTGAGGCTCAAGGGAAAGTTCACCTAACACATACTCACCGGATGCATCCGAAATCACATACTTCCCGAGTAGGTACTTCTTTTGAATAAGAAATCACTTTGTTTGCATCCATTAAACAAGTATGTTCTATGTAGGGTAAGAGGGGATGTGGAATGAATAATGCAGGCACACAAGGAAATTTGGAACTTTATTGGCTACTTTTATTTGTCAGAGCTCATATAGGGAGACACACACTGCAGTAACGCTCGCTTCACCTACGTGCTCTCTATACTATTCTTTTTTTCCGTCATACATACATGTGCATGTCCCTTTTCACACATAACAATAACTGTGCATGTCAGCTTGCCAATTCCCCATACCTATCCATAATGTCACAATTGCATCACCCATGAACAGCAAATCAAATTATCCAATTTATATAATACTAAATATTCACACAAAATAAATCTCACAATAGTATGAATGTTATCCAGACATACTACATTCGCCATGTTTTCATTGTCGTGTGACCTACCAGCGTCAGTTGCGTCATTTCGCTGCCATTTTAGAAATCCTCTCCCGTGGCCTCATGGGATAGTAAAGTGTCCATTGGATGCACACTTCGTAATCTCGACAGAAGTAGTAGGTCATCCGGGTACTTTTCACCTACTGTTTTATAAATACTGTGAATTCGGACACAGTGCTTTTTTTCACCTATTATATATTAAGGAAGTATGCAATTTCTGCAATATCATTCCTACACTATATGACTTACTTTGAGAAATGTCTCAGTGTTTTTTTGTTTTTTTTTATCCATACAATGGAAGTCATTGGGGTCCAATGTTGTTTGGACACCAATGTAAATTTTTTGTGAGTGTTCCACAAAAGAAAGAAAATCATACAAGTTTTGAATCACATGAGGGTGAATAAATGATGTCTGAATTTTCATTTATGAGTGAACTATCTCTTTAAGCATTTGAACAAACTCCAAAATTCATAGCAAACGCATAGAAACATGTCAGAAACTACTTGGCAAACTAAGAGGCCATTTACATGACACAGTTTTCAACTAAAAACAGAAAAAAATTGTGTTTCATAACAAAGTGACATCGCCAACTACTGGCCTGGCATGCAGAATACAACGTTTTTAGTTGTTTTTTGACAATGTTGTCGTCTATACACAAAAACTTTTCTGTTTTTAGTACATTTGTTGTCGTGTAAACCCTTAGAAAACCTAGTTCAACCACATAATATTAATGCATTAATGTAAAAATGTAATCTCATTTTCAGTCTGACTGAGTGTTAAATGTGTTAAATGTTAACAAAGACAATGTTTTGCAGTGCGTTTAACTCTACCCATGCTCCTTGAACAGATCGCACTCCTTCTTTTGTACTTCTCCTTCGGAAAAGAGTTCCAAAGAGAGCAAAGCATTGGATGGGCTGCTCAACCTTCGATGCTTTGAAAACTCAAAGCTGGGAGAGTCTGCCATCTTGAGTGTTATTTGCCAACCTATGCAGGTGCCTAATTATTTATTAGTATGAAAAAAAAAAAAAAAACTTCTGAGTTCAAGATAAACGTTGGGTTTGTGCAGTTACTAATGATTTGAGTAATTTATTAATGCTCTTTGTGCTGTTGATGGTAGGTGCTTCGATCCAACATGCAGTCTCGATCCCCTAAAAGGACCCTGTTTGTATGTCGGCATGGAGAGAGAATGGATGTTGTGTTTGGGAAACACTGGTTCTCACAGTGTTCTGACTCCAAAGGTAATCTGAACGGACAGGTCGTGGCGCCTCGCTCACATGGTGCTGTTAGTTTGCCAGCTCAGTTTGTCTTCCTGTAGGCAGGTATGTGAGGAGGAACCTGAATATGCCTGCTGCACTGCCCGCCCGGGGTGGAGCGCACAGGGACTATGAAATGGATGCTCCTATCACAGTGGTTGGATCTACACAGGCTAAGACAGTGGGTATGTCTGCTCATTGTTTGAATGTCCACATGCAATTTCACCAATCGAATTGTCCATCATGCTCTTTTTATGTCATCTGTCTGATTTCCAGGTGAGGCTCTGCTGGAAAGTAATACCAGTATTGATTTTGTGTACTGCTCGCCCAGCCTCCGATGTGTCCAGACGGCTCATGAAATTCTCAGAGGTACGTACTGCAGTCAGGAATATGGAGGCAGCAGTGGTGTAATGGATAAGAATGCCAACATGATATAAAGAAGGGTAGAATTTGCCACTTGGGAATATTGTTTTACATGACCTACATTTGGAAGAATCACACTCTTATATCGTTAACGATATGAATGAGAATTAATGAGCTGATTCAGTTACTGTCAAAAATTACACCTGTGCAGTGTGAACAAATCTATACATGTCTACAGGAATATCCCTATAGGTGTATGTAAATGTCTTTTAGACCAGGGGTTTTTAATCTTTTAGATGCCATGGACCCTCAAATATGATGATCCCCTTGTGAGGGACCCCCTTTCTAAAATATAAACGGTAGCAATACATTTGCATGTACAGTATAAAGATACAATTTATACTGTGAAAAATAAAAATACTATAAATACACAACCGTTCAGTCAGCAAGATTTTCGAAATACGTTTTTTATTAATTGATCAACAATGACTAAATACACAAACAACGTAACAAATCATTGGCATCTTGGTTTCCACAAAAATATTAAGCAGAACAACGGTTTTCAACATTGATAATTATAAGAATGTTTCTTGAGCAGCAAATAAGCATATTAGAATAATATCTGAATGTTCATGTGACATTGAAGGCTGCTGAAAATTCAGCTTTTCCATCACAGGAATAAATTACATTTTAAAATATATTCAAACAGAAAACAGTTATTTTAAATTGTAATAATGTTTCACAATATTACTGTTTTACTGTATTTTTAATCAAATTAATGCAGCCTTGTTGAGCATAAGAGACTTATTTTAGAACATTAAAAAGTCTTACAGACTGTGAAAAATATTAGCTGGAATATTTAATGGATATTAATTGAATATATCAATCTATTTATGTATATTTAGTCCTATGAAGTTGCACTTTTCTTCCACCCACCAATAGATAGGTAGAATTTCCTTGTGGCTCCCTGGGAGTCCCTGGACCCCAATTTGAAAAAGAATGGCACTCTGTTGTGCTACATCTTTATTGACATTGTCACTTTATTTTTAATTAAAAATATTATATTTAAATGCTCTGTGACATGTGTCATGTACTACTTTAGGAATGCAGCAAGATGGCACAATAAGCATTCGAGTTGAGCCTGGGCTTTTTGAGTGGACTAAATGGGTGTCAGGGACATCTTTGCCTGCTTGGATACCCCCCACAGATCTTGCTGCGGCCAACCTTAATGTAGACACAACGTACAGGTAACAACTGGAGTGATCATGTACTGTGGCCTATGTATTTCAAATTCAGTCCTAATCAACAGCTGCCTTTCCTCAGACCCCACATCCCCATTAGCAAGCTAACCGTCTCGGAGGCGTATGACACGTACATAAGTCGCAGCCACCAGGTGACCAAAGACATTTTGGCATACTGCAAAAATAAGGGTAAGTGATCAAAATACTGCTTTTACTTGACTCACATATCTTTACCATAGACTGTAAAAAGCTGGACGACGCGTCTCCACCACTTCCCTCCACTGTAGAAAAATTAAGCCAAAATATGCCAGAAATGGCTGTTGCCGATTACGTCCTTCGGAGCCTGATTCTGCGTAGTAGTGATCCTGAGGTGGAGACGCGTTATCAAGGTCCCGTCCATATTCCTGCTCACGCAAGCACAGCTGTCAGTTTTTATGTTTTTATCGCATCAAATAACTAAAACCAAATTATTGGAAAAACACTTGAACATACGACTGTGTGATAAGAACTACAGTACCGAAAATGACAAAATAAAAAAATTATTTGAAGTGAAATTGGATTTTTTTGTGTGGATTTTATAAGTTTGACTTGTGTCCCATTCTATTACATGGAGAGGGTGGGTTTTATGACCTATACTGCAGCCAGCCACCAGGGGGCGACCTGACGTGTGCGGCACACTTGTAGCCTAGAAATCTAGACGCACCCTAGTGGCAGCAAATGTTATTTTGCAGCCAATGTCGTCTAGCAAATCTCCGTTGGCTTTCGAGCTGGAAAAACCAAACTAGTCAGGCCAATCACATCGTGTATAGAGTCGGTGGGCGGGCTTAACATAATGACAGCAGAGTTGTGACGGTTCTGCGTGAATTCCCTGCTACTTGAAAACAAAGAAGATGGCTGCTGCTGCTGGCGAACAGCGGTCTTTCGAATCAGCTTTGGTCGCGACTCTGGAAGACTTGGAGTTAAGCTTTTCTTTGAGAAAAGAACAAAGAACGGCACTGAGTTTTGCCGACCGGATACGGCAAAAGTTTAATCTCTCTGACTACGTCACCTTCTTCGTTGCTCTGGTTGGTTGTGGCGCTATCCTATTGCGTGCAGAGGGAATTTGAAAGACAACCGTTTATCCCGCCTCTCGGATTGAGCCCTGCCAATGGTGTGTTCCCAGGCTTGTCAGGCTAGCACACTTGTTCTTTACTAATAATAACCACCTTCTCTTTTTTTATATCAGGAAAAAATATTCTGTTTGTGGGACATGCTTCCTCTTTGGAGGCCTGCACTCGCCAGATCCAGGGTCTTTCTCCTCAGAATCCTAAAGAATTTGTGCAAGTAGTTCGAAAGGTTAGTTTCAGCCTTTTACTTTAAACATTTGAATTTTATACTTTAAAAAGTGATGCTTTATGGAAGCCGATCTTTCCATCCAGATTCCATACCTGGGTCTCTGTGCCTGTGAGGAGCAAGGGGACTCGGGAGTCTGGCAGCTCGTGGATCCACCAATTCTTCCTTTAACTCATGGGCCCAACCACAGTTTCAGCTGGAGAGAGACCCTACAGCAAGAATGATCTTATCTGCAGGGTCATTCCACAAGAGACTGAAATGCTACCTGCACTGGAAGCACACAAATGAGAATATTTTTTAAACAGAACTAATCTGTCACGTCTTTAAGTTATGCAAATAAGATATTCTTACAGGATGTGGCAGAGCTTTTGTTTGCAGGTGGACAGAGGAGACTGCACTGATAAATTAACATTTGTGGTAGTGTTTACTGAGCCTTTAAAGAGGCTTTCTCAGGGCATTGGCTATCACTTTAACTGGTCAAAATGCACAGTGGCATAATGCAGCACTTATTATAAAGATTAAATGTCCTGCCATGCAAATATGTACAATTCTGCAAGAGCTTAAAGGCAGCCATGTCTCAGTTATTTCTCTTGCAAATGTAACTTGAATGCATAAAAAGTGTAATATTTGTTTTAGCATAGCTGAATGGATATCAGATGCATTTGTAATATCTTTACATTAAAGCTGAAGTGTGTCATTTTTAAAAACAAATAATTAATATTGTAATTAATCATAAAAAGGGTCTCAGGGTCTCCCATCTCAGAGCAATATGATCAGATAAATATAAAGTTATTTGCAGGTTGATTTTCCTCTTTTCACTCTTTGGCTCTATCACTGTTTGAGCAGCCGGAGACTGCAGCATTGCTCAACCAATTGCATGAGTTGGGGGAAGCCTGTCAATTTTTTCGACCAATGATAGACAAGGGGGTGTGTTCTGGAAACCTGTTTGAAAACAATAATAGACCCTTTTCACAGACAGTTTTAATGGTCATCAGCATCGTAAATCCTTGAAAGGTTTTTTTTTTTTTTTTTTTTTGTGTATGTACATTTATAACACTATAATTTGTATTATATTACCTTTGCATCAGATTTCAAAAAACTAGTTAACGCTGCTGTGAGGGTGTTTCTAATACAGCGGCTTTGGGAGTTACGATAAAATTGCTATATGTCTCTCTTCTGAATGCTGTTATCAATCTCTCTATTTTTTTCCTCTTTTTGAAAGTTGTGAAAACACTATTGTCAAGTTTTTCTTTTGCTATTTGAGCAAATGAGAACACAAAAAATGGATTTAATGTTTTCTCTCAATTAGCCTACCGCTATAGAAGTTAACCCAACTATCACGACTTCCGCTTCTGAGAAACCCGGAAATGTGAAAAGGGTTAATTGTTGCAAATACCTTTGGTTAGGTAAGTGGTATTTACACACTTCAGTTTTTTTTTAACACCATCTCAACCAGACGAATCAAGGTAAGTTTCCAGCGGTAGCGGTAGGATGCACATATTATTAAAACTATTGATTGAGTTATAGGCTACTATAGGCTCATTTTGACTAGCTGAAAGGCTCCATTTAGCAGTATCACAATCACAGACTAATTCAAATAATTAGTCCTTCTGTCAAATATACCATATTTCAAAGCGACAACTCATTCAGTAAAATTCTTCGATTAATATTAATAATCTAGACGTGGAAAAGTCAATATATTGTTTGAGTGTTTTTAAACACTTAAGATGTTTCAAATTTGAACAGCTGCCTTTTTGTTATTAGTAGTGACTTTTTTCGAGAGAATGATCAAAGATTTTACTCAAAGGGACTTTGGGATGATAACTTGTTGAGATCCCTAAACGAATTTGAGTTGAATCGTTTGAATTAACGTTAACGCATTTGGTTGGGGATACATGAAAGTACAATCAACACCCTCATAACCTGCTTAAAAACACACAATAAACAGCAATATGTTCATAGAAATGGCTTTATTTGAATGTTTAGAGCAAAGTTCGAAAGAACCGATTCGCGGAAATGATTCGAACGACTGACAGCTGGCTGAGAGAGACAGACAGCGCCTCAAATCTATCTTGCGCACTGCGCAGTGCAACAACCCTCCATCCCCACTGCAGAAAAGAAAAATACTGCAGAGAGATATCATCATTAAAAAAAGAGCACCATAACAGGTACGAGAAGTAGGTAATTAATTTGCTTTCGGCCATTACTCAAAGTTTTATTAAATTACGTCCAGTGCCAATTTGGGCCAGGATCCATTAAAAAAATCGGCTCTTTGTTTGAGAGCTCCCATTATCTCGTTGATCTGGAGATGAAAGTTTTGAGAAGATAAGCAAGTGTCTCACGCCTTTGTAAGGTATCTCATTTGCAGTCAGCTGGTTTCGCGCCTTTGCAGGTGAAAGTGTTATGGCGCGAAACAAGTCGATTGAAAATATCATTTCTGTCAATTAGTTGCTTCGCGGAGTTCGCGCCTTTATCAAGAAGCCTACATCACCATAAGTGTTGCCAACCCTTCCCTTTTACAGTCAGTTTGCCTAAGTCAGTTAACAGTAGAGGATAGTTACAAAAAAATTTGAGTATATTAATAACAAATGATCAAATATATATATAATAATGTTGACAGTTTAAACCATAATAACTGAAACTGAAGTATATAAACTATAACTGTTTGATTTTTTATTATTATTATTATTATTATTATTATTTAGTTTTAGCTTCCGACTGAATAATTAAGGCCCTTATGCCACCACGATAACGCCCTTGGTCAGGTTTCTAAAGGACAACAATATAAAATCTTTAATGTCCTGGTTTAACCTCAGGTATCTTGTCATATGGCTTCTTGCTTTGACCTGTGATTTGTGGGCTAATTTGATCTATTAGACATTTGTTTTCTTCGATAAAGATTCCCTCTAGCAGCATCCTGAAATTAGATTGAACAAATGCAGCATTGATGCATTTGTTCAATTACAGAGAGCCGGTCAGTTCAGGTCAGCTACTGTTAGAGATGCTCATGGGAGGGAGTGGTTTCGATAGCAAACTCCAGACATAGAAGTATCTTACATCTGTTAAGTTAGATGAGTGCAATTTTAAGCAAATAACTTTCAGTTTAGATCTCAGTGTCAGAATGAACATAAATGAGTCTCTGATTAGCATTTTAAGACTTAGTTATTATTAAATACTTACCACATAGTGATGAACCTGAAGCAGTCGACTCCATCTGTGTTAACGTCCTCTAATTACACAAGCTGTAAAGCAGCCTTTTTTCCCCTCTTCCTTTCTGTTTGGCACCTGCGCTCTTTCACATGTGGACCAGTTGGACCTTCCCCTGATTAATGGACCTGATTGGCAATAGAGGAGACTGACAAACGATTGGAGGGTTTCATTCCTCTAAAAATCCAAGTCATTATTGGAGAGCAGTGAATCTCTGCAATCTAATAATGCTCTCAGTGTTCTTTTCAGGCTTTTAAACTAATTCGTGATTGATCACTAATTATCGGTGACGGAGCCTCTCGAGACAGCACTCTCCAGCTCTGAACGTTTGTTCTATCTTAAAACTGTTTGAAAGGAGCTATAACTTCCAAATGGTTGACTCTGCTCCCTGGTGGAGAGTCAATAGACCGCCTTGAGACGTTTGAGTGAACATCGATGTTCTTTGCCAATATGCAGTATTGCCTCTCGACAGAATAAAACACCTGGAACTGGCCGTCTGGTTTTGATGGGACCGTAGTTGGCAATCAGCAGTGTTACTGCTCTTATTGAACTCCTCATTGAGTATTTGTATAGTGCTCCCCACACGCACTTTAACAGCCTGAAGTCGGTTGACAAATCCACATTCTGTAATTGCATGACCATTGATTTCAGTTCCAGTCAAAAAGAGAGAAAAAAGGGAAGTGCCTTCTTAAAGACAGGAGATATATTAGTGTAATGCCGATGGCAAAGGCACGTAGCCTATATGTGGAGTGAAAGGAACACACACACACACAGAGGGTGTAAAGACACTGAGCCCGTGGCTCTCCCACAGACGTCTCACCGGAATAACGTTTGCTTTTCAGTGTTGATATTATAGTCTTTGCTTGTTCACTTTGCATGCAGAATGTGGAAATGAAGAGGTCTGAATCTTTCAAGTGAAACTTCTGTTTCTACAAATTATGGACAGATGATTATTATGCAGCCATAACCAGAACATTTCAGGTAAGTTGTCAGTTTTCTTACTTTATGTTCATATATATACTATATATTTTTCATGTAGATTTTTTAATGGATATTTTTCAGTTAAGGAACAGGATCTTTTTGAGCAAATAAAGGAACAAATTTTATTTAAAAGACCAAAGAAAAATGTATTTCTGTTGCATTCACACATCCTAATATATGGTCCTTGAAGAGTAATCTTTGTGTTTAAATTTTAGATTAAAAAAAAATAAAAAAACGTTTAAAATATGTCTAAATGCCATAAGGAATTAAACAAACTGCAAACTGCAGCCTAACACTAATCAAGCTGTCTGACTGAAATGAAGTCCTCAGGAACTTCCATTTATTTCCAAAAGGAGGCAATAGAGCTTCATATGGTGCGATGGAAGCTGCCGGTCCATTGCTTCATGCAGCAACAGTGTAAGACCTGTGAGTTTTCTACTTCTTGCTTGTTGTTAAGCCCTTTTATTTCAAGGTCTGCACACAAAGGTCCATTGTGGTGTTGTGCAGGTGTTACTAGTCTATTGAAAGAAAACTTGCAGTGAATTTGCTGTTTTATAGTTTACACGGATAACTTATAATAAATAAAAAAAAAAAAATTTTTTATCATATATTTAAAAAAATCATTGTAATTAAAAAAAAAAAAAAAATCACTACAAATGTCCCTAGTTTTCATAAAAAAGGGCTCAAATACTGCCATCTGCTGTCTCTGTATTGTTTTAAATGAGCTGCATGGTTTCATTATATTTCTGTGGCAGAAAGAATACTTAAAATACGTGAAGTGTGATACATATCATTTGTTTGTAGAAGAGATGGCCTGCACCTAGCTGCTGCTGTTAGCACATATCTTTGTTCCAGACTCTTGAGGTTAGTAGCTTTAATAATGCACACAACTGGGAGAGATTATGGTCTGATTTACTTACCATGATAAATGAAAACAGTCCATGCACTATTTGTTGAGATTTAGTTGTTTTAAATGCGCCCTTCCCTTTTTTTTTATTTGCAGAGGAAACACAGATAACCATATGCTATTCAGCATCAATGGGGCAGGCAGCAGCTGCCTTTGAAACTCCGATTTAAACCACATTCTTATTTGTTTTCACTTTGTAAAGTCACGGTCAGTGTAGTGGCTTGCCGGTCAATGCTGCTGTGTTATGGGAAGGCGTGACCTGAGAAAGGCAGTAAATGTACCGCCTTTGTTCTTGTTGTTGTTCTTATGTACGGACAATGTGAGCTGTTTGTCTGGCTAAAGTGGTCATTAAAACGGACAAATAGGACCAGGGCTAAGAGCCACTGGCTGAACCCACGCTAGGGTCTCTTAAAGCTTAATTGGCATTATTTTGGCTTTGAAGGGTCACAGGCTTAAACCTTTTATTGTGGCCACCGTAATGACAATGTTCCTCCCCCACTTCTGCACCTCTCTGTTTTGTTCTTGCCCAGTTAGACAACCACCTTCACCTCAGCACGAGTGCTCTTTTTACCTCCTTTTTTCCCATAACCTTTGACCTTATGGACTGATCTGCAATCATCTGGAGCAGAGCAATTTAATTCTCTTCCTTGTAGTCACTCTGACACCTGCCAAAACTAATCGGGCGATTTGTTTACACAAAACATTGATGTTTTGTGTAAACTGTTTAAGTGATATTAGCTAATTAATTTAATATACTTGTGTTAAACTGAATAAACCATTTAGGATACTTTTTCTGGAATACTCTAGATTTGCAAGGTATGTTATTATGTTGTGAGATATGAAGCTCTGCATCAGGGGTTTTCAAACTTTTTCATGCCAAGAAGATTGCAAAGGACTTTCTTCCTAAATTATGAAGGTTGTCGTATTAAGTGTGTGGAAAAATAGAGATTATAATATTATAAAGACATGTTTAAAAATTAAATAATTACCATTTATGTATTGCTAAAGCTAAAGATATTAAATATTATCTGCAAGGTATAATTTGTATTGAAGGAAACAAATTCAATTCATTTTTACATTGCAATTATTATTTTTTGCCCGAGACCCCCTTGTTGGAAACATTTTGAAAATCCCTTTACTATATACAATGAATAGAAATCATTTGAGGTAAGATGTTAACTTGGCATTTGTTTGGTGCCTACAGGGATATGGTATGATGGACAGGTATTAAGAGGGAAGGGAAATACAGAGGTATAGGGTTCTCATTGTAGGGTGGCAATCAGGAAAAGACAAAAAAAAGTGAGTGTGGGGAGAGAAAGTGAGAGTGTGTGAAAGAGGAGAGAGCTAGAGGGAGGCTGAGAGAATGTCTCAAAGGACTAATGTCCTCATTGTACAACCTGGTTTGAATGCAGACAGATTCTCTGAGAAATTAGGGCAGGAGAGAGAATCGCCAGAGCGTGTCTGAAACACCCTGCGCAGTGAAACCCACCGCCAGAAAATGTAATACCTGATGTCAAAAATCAATTCATTACTTAACTTTTATTAGACAAAAATGAGATTTCAGCAGTAATTAGCAGATGAATGATCAACCTGTTTCAATCAACCTTTTTTGTTTTGTTTTGATGAATTAAAAAGCAGAAACACATTTAATTTGTATTTCTATTCTCTGAATAGAAGCTTGTTCCAGCGGAATCACGTTTTCTAGAATGAATCTGTTTGCTCTTCAGTCTTATCAGCTCAGTGCGTGTTTGTGAGAGCTGGAGAATATGAGCAGTGATTCCATGGGTCGTGTGTGTGTTTTTGTCTGCGATAGATAGAGCGGCATGTGATAAGTATGCTTGTATGTGTGAAAACAGCAGTGGTTTGTTTTGCTACACTTGGTGAACAAAAGTCTCATCCGGCTGATCAGTGAAATGGCAAATAGATCTGCATGTAGGCTGAGAGACAAGGCGCTTATCAGAGTTATCCAGACAGTGGCACACAGATAGAAGAGTGAAAACAGACGTGCACACACTGTAAAAACACCATGGAAGGCGTGTCTCATTCTTCCCTTGGGTGGATATGCATATGAAACAGCATACTGTAAATGATAACAGTACTGGTGGATGAGATGGCGAACAGTTATCCATAACACATTTTTTGACTATTTGAGAAATTCATTTATAATTTATAAATTAAATTGAAATTAAATTTTAATTTAATTGAATTTAATTAAATTAAATTGAAATTAAAACTTATAATTCAGTCCTTTTCAGCTGTGTGGTTGTACAATCAGCCGGTCATTAACGCAAAATATAATCTCTGTCAGGGTGATAAATTTAAGTTATTTTTTAGTTAATGACATTATACTGTTTATTACATGACTACTTGACAAATAAATAAATAAATACAGAGACCTAAAATGTTGATTGGAGTTGAAATTGCTTTATCAGCATGTGTAAAAAAGAAAGAAATAAAAAAGCAGCATGTTACAAGAAACATGTTTAATTAAACAGTTATAAACAGTTAATAGTGGCCATTATACAAAAAATGTAGAATTTTGTGTTTGACCAATCAGAATCAAGTATACTAGATTATAGTATAATATGATGTTATTGTTGTACTCAATAGGTTAATAGTTAAATAAGTATGATTAAAGTATAAATATACATTACCATTCAAAAGTTTGTGGTCAGTAAGTTATTTTTTTTAATTTTTTTTTAAGAAATTGATAATTTAATTCAGCAACTTGATTAAAAGTGACAGTAAAGACAACATTGATAATAATAAGAAATGTTTCTTGAGCAGCAAATCAGCATATTAGGATGATTGGATCATGTGGCACTAAAGACTGGAGTAATTATGCTGAAAGTTCAACTTCATCACAGGAATAAATTACAGTTTAAAATATTCAAATAGAAAACCTTTATTTTAAATTGTAATATTATTATTTATCTGAATTTTTGATTAAGTAAATGCAGCATCGGAGCATGAGAGGCTTCCTTCAAAAACTTCTCGAAAAATCTTACTGGTCCCAAACATTTGAATGGTGTTGAATAAAGAAATAATTTAAGACCTGTTTAAGTTTCAATAGAGGTCATGGGGTTGACTAAGGGAGGCGTGTCACCTGTGATTTGTGAGAACTTGTGAGCAGTAACATAAGAGGGTATTTCACAACTTACTTAACCAGTTGAAAAGCTTTAGCTCAGGTGTCTTTTTACCTCACACATTCCTATTCTTAGCAGAAAACGCACTTTGTTGGGAAAGCCAGCCATTTTGGGATGCCCCTGGGGCAGATGAAGGGTCAGGGGGTTAGTTAGGTGCCATTCTCCCAGCACTGGGAACTGGGACCCTCCCATTTGTGGTACAGACCTCTGCTATTTAGCCACCTGCCTCCAATAAAGAAAAAGCAAGCGGCCGGTAAAATTCGGCGTTTGCCTCGGGCAGCTGGACGTGTTATTGATCCAGTGGGGGGAGGCTCTCTCTTGCTCCTACTCCTGATGGAGGTCGGACTTTGGTCTGAGCCGCATTCCTGGGTTCTGTTCAGCTCGGAGGCAGAAGGGAGGGAGGATGTGGATGGGAGGAGGGACTGGAAATCACTTGTCATGTGCCTATAAAAGTGTGCCATTCGTTTCAGAGCATGCTCACTGAGGCACGCTCGGGTCCCACAAAATCCAGCCCCCAAATTTGAACTGGAGGGAGGGCAAGTTACGCCGCTGACTCTTGAGTTATACTCTTCTGTGTCTGTTTGGCTTCCACCCTGCATGGTTCCTTCCGCACCTATGGCTCTACGGTTGAAAAGGTGAACGCGGATTACACTAGAAAAGATGGAGCGCATTGACAGGAAGACTTATGAGATGGGTGCGTGCACTTTTTCTTAATTCAATTTTTTTTTCTACCCCTGTACATTTTCTCTCTTAAGCAAGGAAAACTTCATCAGAAAGATAAGAAGCAGTCTGAA
This sequence comes from Abramis brama, assembly GCF_963993115.1. Taxonomy (NCBI): domain Eukaryota; kingdom Metazoa; phylum Chordata; class Actinopteri; order Cypriniformes; family Leuciscidae; genus Abramis; species Abramis brama. The sequence continues at coordinate 17,820,137 of NC_139972.1, forward strand.
TAAAGATTTTAGAAATAATGAGGTCAAAGAAACTTGTTAAGCTCAAATGGAAACCAGTGAAGTCTAAGAAAAGGTCAGGAGGTATGTTTACATGCTGGCAAAAAGGCGTTAGGAATCTTGTACTTGTGTTATGATTGGGAAGACACGTGGACACATTCTGAGAACTCCTACATTGACATAGGGCTCAGAGTTTTACATAACTGCTCGAAGTGTCTCATCACCACTTCATGTGTGGCTGCTCTGATTCAGGGTGAATGTCTGTCTGGGATGTGACGGCAGGGCGGAAGGGATCTGTCTCAACTACAGCCACGTGGGTACCATGAAAAAAGGCAGATTTCATAAAGTGTGAAACACGTGGTTGCTTTTCTGAATTCTTCCTGCAACTTCTAGAGTTTCTGTAGTCATGTGTTTTTCAAGAAGTCTCAGATTTTTGTGTGTTCTTGGGGGCACAAGCCGTTGTCAGATGTTGTGATTTCTTAGCACTAACATATACATGTCACCTGCTGCATCTGAAGGTAATACAGCAATGCAGCAATACTATAAGCAGTAACGTATAATTTCCGGTCACACTTATAAAAGCTAAAATTACAAGATGTTACCTTGATGTACAAAAATATTTAATGCAACCATTTCACTGTATGTAGTCTAATCGATGTATTTTTGGTAACACTTTACAATGTTTCATTAGTCAACATTAGTTGACTACTTAAGTTAACATGAAAGAAGAATGAACAATACTTCTACACCATTTATTAATCTTAATTCATGTTAATTTCAGCATTATTAAAATCAAAAGTTGTATTTGTTAACATTAGAAAATGCACTGTGAATTAACATGAATAAACAATTAACAACTTATTTTTAACTAACATTAGCGAAGATTAATAAATATTGTAACAAATGTAATTCTAATTGTTAGTTCATGGTAGTTAATACATTAACTATAAGGGAAAGTAAATAAAGTGTTACCGTATCCTGAAACCACAGTATGTGTTATTTTAATATGTCAGACCAGGAAGTTGATTCAAGGCCTCTGGCTAAGATTATATACTTTTAGTTTGAAATCAAGAAGCTAGATCTTAATTGCGTTCTGAACATTTGACACCACTGTATTGCCGCCCACTTAGAGGGGCTGTAAAGTTTGTCTGCCTTTTAAACCTTTAAATCTAACTTTTAAATTAGTACACTTGATAGTTTGTGTCATTTGTCCTGTGAAACAGAAGTTCATCAGAAGTGTCAAACTTATTATTTTCTATGTATTTACATAGCGTATGTTGTCATACTAGTAATACCATTATTAACACCATTTCAGTCCAGATTTTTGAGTACACACGGTTTAAATTCCAACACAACTTCAGATTATATTTGGTATTATTTGTGCCATTTATTATTTATGCTATATGTTGCAACCTTTGTGTTTGTTGTTTAATTTCTGAAAAGAAAAGTTAAGCTGTTTTTCTCCCTCTCTTATTTTAATGACAGTCGATGAAATCATTTTCCCACTCAGCTGTTGTGCAGCTCCCTTCTCCAGCAGGAGATGTAAAGATTTTGGTGTTTTCCGACAGCCTGTTTGTTTTGTCATGGAGGCTCACCAGACATAACACTTACTCCCATGCTTTGATACTGGGAATTCACATCTGGGAAGTGTTGCTTGGCAACAAACAGCTGTATGAAAATCCCATAACCCATTAATATGGTTTATTTTCATTACACCCTTTGGCACTGTTTGTAAGTAACTTACGCAATACTACATATGAAAAGTGTGTTTGCACTCTAAATCATTGACTCTTAGGCACTTGTTTTAGCACTTAGATAATTACACACATTCATCACCTTAAAAAAAACTCATAAACTTAAGGAAGAGTGTAATTTTATGGACCCAAACACTCTTGGTTTGTGATAAGTTTTTATGTTTCCATTGAATAAAAGTAAATATGTCTTCTGATGGAAATGTGCCCATGGTTTTCTTGTAAAGCAATTTCTTCTACTTACCCCACCACAATATATATTTTAAAATTTAAAATTAATTTCTAGCTAACCAAAAGCATTTAGTAAATTCATTTATTTGCTGAAGATGCTTGAACCGTTCATGATAATAAATGCAGCCTGCTTAAGATCATTTTCTTTGTCCTGAATGCTGAAGTCTAAATCTTTAATTCATAGAGCATCACACTCAATGTGTCCAGAGGCCATGAAAGCTTTTTGGTTTACCCTTCAATGCCAACACTTTTTCCTATTGTGTTTAGTATCAGAACTGTCATGGTCAAAAATAATTTCTACTTGCCTTGCTGTGTCCTTCAAAGTTGCAAAAATAGAGGGACAGAAAAAAAAAAAGAAAAAAAAAGTGTCCTCCTAAAAGGAATTAAAACTCAAGTTTAATTAGATTTTTCGAAAAATAAAGAAAATGATGCATTTAATGTATGTTCACACTTGGCAGGTTTGGTTCGATTAAAATAAACCCTGGTGCGATTGCTCTGTTAGTGCGGTTCATTTGATTAAGTGTGAACTCTGCCCTCCGAACCCTGGTGCGCACCAAACAGGCGGACAGAGACTGCTGAAAAGATGAGTCTCTGTTCACTTCCAAATGAACTCTGGTGCGGTTCGAATGAAATATAAATGCAACGCGGACCAAAGACATGTAAACAAACCAAAAAAGGACATGATGTCACAAGATACGACCCTAAAAAAGAATGCTCAAGCATACCTGTTTTTCCTTTCATAGTCACGATGTTGCCATTATAGTTCGGTAAAGGCATCAGAACCGTGTCTCCTCCCAGCAGATCTTCTTTATCTATGTGAAGGAGGGATTCCTCTGCTGTTTTGACTCCTTTTATAAGCTCTTCACGTGTTGTCAGCTCCATCATATACCATCATATGTACGCGCATAGCGAGCGCATTTACCCCAGCGCACAGCATTGTTTTGGATGTTCGACAAGCTCCGTCTCAAAATACACGTCACAAAAAACGTTTTTTGTTTTGTGTCTTTTGTGACGGAGCTTAACGAACATCCAAAACAATGCTGTGTTCTGGACTAAATGCGCTCGTTTTATGTGCATAGCCAACCTATGATGGTATTTTGACAAGCTGAGAACTCGTGAAGAGTTTCTAAAATGTGTAAAGGAGTCAAAACAGCGTCAGGAATTCCTAGTTTCTGCAGATCTTCGTTTGTGTGCAATGGAGACGGCGTTTCTGATGCCTGTACCGAACTTTAATGGGCAACGTAGCTCCATTTAGATGTCTGTGGTCCGTGTTGCGTTCATATTTCAGCCGAACCGCAGAGTTCTTTTGGAAGCGAACCGAGACCCATCTTTTCAGTGGTCTTGGTTTGCTTGTTTGGTGCGCACCAGGATTCGGAGAGCAGCGTTCACGCTTAATCAAATGAACACAATCATCAAATGACAGACTGCTTTCATCCTTAAAAAAACTTGAGCAGAATGATGTAATGTAGAAGAAAATATGACCCAGACTATGACAGAGTTCACTTGCAATGAGGATAAACATGTTTGTCCCGTGAATTATTAAATGCTGAGATTTTTTTTATTTTAATTATAATAATTTATTATTCTTATTTAAATGTATTGTATTTATATTAAGGATAATTTAATTGTTTGATTTTTAAAGATAATATTAAACAGTATATAGCATAGCATAGCATAGCATAACAGCTGTAGCTTTGTTGCAGGGCAACTTCAACCTGTTGTTATGAAGTCTTAGCTCACTCTGCTTTGGGCCAAAGTACATTGAATGTGTCAGATCTTTTGTTTGGTCTGGGCAGACACACGTCATTGCTTACGCAACGTTATCATACTGACATCAGCTGTGTGTTTTGAGTAAAGGGTGAAAGAGTTCAGTTGTTAACACAACACTAAAAGCATACAGCAGAAGGCCACTGAGCCTTGAAGGAAAGCAGTCATTTTTCCGACTTTTAAGAATGTCCTGAGTATTATACGTGGTGTTTCCTTTCCCACAATAGCAGGACACTGTGGTTACCCTTGGAAGCAATATTATTTCTGAGCTCTTTGTTTTCTCAGCTATCTTACCTGTCCCTGTGATTGATTTGAAGGCTGAGTGTGAGATGAGATCAGCTGATAAAAGCAGCATATGCTGTAGTGGAAGCTGGAATTGTTCACATGTGAGTTTCTATAAGGTTTATGGGCAGCAATTTTGCTGTTGATATTTGAATTTGGGTGTTGTTTTAAACATTTTACGTCTTTGCTGTAAGTTTAAGTGCTGCAACGCATATTATCCACTAATGGCTAGTTTCGTGTAGTCAGACCTTCAGACTGACGGCAGAAGTTCTGGACTCCATCGCAGCTTTCACTGGCCAAAAACATGTAAAGCAAGCAACCAATCACAGTTCGTTTTGTTCCGCCTCATGTTTAGGGGCGTGAAAATGTAAAGGCCCATCAGAGATGTTTAAGTTAGTCAGAATCTGCTCAACACCGCTCAAAACGGCAGAGTTTTCGTTCACCGCGCACTTTAGAGTTCTGTATGAAAAAAAGTGTGTTTTCTCGTCAATCCTTTCATTATTACCAAAAAAGTTTAAACACTGTAAATAATAGATGTACTGTGCACTGTAGGCCACTTTTTTGCTTTTAGCAGGAGGTGAGTTTGTCTTCGCGGCAGGGGTTTGGGGGGTCGGCACCCACTGGTGGAAACATAAATTGGCGCCTGTGTTGACACTGATGTAACCATAGCAACAGATGGGACAAAACAAACTGATACTGCATTGAGTCTTGGAGTGTAAATGCAAACTAATAGACCTAACCCTAATTTTGTAATTATTTTACATATTGCTATAACAGATTTACACAGTAAGTGCAATTTAAAGTTTAATTAATTTGGTAGTTTGGGGTCATTAGGATTTTTTTTATTCAGAATTAAATTGATCAAAAGTGACAGTAAAGACTTTTACATTGTTACAAAAGATTTCTGTTTCAAATAAATCAAATCAAATTCTTTTGAACTTTCTATTAATAAAAGAATGCTGAAAAAATGTAAAGCACAACTGTTTTGAACATTGATAATAAGACATTTTCTTGAGCACCAAATGTATTTAATGTATAAGCAAAATGGACTGAAATAAGTTATACCCAAATGAATCGGAACTGAATTAAGGAAAGCAAGTCCTTTTGCTCTTGCGACTGGATTGGACACTATGTTAGTCTAAACTACCTAGCACTTATACTACAATTCAATTTCTTGTACGAGTATGTATTGTTGTTATCATTTTTTTAAAACTGATAATGCCAAGTTTCTGTTTTTCCATCTCCGTTTACTCATCAGTAGCAGCAGTAAACACTGTCATAGAGTCCGCTGGGCTTTTGCACAAGTGGAGTTTGTCATTAGTCAGGTTAACAGCTCCCGTGGTTCTCCTTCTTTCTTTCTGTCTCGATCTCTCCTTCTCCACGGGGTGTTCGGAGTGCCAGACACTCACAGGTTGCCATTTTATGGGGCTCTGCAGAACCAGATTTATGGGAATGATAAAAGCTGTGTAGAGCAATAATAACACAGGCAGCTGCTCTGAGCCTCGCTCCCGTCTTGTACTGCTGCGTCCCCAGTCCTCTGCAAACTCAGAGAGAAAGACAAATAAAAATGTATAAATGATGTCCTGTGGAAGACATTAGACAATATGATCCCCTTACATGTGTGGTGCTTATCTCGATTGCTGTCACAATGAAGAGCTTTGTGGCTATGTGCTTTAATCTAATGATGTAGTGTGGTAGTTTTTGGTCATGTACAGAAGTAATCCATGCTTGTAAAAGTCTGTCTCTTAGTCTGCGATAACATCCATCATTCATCACTATAAAATAAGAGGGAACAAAAAGCTGATGGTACATGGGCAGAGAGAGAGAGTGGGGTAGCGACCGCCACCATCATTAATGGCCTGACAGAAGTGGAGATTGATGCCGCTTTGTGTTGTGTAATGGTCCAGTAGACTACCAATGATAGAAACAGATCATAAATCTACAACTATCTGCTTGGAACAACAATTTTATGTGTGCTGTCTTGCATTTATTGGATTCATTCGGAACATGTTCCATGACCCTTGGTAGTGGCTGAACGATATGGGTTTTTCAGTGGCCGATACCATTGCTTATCTCTTGAGAGCAGGCTAAAATTACTGCAATTACTCACGCATTCACTAATCCCTATATAGTACATGTTGTTTTTTGGGCTATATCAGCAAAGGAACTGACCAACTGTAGCCAAAAATTCAGACAGCATGGTGGAAATCGTTCTGGGGGTGGGCCGTTCACCAGCAACCAGAAGTGCTGGTAGTAGGCAAGAAAAAGTGAGAGTACGCTACAGATTAAAATATAAAACGCCCGTTTCACACATACTCCGTGTGCAGTGCGTATGCGGTGCGTGTTGCGGTGCGTATGCGGCACAGGAGCAGCACTCGCTATAGTGCTTTCACATATGCTGCGTTTTCAGTGCGTAACTGATCCGCGGCTGTACCACAAACACATACTCACTATTTGTATTTCAAATCCAGAAGTTATCAGCAACTTTAAAAAAAGTTTTGTCAGCATTGCGATTCTCTTTGTACACATACACTCTTGAATAGACATATTCACGTTTAAACACAATTTAAACAACGTATTATTCAATTCATTACTTCTATATAATTATATTTTAAGTTGCTCAAGCAAGTGGTAAAATTTTAACCATGTACTTATATTAAAATCGCATACATTTTAAATTAAAACTTAAAATTGACAAAAACAGCAGACTCATACCCTTTCTTTTGCATAATTTAAATCTTTATATAATAAATCTTGCATGTCACAAATAACTTGTTTTTCCACCTCCACGAATGAGATGAGTGTTCGCCTTGTTGAAGTAAATTGTAGTTTTCCTTACCCCGGTCTTCTAAAAGTAAAAAGATGACTGAAAAATAGTAGTATATAATTAAATGCATTTATGGTGAGATTACTACATTTTTTTTAATTAAACGCATTTATGGTGAGATTACTACATTTTTTTTAATTAAACGCATTTATGGTGAAATTACTACATTTTCAGGTCAATCTGTGTTCATTTTGACCACGAAACATGCGCTGTCTCTTTAATTCAGCGTTTGCAGCACAGCAAAAATAGACTCGGTGCGGAAACGATCGCTGCACTGCTGTATACGCACCGCAACTGGAACGGATCGACGGACTGCAACCGCGTGCAGTGTGAAAGCTCTAACCTGTTAACATGGGTACGGAAAAAAATACGCACCGCATACGCACTGCAAACGGAGTATGTGTGAAACGGGCGAAAGTGTCGGTACTACGTTCCGGTGCTTACTTCATGCACTGTACACGGTTAGAAAAAAGGCTGCATGTATGCGAACATACGCACATACTATGTTGACGATGAAATATGATGATGAGTATACTTTGCTCCTAACCCCATTATTGGACACTTTCACTATAAATGAAAAAGTTAAATGGCCTTGTGTACAGGGTCTCTGGCTCAGGATGCTTTAATAACAAGGATTTTTAAAATTTCTGGATATCCTTTGACTCATAATGACCTGCATAATCAATTTCTGAAAGACATTTTACTGAAACACTCATCATGAATCATTTTGGGTGTCACAAGGGTCCACATCAATTTGTTCTGTGTGTATTTTCTCCTGTTCTGCTTTGCTGACAGTGGTGTTTCTCTGTCCACAGCTGGAGAGGAGAAGAACAAGTATGGGGCCCTTTGTTTGCCATGCTGAGAGAGACGGATCGGGTCAGTGCAACTGTTGTCATTTCTTCCCCCCATTGTATATCCCCCAGCAACACCCCAGCTAGACCCATCAGATCAACCCTGAAGAATGGGGTCAATCTTGGGTTTGCCGGCAGATTAGCTGCTCAGAGGATGAAACCCTGGCCAAATAGCACTTATAACCTTCTTTCAAAACCCTTTCAGAGCTACAGCTAGTTCCAGATGGGCACATTTACCTGCACAAACAGTGAGTGCACTAAGGTCGAGTTCAAGCATCACATGTATGTGTTTTCAACACATACTTTTATATTAATAAAAGAACATTTTAATGGCAGCATTCCCTGTCGTACATTTTAAGTCTGTAAACCTTGCAAAAAGAATTGCTAATAAAAACCGTAATGCCCAAAGAACCAAGCATATTTGAAAAAGCGCAAAAGAACATAATCTGTGGCTTTTTGTCAACAAAAAAAAGAAAAGAAAAAAAATCTTGTCTGAGATTTTAACTTGGTGGTGGGCACACTTTTTGCCTCCTGTTCAGTCATTCTCTTATGTCTTCCCGTTCCTCTTTCTGTTCCATCATTTTGCCAGAGGATTCATATGCTAATAGGGTTCAGGAGATGAGGTGGTTCTCACGTTCAACTTGAAACTCAGGCTTTTGTGTGCCTAAAGCACAAGCTGCAGAACAGAAGCTAGAAGTGAAATTAAAATCTGCTGAATGCCCCAGCGGGACTGGGAGGGTAGTGAAGGGGAGGGCAGGGGCGGTACAGCAGCTGCTGATATTGGATAAATGTGAGATGCCCACTGTAGCGTTTCTTGCTCTCCTAGGGGACCGGCTGAACGAGGCATGGCTGTGTGTTTCTTTAATCTTACTGGCCTGTTCCTGGTCTACTGATCAGTTCCTTTCTGAGGATGGTTATTTAGCAAATGGTACCAGACCCCGACACATACCCTGCAATCCCATGGCATTGTTTAACTATTCTGGAAGTTCCTTACACCACTTATAATACAAGTCTGACTCTGTATTCACTCGTACTCTTTAGTTAAGGGCCCACATGCCATTTCTGAAAGTGGTACCATTTAAAGGGGTAGTTCACCCATTTGTGTTTTTATTTATTCACCCTCATGTCATTCCAAACCTGTATGACATTCTTTTTCTTGGCTTTTGGTTGAACTATTCCTTTAATGGCGTTTGGACCGGTTTGCAGGCACTGTGCAAAGAGAGGCCATTTTTTCTCGAGTTACTCTCACGATGTGCAATCACTAGGGCAACCACAAATCTTCTGTGCTTGCTGATGCAGAATGCACACAATCAGGGCTTCAATGATTAATATAGCCTTTTTTCCCTTTAGCTCCAAAAGGTGGGACTTGCAAAAACATAGGACCACGTTTAAAATAACAACTCGAGCCTGCAATTATGAGCAATTTTGAGAAAATGTGTGATAATTGTGCAATATAGTCCTACAAGTTTATTATTCTTGTCACCCATAGCAGAACTAGATAAAATTTATGTAGCACTTTGTGACCAATCAGAGCAGCTCTGTGATTGATATAAGGAATAGTTTTGTTTGATTGCAATTTAGCATTAGACCCGCTTCAGTGTGCGTTTGCTTTCTTCGCTGGGATGATTGTCTTGGGTTTCATCTTTCATCAACTATACAGGCTGGTTTGTGTTTGTGTAAAGACTGAGAAATGGAATAGAAAAGACATGATCTCCAGAGACTGACGGGAATGCACAACCACAGAACACAAGATTGAATGCAGTTTATTCTTGTTAATCGTCACCTTCCAGACCCTGGAATGCTCACGTGTCAGCCCATGATCTGAGAGGATCCTACAACTCCCTGCTGTTATAAATGATGTAACATTAGCTGGGTCAGATTGGAGTCACGAGTGTATGTCTAGTGTCCATGCCAGGGCTTTATTTTTTGCTTTATTTCCATTTTTGACTGTATTTATTATACAGTGTCCCCTAAAAGGATTTGGATGCTTATATCGCACTTAAAGTCTAAATGTGCAAACAAATGAATAGAATCACAATTAACTTTTTCTGAGCCATTTTTACAGTTTCTATTAACTGTGATTTTAGTGGCTATAAGAACTTAGATTCCCTCAAGTTCACACATGTGTCCTAACAGGGTAACCACAGGTGCAATTTATCGCCTTAAAGCCGCAGTCCGTAGTCCTCTTTGTCGCCATCTCTGTTCGAAATCTGTAATTGCAGTTATTCACGGAATTATCAACTTTACGCGGGTTGTGCCTCGGCACGGCACAGCGCGGATGAATCCAATGTTTTGAGGAGAATGTGCGGCTGTCATTTGGAATCACAGATTCTACTTTTTGGTAGTATGACCAACATAAGAATTTTCACCAGAAAATGTCGTCTGAACAAGTAACATCCACTTTTGTTCTGACCAACTAAGGGAAAAAAAGCATTGCAGTAAATCGCGCTGATTAAATCTAAAGATCGCTTATCATATCACGTCAAACCGTGCAAATGATCAAATTGTTAATGTTAACAACATCAGCATTGAGTAACTACATTTAATGCCCTTCCGATATTTATCCTTGTTTTCACATGGGCCCAGTTGCAGTCTCTTTTTTTTTTCTGTAGCCACTCCGAAGTCCGAACAAAGTCTTTTGCATTTTACAACGGGTGAATCTCTAGTTGTCACTGGTGATTGTCGTTTGAACCTTTTTGGATCCGCCATCAAATTGATAAGTTTAATTATATCAAGTGCTGTGAGAAAAGGCTATAAATCTCCACCTCCAACATCCTCACACGCAATATAGCCTACTAGCCGAGACACAGATGTGACATAATGACACAAAGACATGCTCGAATTTCCCACGGAAATCCACCAGTAGCACTGGAATTAAAAACATTATTACAAGCTTACCGTTTTGAATCGAGCTAAGGCAAGCAGATCGTTTTGAACACTGGCTGGTTATGTACTTGCTCAAAAATGTATTTTGGATAATATTTAACCCAAAAAAGTTACGGAATGCAGCTTTAACTATGAGCATGTTCCATTTGGGGTTGGTAAGATTTTTTTTTTTTTACATAATTCTTATCCTCATCCAGGCTTTAATTTTTTTCATAAAAATATTGTAAAAAGTTTAAATTTAACCGAACTGTTTTCTATTTTAATATATTTTAAAATGTAATTTATTCCTCTGATGGTACATGATATTTATATACTGTATATACACTCACCTGCCACTCATTAGGTACACCTTGCTAGTACCGGGTTCGACCCCCTTTTGCCTTCATAACTGCCTTAATTCATCACTACCACATTGATTAACTTAACCAAACACATCCTATATGAGATAAATCGGATAATAAACATAATATTGCAACTTACAATTGCACAAAAGACTGCGAATGCACAAGCGAACTTGACTGTGCTATAGTCAGAATGTCTAACTCCTGTTGTGGATGTGCTCTTCCAACACATTCTCATCCTTGGGCGTCATATACTGACGCTTTTGACATTTCGTCGACATCAAAGCACATGGCACCCTTTAGCGTCAATATGACAAGCACAGAGCTTTGTTCGGTTATGGGTAGGTTTAGGTCTAGTGTAGGGTTAGGGTTAGACCACTAGGAGGCGCCTTCTGGCCCATTTCTATCTGCGTCTCATATTGACGCTAAAGGGTGCCATGTGCGTTCGATGTCGACGAAATGTCAAAAGCGTCAATATATGACGCCCTAGGATGAGAACGGGCTGGCTCTTCACGCAACAACGCACTGAAACTAAACCAAATTAATTCACAACATTTTATTAAAATAATGTTCTCATTATAATGTTATGTAATATGACAGTCCCAGTCATAGTTATTAATGTCGTACATTGCTGTTTGAGCTGCATGCGCTGAATCTAAAGATGATCACCGGTACACTGAAGCGATTTACTACTGCAGTATTTAACTTAACCAAATGCATCATATATATATATATATATATATATATATATATATATATATATATATATATATATATATATATATATATATATATATATATATGAGGATAGTGAACTCATTGTTATGTTCAAGAAACCAGTTTGAAATGATTTGAGCTTTGTGACTTGGCACATTATCCTGGAAGTAGCCATCAGAAGATGGGATGGACATGGTCAGCAACAATACTCATGTGGCGTTTAAACAATGCTGAGTTGGTACTAAGGGGCTCAAAATTTGCCAAGAAAATTTGCCAGCATAATGGTTCCATGCTTTCATGTTGTTTATGGCAAATTCTGACCCTACCATCTGAATGGCAGATATCGAGACTCATCAGACCAGACAACGTTTTTCTAATCCTCTATTGACCAATTTTTGTAGCCTCAGTTTGCTGTTCCTAGCTGACAGGAGTGGCACTTGGTGTGGTCTTCTGCTGCTGAAGCCCATCTGCTTCAAGGTTCGACATGTTGTGTGTTCAGACAGAGACGCTATTCTGTTTACCTCGTTTGTAACGAGAGTTTCTGAAATACTCAGACTAGCCCTTCCGGCACCTACAACCATAACATGTTCAAAGCCACTTAAATCACCTTTCTTCTCCATTTTAATGCTCACTTTTAACAAAAGATTGTCTTGACCATATCTGCATGCCTAAATGCATTGAGTCGCTTCCTAAATGCATTGAGTCGACCATATCTGCATGCCTAAATGCATTGATTTGCAATAACGAGTAGTTGAACAGGCGTACCTAACAAAATGGCTGATGAGTATATTTAACAATATAGTGACATTTATGCTGTATAGTATGTCAATCCTTACTTTTGTCCATAACAGATCAGATGTTTCTCATTTACTGTACTATGCAAAACTGTTATTTAAAAATCACTGACCCAAATTTCTCAGGAGACATGAAATGGCCAAAATGTTTGACAGCCAGTACAGAGCGGGACAATTCACTGCATCCTCAGGAGAAATATGGGAACAATTATATGACTGTATGCTTACAACTTTGTAGAGATGGGCACATACTGTCCGACAGGCTAAAGGGCCGGAGCCCAGCCCTGCTCTGTTTGATTCGTTTATTAATTTAGTTTGCTAGCCCACCATGAGAGGAGTCAGAGGGTGCGTGACTCTCCTGGGCCCTAATAGCTTTTAGGCAAGATGACGAGGGTTGATGGAGGGAGATTTATTTATTATTTTTTTTCGCCTAAAAGCTGGCCGTTCTCCAATCATCACAGATCTTGTTTGTTTTGTCACGGGGTGTGATGGCTGCATGTGTCTCTGAGGGAGTTGAAGAATGACTGCAGCTCTCCCTGCGGTCGGGCCCCCACAGCTGCTCTGGACACCACACCTCAACTCAGCCTGGCTAAACTCAGCTCAACACACCCGCTGCTTTTTTCTGCTTTTTTTGTTTGCATAATATACATAAGCAACAGAGCACAGTGATTGGAAAGTATTTCACGGATATTTTCTTTTTACATTTATAGCTCCTGACAGGGATTTGTAATATACTTTATCATTTCTATATACAGTTTTGTGTAACACGTTCTAATTAATATGTACTGTACACTCTAAAAAATGATGTGTTGGATTTACTTAAAATATATATGCACCATTTTTGCAACACACTTTTTAAGTAATCCCAACTTGGAATAATTTTACTTAAAATTAACAAGAAAACCTTTGTTATATGTACTTAAATATTTGAGTTCACGCAACATTCTTTACTTAAAAATATAAGTACATATAACAAAGGTTTTCTTGTTAATTTTAAGTAAAATTATTCCAAGTTGGGATTACTTAAAAAGTGTGATGCAAAAATGGTGCATATACATTTTAAGTAAATCCAACACATATACATTTTAAGTAAATCCAACACAGTGCAGGCCATGTGAGATCAAAATAAATCTTAGTTGTGTTAACTTAACATTTAAGCTAATTTATAAATAAAAATAAGACAATTAAATGAATTAACATTTTTACTTAACATTTTTAACCTATTTTAGATCTTCAGCTATTGGTCTGCTTACTGCACTGCTTTCAATGTCTTAAAATAAATTAAACATGCAAATCACACACAATAAAGCATTTCACTTTATTTTTTGCCACAGGCTGCAAAGCCTGAAACCACACATGAAATGTACAACAAAATATGGCAAATTGACAAATGTAAGTTCACTTACAACTTTTCACCCTTTGCAACACTTAAAATATTTTCTGTTGAGCCACCTTTCATGATGATCCTCAATGTGAGCTGTTCCAGTTCATCTTCGTTCCCATGAGTATCCTTAAAAAAAAACAAAAAAAACCCAGCAAATCTGCATTTACTTGCAACATCACTTGTTATTGTTCAGATTGATGCGAAAAATACATTTATTATTATTATCAATGTTGAAAACCGTTTTTGTTTTTTTTTCAGGATATGACAAATAGAAAGTTCCAAAGAACAGCATTTATCTGAAATAAAAAGATTTTGCAACATTATAAATGTATATACTGTCACGTTTGATCAATATAATGCATACTTGCTGAATAAAAGTAGGCCTATTAATTTATTTTATTTCTTTAAAAAAAAAAAAAAAAAAAAAAATCTAACTGACCCCAAACTTTTAAATTGCATCTTAAATATATATTCAAATAGAAAACGGTTACTTTAAATTGTAAAACAAATTCACAATATTACAGTTTTTGCTGTTTTTTGGGTCAAATAATTGAAGCATGGTGAACAAATGGGACTTCTTTTATAAACATTAAAAATTGTGTGTGTGTCTATATCTATATAATTATTATTTTGTCTGTTGATCAAAAATCTATCTAAAAATAAAAATAATTAAATGTTATAAATTAGTCCAGAATTAGAATTAGTTTGCTCAGAGGTTTTGAATGAATCTCATTGAAAACATTTTAACTACTGGAATAGCCTAACTGTAATAGATCTACAATCTTTATTTGAAGCTAAACTTTTGTTTAAAGGGCATTTACTTATTTTGATAATAATTTCGAAGGTTTAATAGACAGTCGTCGTTGTCATTTAGAAATAATATTGTGCTTGAATCAAGATCGCCATTTTTTAATGATAAATCGTGCACACATATGGAGCTGTTGTGTTTTCGAATTTAATATTTGTACGTTAACGTTACCAAAAGTAACCCGCGCCCAAGGCCTGGCCTCCCCCATTTCCCGCGATCCATAGGAATATGTAAATATACAAAGAACAACTTATATGCATATATAATAAATGACAACTACATTTACTTAAAAAATACTCAAGTATAAGCTACGTGACAACTCGTTAATGTAAAGTACGAATTTCTCCGTGCGGGAGAGCGAGCCGTCTGAATTGTTCTCTAAATGCAATCTTAATGCATACGTGCCAATGTGATGCATGGTCATATCCCACGAAATAAACAATAAATACTCTGACTACTATAAACACTAACCTTACATTCGATGGAAGCTCACTCGCTTAATAATTCAAATAATATATAGGCTATATGTTTTTGAATACTCGCGCACAGTCACTCATTTCATAGGCTACATCAACTAATATGTAGGCAAACGTTTTCATACGTATTTGTAAGTAACACGTTTCTAATTGTTGAAAATTCATAGCAATTCTTAAATTCAGTTTAAAAGTTAATTTCTTGACCAAAAATGCAATAAACGAGTGTACCTTAAGTTAAAAAAGTTAAGCTTACCTCTTTTCAGTGTCTTCATCACGTTGCGTTTCAGAAAATCTTCACCCACTAACACAATAAACAAGTGTTTATTAATGTTAAAACTTCAAAATCGAATATTTTACTAAGTTTATTGGAAAGTTAAGCTTACCTTTTCACCATCTTCACATGTGCTTCACAAAATGGCTTAAATTTTTGGCTGGAAAGGCATCACGGGAAATTGCATATCACGTGGCTCATATAGTTACTTAAAATGTTATGCTAGACTTACTTAATTTTGATGCAATTGTTATAGTAGTTGATTTGACTTGTGTTTTTTCATTTTATTTATGCATACATTTAAGTTCACCTGGTAACTTATATTTTTGTGTTACACACACTATATATGTTAAGTAGAGGTTTAAAAGTTATGAATACTAAGTTTTTTGTGTTTAATCTAATTACTTTTATAAGTAATGGTTGTTCAGCCAACGAAGCGTTTTTTAGAGTGTATAATAACGTGGTATCATCAAATTACTTATTGGAAGCAACGTCAGCAAGTTGTAGTTTTTTGAATGTGCATGCATTTTCCAGACACTTTTATTCAAAGCACCTTTCATTGCATTCAAAGTATACATTTAAATAGTTCATATATTCCCTAGATATCAAACCTATGACATGGTTTTATACTATATCATTACTTTTTAAAATACATCACTGAAAAAAACCTTAAACCAGCTTAATGTGGTTGGCTGGTCTCCTAGTCTGGCCAAGCTGGTTAAGATGATTTGTTTTGTAGGTTTTATAGTTTTTGCATGCTTTTCATTTGCTCAAGCTTAGAGATCAGCTGCCCAACCAGCATTTTCATTATTATCATTATTATTATTATTTTTATAATAGTAATAATTACTATTATTTTATTTAATAGTTGTTCATAAGTTATTTTAATAAGTTTATTTATTTTGTATTCATAATAAAATATATTATTCATATTCAATTTAAAATATTATATTTACAAAATAAAACATAATATTTGATTTATTTACCGGTACTTACTAGGTTTATTAAAGCAAAGTCTTTCTTGCTGTGCCTTTTCTCTGTTTGGTAATCACCATTTGCTCAGAATTCCCTGTGTGTAGACAATGTTAGGCAGAGAGAGATTTGTCCAGCAGAAGGGAGAAAGTTGGATAGACAGGGAACTATTAATCTTTCCATATTATTTCACAGGGCAAAACGTGTCTGCCAGTCACACTCTAGCTGGTGTGACAGGTAATTATTTAGGCTTAGTGCTAGCACCCTGTGTTCTCGATTTCCCTCTCTCTCTCTTGGCCTTTTCTGCCAAATGACTTTGTTTTGCCGCCCCAGATAAGTGAGAGGAATGTGGGCCATGCAGTGCTTTTAGCTGTTGGGCCTTCAGCATCCCTTTCCTTTCTGTTCCTTCTCCTTCTCCTCCTTTTTTTCTGCCAGATTTGTCTGCTGTCCGGGGCAGTGAGCATCTTTACCTGGTGTTTTATGACATGAGCAGGACAGCCATGTTTTGGGGGAGGGTGGCTCTTGATGGCTCTTGTACGTGGAGACAGGGCTTGTAAATCACTTGGGCCGGTTTGTACAGCTCCACGTCCTGAAGAATCAGACGTCTGGAGGGGACAGACAGGTCTGTAAATCAGTCTGCTTTGATTTATGATTATAAAAAGGAAATATGATACCAATATGAGTGTAGTTGTAATCTCGAAATGTTCGAAAATAGCCGCTGACCCGATCTTTGTAGGTATTTCTAGATTTACCCATGTACAAGAGGAGCAATATGTTCAGAGTCTCAGATCAGCCCAGGTTTTGTGTAAGTGGCTCCCTGCTGCTGTCAGATGAGTTGTGAAAGCTGAATCAACAGGACTTTATTTACTGAGGACAGGCTACACCCTCACATTTGACAGCCTCACCTTATTTTCCAGATCAGATTTCCTTACACACCATAAAGCGATCTCCTGTTGCTTAAGTGGGGACAGGTGCACACTTCAGATGGGCTCTGACCACCAAGGACATGGGCCAAGCTTTAGGAGAAGGTTGTCTTAACTCTACCCAGAGGAAAAATTTATTGCTCAGTGGTGTATTGCTTTTCCTAAGTTTTCGCATGTTAAAAAATAAATACGACGGGGTTCGATTTTCTGGGTTTTTCGCATCCGTAGCAAGCAGATTGAATTTTTTTTTTTGCCAATTTAGAGCCAAAGAATGACGAATACGAAAAAAAACCGGATACGAAAATTTCAGACTCGGTGTGCAAGGACCTTTACAGTGATTCTCATATACCCCTCATTTTAGTGTCAACAGAGTTTCAGATATGTCTCCTAAAAGAAATAAGAGTAGACACAACTGAGACATGAGAAATATCTGAGAGAAAAGGGGTTAAAACTGAGATTGTTATGGAAGAAACATAGAACATCTCTTTATTGTCTTGCTGCAATCTCTTTCAAGACTCCATTATAGGAATATTTTATTGATCAGAGTTTGCTCTTTTTAAACTCAGGAGACTTAGTTTTGATTCTCATATATCTCTCATTGTAGTATCAACAGTATCTCATATGTTTCTCCTAAAATTCCTTAGGAGAAATAAAAGTAGACACAACTGACACATGAGAAAGTTCTGAGATGCATGAGAAATGAGAAGCATGGGAGATCTCTTTCAAGACTCCATTGTAAAATTATTTTCAGAGGTTGCTTTTTTTTTTTTCATGACATTGGGGTTTTTCACCTTTAATGGACAGGACCGTATAATGAGAGACAGAAAACAATGGGAGAGAAGGGAACAGGAGCAAGAAAGTAACTTTAGCTGGGACTTGAACTTGTGCTGTCAGAGGTGCAGTTGTGTCTTGATATCGATGTGCTGCCCTGACAGAGATTTCTCTAAGCTCAGGATACTAAGGGCTAATTATTCTCTAATATGTCTCATTTAGGTATCAGCTTTGTCTTCTGGTGCCACTTGGTTGCATAGTAACTTAAGAACTAGTTTGATTAAGTATCAGTTAACCAAAAGGCAATAAGTCTTACTTTTCCAATTCAAATTAAACAGATCTAACTTTTTATGTAAATGACTTAAAGTTTTCATCAGGCTTAAGGAAAAACATTTAGACTTTGAAGACTAGTCTAAGTTTTTACAACCGGTCCCCTTCAATTTTTTTAGGAAACTTGTTTTTTTGTTTTTTTTTACTAATACTATACATTTCAGAATATCATGGGTTACTAGTTTAAGTTTATCTTCAGTGCCCAGCATTGTAAATACAGTGCATATTCCAAACAAGGGATTAGACAAGTGTAAGATGTTTAGTCTAAGATAAATACTTTCTTTTTAACAAATGTAATACTAGTGTACCAGTGCTTAATGGTTCTTACATAACCTTTTTTTATTCGTTTAACACTGCAATGTTTATCTTGCACAACCCATTTTGTATGCATGTAAAAACAGGTCATGATTTCCTCTGCTAAATCAGCTCTTTTTCTCCTCAGCTAGTCTCTGGATCTCTCAAATTTGTCTCCTCAGAAGAGATCTCAATAACATCACACACTTTGCTCAGATTTTTTCCACTTAGCTAAAGACTCTGAAGCTCTCACATTTGTCTCCTCGAAAGTTTAGATGAGATCTCAATTTTACAAAGTGTAAAAAAAAACCAGAAAATGATGACTGTTTTTTTTTTGAAAGGTACATTAAATGGCTCATGACTCAATCCTTGACTAATTTGTTTATTAATACATATTATATGGTAGGAATGTTTGAGTTCATATTGATCATCTCACAGATCATCTCTATACAACTGCAGATGCTTACATTTGTTTGTCTTTTTCAACCCTTCCATTTTTTAATAGATCTTTATATCTTCCTATATTTCTTTCTTTCAGCCTTTTTTCATACTTTCTTTTGAAAACTTTGGTAAGGGTCACAGGCAAATAATACATTCCAGTAGGACTCTTCACATCTGGGATGCTGTTGAACTCTCCTGAAACCCATTCATTTGGCATGGTTATATATTGAACCGTTCCGTACGAGGCTTTCGGTTCGGTACGCATTACAAACCGAACGATACGGTGGCCGAGAGATGCAAAACAAATCACAATAATGAAAACACAATAACAAATCCAAAAACAAAACTATAAACAGAATGGCAAGTCTAAAAACAAATTAACAAGTAGAACGATGGAGCTGTTTTTGTTTTATATGCTGCTAAGAAGACACCCCAGAAGATGGGTAAAGTATTGCTCCATCATTGTTCAAAGTAAAGAAAAATTGTGAACCGTTACATATATATATATATATATATATATATATATATATATATGTATATATATATGCCTCTCATAATATTAAACAATCCCTGCAAAGACAATTAGATAAAACACATTTCTACACTCTCTTCATGGCTGGGTTTTGTCAGGACTTCACTGGAACAGAACATGAAAACTGCATCCACACAGGGCACAGTGCATGGATACAAATGTCTACACATAATTCACTGTCATAGTTTAACATGTAGTGACCAATGGTGCTAAATATCCTAAAAAGAATTACACATGCTAACAATGCATGTGTTAGTGGATACATGTACTGTAGTGCATTAGTGACCTTCATGACCTTAGACACAGTTGTCTTTACATCTTTACATTTCTCATACAGCTATCATGAGAAGAACAGAATATATATATATATATATATATATATATATATATTAGGGCTGTAGACCGGACTCGAGACCGCTTTTCTATGGTCTCGGACTTGTCTCGGACTCGCTGGTATTCGGACTCGGACTTGTCTCGGTCTCGGCCACTGGTCTTGCCAAATATGGCTTTTGGTCTCGACCGAGTCCAGGTTTCTTTATTATGTTCCCAGTAATCACACATACGTCGCCGCGATATTAAAACAATATATTATTGGAGGGAAAGTGAAACACTGGCCACCTAATAAGTATTTCGGCTCTTTTTCGCTCTTTTGACTCACAAACGGCTCTTTAAAAAATAAATGTTTAAATAAACTCGCTGAAAGTCCACCGCTAGTGCAACGTGAATATTCACATTTTTTATTGTCCATAACACCCCGAAAACTAGCCTGCTTGCCTTGCACATCTAATTAATGGGCAAAGTTTTCCGACTTTTTTTCTTACCTTTCTTTCTTTGCCTATTCCATGAGTGGTAGGCGCAATGACTGGCTGTTTTAAAATATAGCTAATATCGAAACAAAATAACCCAGCTCATAACTTGCAGGTTTGCTTAGTGGCAAACTTTTTTCATTTGATTGCTTCAGCCGCCACCCGCCCGAATTTAATTAAAATATTATTTTTCGTCACGTCATCCGCCCGATCCGCGGTTTATCCGCATCTCTTGTGTGTGTGTGTGTGTGTGTGTCTGTGAGTTGTCTCGGTCTTCCCTCATGCAGTTTAATTGGTTGACATCGCGTGTATGATTGACAGGAACAGAATGTAAGGCTGATCAGACAGTCGAAACGAATGTGTTAGGCCTAGGCTATATAATTATTATTTTTTGGTTGTTCTTTGAATTAGTCAATTATTTTAAATAAAATTAAAATTATTCATTATTTCATTATTACATAATGATTTAATTTCTATAGGCTAGCCTATATTTTTTAGCAGACTTTTTTATTCCTGTCTTGACTCGGACTCAAACCTCTTTGGACTCGGTCTTGACTTGGACTCGACTAGTCCTGGTCTTGGACTTGACAAAGGTGGTCTTGACTACAGCCCTAATATATATATATATATATATATATATATATATATATATATATGTGTATATGTGTGTGTGTGTGTGTGTGTGTGTGTGTGTGTGTATGTATATATCCTTTTATGGGTCAGACCCCCAGTCACCTTTTATATATCAAATACAGACATTGCCTGTAACATAAATACCCAAATAGATACACTGGTTTTAACAAAAATATGACTTCCAATTCATTATATAATACAAGAAGAGGGATTGTAAATCCACTCCCTTCACTACATATCACACACAACCGTTCAACCTAACTATATTTCTTTCGACTTGTCAATTTTTCGATCTTTCCTTCTTTGGACCATTCCTCTTTCAAGGATTCTTTAATTCGTTCTTTCTTTAAACCTTTAATATTTCTCTTGAACTGTAGTAAAGAGCTGTGTAAGCAGAGGTGCTAGCTTATGTGGGGCAGCTGTCACCAAGATTAGTGCAGGAAACCAGGTGTTGGATGAGTCCTAACTGGCGCTTTGATACTACACAGTCGGCTATAGATATAGACCCCTCTGCAAAGGATCATGGGCACTCTGTGCTGAAAGAAAGCTTTGTTTTGCTTTGCCTCGATTTTCAGTGTGACAGGAAAACTTAGCTAAAAACCTAGTATGATTTTTCAAGAATCCATAAAAGCTAACTGCATTTACAGTAAAACGCACAGAAATTCTCTCCTCTAATGTTAACATTGAATGACAGTTTGATGCGGTGTCTTTTTCAGGAGCTTAACAAAGTAATAAGTCCAGACTTTTCATTGAGTACATCTCACCTACTGCCACACTGACTTTCACAGAAACAGAACTGAATAGATGTTTTGTTCTGAAATATGTAGCCTGCTCTCCTCTGTGCTGTAATGCAAGTACTCGAGTGGCCCAGGTCTTCCACTCATTTACCCTACAGCATAAATCACCCACTAGAGTCATGTTTCCATTCCTATGAAATACACTACCCAGATGTTGAGTTGGAGAAAAATGATATTTAAAATGAGCTCTCTTGAGCACACCAAAATTTTTAGGAGGGAAAATTCACTCTGTGCATTATATTCTCTATTATTCTGAAAACAAAATCTGCAGTGCTAATTTGGGCGTAAAGTTATTCACCTCTCAGAGATGTTTGGCCTGCTTCTTCTAGCAGCTATAATTTGACCAGAGTAATTAGGATGGAACCATTTGTCATTGGTGAATCGGGAATACATTTGACAAGACACACGCAACAAATTAGGAACACACACAGCTACACACAAGCTTTCTTAAATTCTCCCATCATTTACCATTTTATGTCAGATATCAATAGAATTGTAAACTCTGTGGCACTGTTACAACATTTTTCTGTTCGTTTGAGCATCCTTACCAGCCCTACAACAACAACATTGGCTAAACCAATAGAGTGAGTTTGTTCAACCAGTAGCACACTGAATATGTTCACTGAACTTGTTTAGCAATATTATTTTTGCAATTCTAGTCAGTGATGAAATGATGTGAGATAGCAGTGAGATTAAATGGATAGAAAATTAATCCTATTTGAAATTCTCTTATGAAACTAGGATATTTTTATTAAGTCAGAAACTGTTCTCAGATTTGCCAAGTTGCTGAAATCTTACAATCAAAGATCTCAAAATTAACTCAAACATTTCTCATCAGATTCTTGATGAGAAAAGGCAAATTTTCTGCACCTTTGTGTCTAATTTTGGGAGAAACACCTGACACAAATTTGATACTTCAGTGAAATATGACTGAGAACGTTAAGTCTCATGAAAGAACAACTTCTGAGCAATAAAAATGCAGAAACTTTTCAGAAAAGGCCATTCTGCTCTGCCCTTTCACATCCATCGATCTCACTGCAGTGACGTGTGTAACTGTGTGTGTCTGAGTTTGCTCGTTTATGTGCAGCTGAGACGCCGGCTTTTGACGGATGGCTGTATGGAGCGGAGGCACGGGGCCGTGAGGTTCGTGAGCCCACAACAGCCCTGCTGACATCTAGCCTACATTTAACACGCTGCCCAATAACACCATTCCAGTTGCAGAGATCTCGATAATTACCACAGCTGGGTTCTGCTGCTGGTTAGAATCCAACCTGGCTAGAAAGTGCTGAAGCCTTGTTGCTGTCGTGATAATCACTGCAGCTCACCTGATACTGGAGACCAAAGACAAAAGAGTCTCCTGTAAAAGTCCACTCCCTCTACACTGCTGATTTATGACAAATATGCTCATTTATTTATTATTTTTTATTTATTTTACCAACATATTGCAGATATCTCTGTCTGTAAAAACAAATCATTTTTATGCACAGATGAAATGTTACCTGGACTGGACAGGTCATCTGGTCCAGCAGTGCTAAAAGAAGTGCAGTATTTCATATTATTTACAATGTAATAGTATTATTATTACAACGTATGCATTTTTTTTTTCCCAATTAGCCTGGAACCGAGATGTTCACCAGTCTTTAAGCTGGCGTCTTTTGTCACGAGTCAAAGTCGAGTCTCAAGTAATTTCATGCCTTACAAAAAAAAAATTCTCATACTCAAAAAATCCTATTTTTATTCTAGTTGTATTATATAGACAAAGTATATGATCTTTCTATTATCTGTTTTGTTTGTAATAAAGGTCCTAAGATGTAAGGGATAATGTAAATCCAGCTTGTTCCTTTATAATCCATTACAATGTGCAAAACAATCGTTCTGGAAACAAGACGAGTAGTCATTTTCAATACAATCGCTAAGGGGACGCAAGATGGCGCCAGTCATGGTTTGTTATACAGCAGTTTGTTATACAGTGGCGTTTTTATTGACGACAGTCATTATCAGAAAAAAATCAATCCTCGGAATGTTTAAGTCAATGGAAAACTACGCATACTGATTGGCGATATGTTAAAATATGCCCTTTAAGTAATAAATGGATTGACTTGAGATCTCTTTCTCATGGACACACATTAAGAGAGAGAAAAGCTGCAGGTTGAATGATTAAAAAAATTAATTAAAATTCTTATTAATTCTGAAATATGGCAGAATTTAAATAAAAAAAAATGTTAAACTGTTTTATTAAAAAAAATACAAAATTTAAATACTAAAACCTCAAATCGATTATTTTAAATGTCACAAGTAAATTAGGTAGCATAGCATTTGAGAAAATTTGTAAATTGCTAAACATTACACTTAGTGTAATTGTTTTTAAAGATTAAAATTAGTGAGTGTATCTAGCAGATAACAGATCAATGCTTAAACAACGCGACATGATCCCATTCATTTCAATGGAGCGCTGGCGAATTCCGGCGACTCAAGCGACAGTGACCGTTGGCGACAGAATGTGCGCGTGACAAGCGACGCAAGACATGCTTCAAAAGTTCATAAATTTAAACTTTATGCAAATGAGAAGTGGATTTCGCAAGCGACAACCAATAGGAGGGACTGTCAGTAAAGCTCACGCAGTGTTGCCAGATGTACGATAATTATCGTATTTGTACGATAATTTTGACCTCTGTACGATGTACGATCAATAATGGAAAAAATCCTATAATGTACGATAATTTCAGAACTGTGTGACACTTCAAATGATGGTCGTTGTAATCATAGGGTTTCTCATTGATCTAGCTGTTGATTCTACGTCTACCGGGATAAGAACGTATAGAGAAAGGGAGCGAGAGACCTTGCGTATGTGTGCTAGTGTGCCTGGAGATTTCTTGACTGTCTGTCATTTCTATGCTGTATTGTGTACAGGTTGGACTCGTGTACGATAATTTTCTTCCAAATACGATAATTTTGAGCTTCTGGTACGATACTTTGACATTTCCAATCTGGCAACACTGAGCTCACGTCACCGTCTCGACTGCAGGCAAGACAGAACAGAGATCTGGAGCGATTTCACTGTTTTATATTATTTGACTGTAACCATGGATATAATAAAATGATGCATGGAAAAGAAACTGTCAACAGTCTTTGTGAGTTTGATTTATACATTGATAGTTCTTGTGTTGTAATTTTATGATGCAAGTTTAGCACTGCTGCAGACTGCAGTTCATTTTACGGTTTCCCCTGCATTATGTTGATTTTTAGGGACAAGTCATTTTAGACAAGTCATTTAGACAATGACATTTTAGTAATTTTTGACAGAATGACTGAGTTTAATTTGTTGATTGATCTATCGTTAATCTAGTTAATGATTTAATGCACTGAGCACTGCTGTGGTTAATATAACAACACTCTCCAACAGCATAATGTTAATTTTAATTCTTTTAAGTCTAATTCCTTGTCAAATTATAGTGATATCTTAGTTTAATATATCAATTGTAATTGTACTTTCTATAGATATGGCCAGACGTGAAGTCAACCAATAACATTAGAGCGACAGCACTGGAAACGCCCACAAGCGACTTCACAGTACAGAGACTAGTGACATACAGCGACAGAGTCGCTGGCGGTGTGAACGGGGCTTTATTCCAGTATTTCTCACAGGTCTTCTCTTTTTTTTTTTATGGAATGGTTGATTACATCCAGGTTTGCATGGGTGTGATGGGATGACTCTGTGGGTGTGATGATAAATTGGAGAAGAATGTGGGATGACCAGTAATTTGAATGACTTTGAATAAATGATGTGCCGTGCAAGAGCAAGGCATTTGTGTAAGTTCAGGGCTTGCTGAATGGCTCCTCGGCATAATGCTTGTGTCTGTATCTGCCGTGAAACGGGTACGTCTCAATCTGCCAGTGACACAACTGCAGAGCGGAATGAATAATGCATTTAGTACAACTGAAAGCCTTAGAAGTATCGAGCAGCACCATTCCTGTGGGTATGTGCTCCAGTCCAGACAGACACCCCATCTCATGCTGTTTCTCCTTCCCCTCTCTTCTCTTCTTTAAATGTCTTCCTCATCCCTCTACTTCCCTTTTTTTATTTCCTCCACATTTAGCGTTTTGTCAACATAAGAATGAAAAGTTATGACCACAGATTTGTAGAAAAAAAATATATATATTTTTTGACATTGCTACAGTGTTGAGTGGTTGCCAGGGCATTCCTACTGCAATACTATGTGCAAGGTGTTCTTAAGGGTGTTCATTGCGGTTTCTAGGGTGTTTGCTAACAGGCACAATTTAAAACAGCCACCATGTGTATAAACCTTATATATAGACCACTTTCTGGTCTCTTGATATGGCTGGAGTTCTTCAATGTAAGTCTAAGGGATTGTTTTTACCTGTTTATCTTAGAAAAGTAACAGCACACCTCTCCTGAACAAGCCACATGATTTGAGGAATCATTTGGGTTCGTAGCACAACGCTGCGGTATGAGGTGTGTGCTAAATTTTAATGCTTGGGTTATGGGTTTGTTCAAATGCTGAAAACTTTGATTCTGGAATTTTGGAGAAAAACTATTTATTGAAATCAACAAAGCCATAACAACATGTTTGTCAGTGTTTTTGAGAATTGTCGTGGGTTCTTTTTGTCATACAATTACATGAACTTTGAAAAGTTCAATTCATTCATGAACTAATCAAGCCAAACCTTGCTTGGCTTCCAAGACCAGGAGCGTGCATGTTTGTGTGATTGTTAGCAGTAACTCAGTCAGACTAGAGCAATAATTTGTCCTTTTCGGTGTTCATGTAAATGCTTTAATTGAACTGAGATTGTACAGTCCATTTTTTTGCACAGTCAGATTAGCAGACCTATATAATGTGATTGCAGCTTGACTTCGTCCAGCATGTACACATGTTAATCGGACTTCAATTGGCTTTGATGTTTCTACTTGCTCTGAAAGAGAGGTGAAAGGCAGCATTTATTTAGTCTTTCAAATATTTAATTTTGTTTTGTGACAAATAATGCAAAAGCCCTCAGTAGCTTTGTTATACTTGTGCATGTTAATGTACTTGCATGTGGATTTTTCTTACTTAGTGAAAGTTGTTTCTTGCCTCTCAACATGATAAATCTGCATCTTTGTTGTCATTAGGTTTGTTTATTTAAGTTCACCCATGGCCATTTTGGTGCAAAACACTTCCTCCTCTCGACTCGCCAGCACCAAGGGCACACAAACCACTCGCAGATCGAACGGGTGAGTCACTGGCACAGACGGACTAATAATGATCTACGGGACTGTTCTAACAGAAGTGCGTTTTCCACCTTTTCCATCACACTTTTGTTCCACCTTTTTGTCTTCTGAACTCTCAGATACATTAGTGTGAGAACTGTTAATGAGCTTCTAAAAATGGCTCTGCTAATGAGACATTGTGAAACTCAGGTTCACGCAAACACAGGCAGTCGAACATACCTGAACATTGTATTTACACACACACATAGTTGAGAGGACATTCACGCCCACGGGCTACTCTAACGCACATATAATTTCTGTTCTTTATACTTTTGTCGACTCTTTCTCACGCTGGTGGTATAATGGGAGGTGAGGTGGGGGTGTATAAACGTGTGCAGGAGGGATATCTAAAGGAGTGCAGATACAACACCAAAACACTCACAGCTGACTTTCCACGCCGCTCTAGTCTCTACTCTAATAGCAATGCAAGGCTGGACCGGACTGAGAGATTCGGGAGAGACGCTTACTGTCCAAAACTGAGAAGCGAGTGAAAGGCAGGCAGATAAAAGTGTTCTCAGCACCCGCTCTGTCCTTCAAACTTCCTGATGGATTACTATGAAAGAGGGGAGAAAAATAATCTGAGGATGAATTAAACGCGTAAAAAGAGAGTGCGAGACGGGACAAAAGGTGAGCAATCTAACCCATTCCATTCATCCTCTTTTTCTTCATCATCCCTTGCTGGTTCACGCTTTCGCACTACCCCCCTCCCCCCCCCCTTTTTTTGCACTTGCACTTGCCTTTGTCCTTGTCCTCCCTGTCTGGCTGGCTGTCTGAATGCGGGTGTCATGGAGAGAGAGCAAAGGTCTCTGCACTGAGAGGGCGGGAGCGCGATGAAGCCATTGTTAAAGCCACGGCTAGCTATTGTGTTCATGTCCAGCCCACTGCCCCCCAAAACTGGGCCTCTCTCTCTCTCTCTGAGCCCCGATGCTGCAGATGGAGAGGGGTTGAGCGGCTGCAGCATGGAGGTACGGCAGCTGTTTGCTGCTCCGCTGCGCCCCGTCCTGCAAGCCGGGGTGCTATCCAGCGGCGAGCACTGCTAAAGGAGCTGCGTCACACAGTGAAGCCCTTTTTGAAGATGATTCTTCTTCTCAGTTCTTATGCTCTTTCATCTCATACATCTCCATCCGGTCTGTGGATGTCTTATGGTTGTGTTGTGGATCATGTGCCCATGTTAGGCTGTCAGCTACTACACTGACTGCATATGAATCCGAGGGTAGTGAGAGGTTTAGGATGTGTGTGTGTATGTGTGTATATATATATATATATATATATATATATATATATATATATATATGGATTAAAAACATTTGCACAAAGGGAATTTTTTTTAGCAAGAAATGACCTAAATGTGTGTATGGAGGACTTAGGGCATATATGTGTAAAAGTTTAAAAGACCTCCTGATGCCCATCTGAGATATCAAAAAGACAAAAGGACCAAGAGACAGATGACATTAAAGACATGTCAAACCAGTTTATTAGGGCTGAGGAAAATACATAACATAATATATGATATGATCGTGTTGCAGTTACATTTTTAGACTTTTTAAAACTTTAGATTTAAAAAATGTCCTTGTTGCTCTTCATGTTGTTCTAAACCCGTATGACTTGCGCTTGTCTGTGAAATAATAAACAAGATATTTTGAATGTTTCAAGTGTTTTTGTCAATACACTGAAATTCAGTGTGTCCAAAACAACATTTCAGACATTCTTTAAAATATCCCCTTTTGTTACAGAACAAAGTCATACAGATTTGGAATTAAATGAGGGTGAATAAACAATAGCAGATTTGTCTTTTTTGGGTGAATTAAGTCTAAATCTTGAAAGTCGACCGGAAATCGGCTGACATCACTAAGCCCTCTGGACAAGTATCGAAGCTGGCAAATATGTGGATATGAAATATATTTATCTCTGTAGTAATGATAATTAGTATTATTAGTAGCTCTGAATTAGCTCTATATCTCATAAATGACTGGATAAAGAGAGATGCTTTCTTATTATTAGGTTAAATAATGACGTAGTTATAAATGAGATTCTGTTTTGGGATTATTGTGATTACATGTCTTTATTAATAACTCTACAGAGCTACAGATGTTAGATGTTTCGCTTTTCTGCTGGTCTTTTGCAATAAAAGTGCCTCTAGTTGCATTCAGTTAAAAGGCAAAAGGATAGGTGACAGGTTAAATCTGGAGATGTACATGTAATTCAATGTATTACAGCATGTCCACTCAGATTTCATGTGGTCACTGTGCAGTTTTCATCTTTGTCCAGGAGAGGGAGGAAACTGAACGTCTTTGCACAAGTCAGGAAAATCCACCCCCATCCCCGGCTGTGAGTAAAAGTGGTTCCGATCCAGATTGCTTCGCTTTGTTGCATTTGATATGATAATATAAAAAGATTAGGAGATACAGTTCTAATCTTTTGAAGCGGGACTCTTAGTTTTATGTGCATACTCCTTTCCAAATTCAGACTCATCACTTCATAAATGACTGTAGCTTTTCATCTTGTCTCATCTGGTTCTGTAAAGACAGATCCATTATGTTTTTGAAATACAGATGAAGATTATATCTACACTATTTTTTTTTATTAATAAATAAGCTTTGTGTATATATATATATATATATATATATATATATATAGGCTATATTATTATTTATTTATTTTTACTTTTTTTTTTGCTTTTTTTATAGTTTGTAAAATACAATTAATGTAATCATTATCATAATTCAGCCAGTATCTGTGAGGAGCATGTTTTTGAATCCAAAAATTGGCAAATGTGATCTTATTAATCGTATCTAATAACGGATATCTTGTTAAAAAGCTGTACAGCTTTGGGCAGGAATCAGTTTTGTTTGCTGGCTGCCTGCCTTTTAACCAAAACAAAAGACAGAACTTTTTTTTTTTTTATCTCATTAACCTGGCAGAATAATGCTAATTTAATAAAGATAAAAATCTAATCCATTCCCAACAATAAGCCTTTGAGCCTGGAAATATTCTGGAGCGTATCGAAGCCTCCCAGAAAAACCCCTTGATTTGTTTGATTTAATTCATTTTATTTAAATTATATTTGAAACTATTTATTTAGTTTAATGCTGACCTCATTTAAAATCAGTAAACCGTCAACAGATTAAACAGAAATAGCTTCTGATCAAAGTTTTATTTTTTAATAAAGGTATGTTTTTTTTTTAGTTTTTTTTTTTAGAATAATTAAAAAATAAAATGTGATTCTTTTTCTCTTCCAATAAAAAATACAAAGCAAACGAAACGTCCGACTACGAGATCTCTGTGTTGTGCGCACCACTCCTTAGCTGCCAGCAGATTTATAAAGCTTCTGTGAATGACACTCGACTCCCATGTTTTAAGTGCAGGATAAGATTACGGAGAACTAGGTTGTGATAAACTGTATGTGCTGTCCTGGCTGGCCTAGCAGATGAGCACCTATAGTGATTTAATAAGCGATGGGGTCCAGCCGGCAGGTAGAAGCGCATACAGCGCAGCCGGGACTTGATTTGTTTCCTTTCCTGTAAGCCCCTCTTGCTCCCCCCTCGCCATCCCCCCTCTCTCGGAGCAGTGTAAACACACGGCTCCAGAGGAATGTTGGACTCTCTGACCTCACAGCAAACGCTCTTCTGCAGTTCATTCGGTTCAGCCTGGCCGCGCTGTGCTCCGAGAGAGTGCGCGCACACACACACATACACTGCCAGATTTCTTCCTGCTTTCACTGCTGCTGCGGCTGCCATTGTGCGCACGAGCTACAGTGCTACTTCACTGCATGCAGCTGTGCATAATTCAGCTATTTATGCCCACCGCGTATGCTTTCAAGTCTGGCGTTTTCACCTATGGGTGCTGTTGGTTTGAATGAATTCCAATCACCCTTCCCCCCCAATCGTTGGATGCACACCTCATGCACGGCTCGACCGTGCGGTGCCATTGGGCATAGGAGAGGCAGCAAGTTCTAAGCGGCTTTCCGGACAGAGGCCCACAGATAGGAGCGGATTGGCTAAAGATAGATCAAAGCAGACAGCATCTGTCAGTGTGTGTAAAGGCAGAGTAAAATGAATGTTTGACCTCCTCTCTCTTGCTCCGGCTGCTTTTAGAGCAGCCTCTAGTGTGTCTGAGCTCTGATGAGATGTGTCAGGCTTCGGTCAGAACCCTCCAGACGTGCAGTTATGACCAAAATACGAGGCCGTGTCGGCTCGGCTCTGACGGCTCGCAGCACACGTTGAGTGATTTTGGTGCAGTATTGAATGCATTAGTGCCTGCTTACTTTTTCAGCGATGTTGGTTCCGGAAGTATTTTTTCCAATTATTTTTCCCATAGGGATTAAAAAAAAAAAGCCAGCCAAGCTCCAAGATGAATCACAACATTACAAAAATATTTGAAAATCGAACAAAAAGACAAAGATGTACAATTTTGTACTTAATAGATTTAATGAGGGAAAGAACTACAATCTTATGATGCATTGTGAATCGCATAAATTAAAACGATGACAACATTTATTTGCATTAAAAAAATAAAAAAAAATTAAATAAGCTGAAATAATGAACAGATGACTTCAACAAAGGCATATACAATCATCAACAACCTTGGAGCTCACAACGAGGGTTATGCGTAACAAATTTCCATGCTCTGTTATCGACGGTATATCCCGTTATCGATAGAAATTTGTCCGATATAACGCTTGATAGCTTCACTTAAAGTTCCCCTGTAATCAACAATTTTATCCCTTAAAACTCATCTTTGATCTCCAAAATGACACATTTAAACGTTTTTTTCCTGTAAAAAATTTTTCATGCCTTAGAATAGCTTGAATGCTACATCCTTCATTTAGATCCATGAATATGCTAATTAGCCCCACCTCCATTCACTCACTCCAGCTCAGAGATGCACTCACTTAACTTACTGTAGTAAACGCTGCACAATGGTATCGCTCTTTACAACGTCGAACACATAAAGGTAATTAATATGATTAGCCTTTTGCTTGACTACGTTATCAAAGAGCTAACAATGTGTTGCTAATGTTACACAAAGCATATTCCCATTCGCCATCTCAAAGTCGGACAGCTGCAGTAAAATGTAAATAGACATGAAGACTGTCCCTGCATCATAAACAGCCTATCACATGCCTTGATAAATTGCTACGAGTGACAAGTCAACAGCCAATAATTGAACAAGTTGCTTTGCTGCGGGGTTCTGTTGCGCCATCGCCATGTGACATCAGAACACACAAACTCATGTGAAAATTAGTGCCACAGATGAGGAGATTGTGAATAAAAAATGACAATCTAACAGCCTATCACACAGCAGAAATGAACGCGACAACAGCCAGTCAGTGCATATCGCTAATAAGTCTGCATGTTCTGCATGTCTCTGAACGAGTACCGAAGTTTTGTCCACACAAACTCAAACACTATTATGCTTACGGTGTTTTCAGCATCTGCGTCTCAATATGAAGACATGAACTTCTCCAGAGCTGCTTCTGAGAGCTTTTTACCATTTAATTTGAAAAAAATTACCGTCAAATACACACTGAAACTGAAACTAAAATACCTTCACAACAAAACGTCAAAATAAAAGTCTGGTTTAAGGCGAAGAAATTATGACAGAAATATAGTATACAACAAAGATATTTTTTCACCCGTTTTAATTTATACAGTTCTGTTCTGCAGCATCTTATTTAATAAAAAATCAAATAATATTAAAACAATATTATAATATTGTGATAATATTTTTGGCCATATCGCCCAGCCCTGATGTCTATCGCATATGCAGATTGATATCTAAAAGTTTTTTTATTTTCTTCTTCTTACTAACATTTAGATATTTAAATCGGATAAAACGCCAACAATAAAAAGCACTAGCTAGTTTAGCCGATTACCTATCCAGTATCTAGTCCATAGATATTGCCGTCAGTTCATATTGGTAGTAACACTTTCTCCGACAAGTGGATGCAATGAGACCTGGTTTCCTGTTTGTTTATGTGGCATTTGGCATAAAGTCTACAGATTTGTCTTTAAAGGTTTATAAGTTATCGTTAAAAATCAGTTTCTCTATGGAGAAAATAAATTGACTTTTTATTTCCGGAACCCAAATGTTGCCCTCTATTACCTTCTGCATGAGAGTAGTCATGCCGGCGGGCCCGGGGCAGGTTTGCAGGACCCCTAATTAAAGCACTAGCGGCTAGCAAAAGGGGCGGGGAGTGGTTTGTTAGCGGTGGGTTGAGATAACGGCGAGGAATTTCACCTGAACAAAGATGCTGGTTGTGTTGGCTCCCCACCAGGGGCTTGATCTACAAAAGCTGTAATTTTCACAAAAATAGAGACCCTGTTCGGACCCTGTACGTTCAACTCAGTCAGCTTATCATCCCTTGCAATAGCCTACAGTATGCTACGACCCGCTCCCACCTTTTAAACGCTGGCTGAGGATATTAATGTGGATTATGTTTATTTTTCTGTACCGTCCTGATGGCATGTTATTGAAATAGGCATAATTACAGTACTAGGACTTTGAAATGGCATATTATTTTCATCATGCATACACTATAATCAAAAGCAGCCCGTCCTGATGTAGTTTGATTAAACATTGTTAAATAAAGTTGTGAGACACACACCAGAGGGTGGGTATGCTGTGAAACTATAGTTTGCCCCCTGTTGGTAGTTGAAGCATAATGTGGTTATTGAGAGAGTTGTTACAGAGGTCACTTAATATACCTATTAACCTCCTATGACCTCTAGTAACATAAAAACTAGTTCATTATAGAGGGGTAAATATGAAATAACTACATGGCTTTATATAATCGTCATTTAAAAACAGTGACAGGCTTTCAGTGCTGTAGAAAAGTTCTATGGCCATATTTCAGATCTTGTTATAATTATTAAACTTTTAGTTTAGTTAAATAGAATTTATATATTCTAAAATCATTTACTCACCCTCTTTCTTTTTTTTAGGCTTTTGAGTTTCAAAAAGGACACAAACGTACTTGTAAAATCACCAAAAAAAGTATTTTATATGACTTGTACACTATATTTTAATTATTCTGAAGCCATGTTTTTGTTCAGTTTTGCACAAAAAGCTAAGATACACTACCGTTCAAAACTTGGGTCAGTAAGATTTTTTTTTTTAAATGTTTTATTGGTAAAACACCAATACTGTGAAGAATTATTACAATTTTAAATAGTTTTCTATTGCCAGCAGCCATTACTTCAGTCTTCAGTGTCACATGATCCTTCAGAAATCATTCTAATATGCTGATCAAGAAACATGTATTATTATAAATGTTGGAAACAGTAGCAGTGCCCGCCTAATATTTTTGTAGAAACAATAATGCATTTTTGTCAGGATTTTCTTTATAGAAAACTCAAAAGAACAGCTTTAATTTGTAGTATTATACATTTCTTTACTGTCACTTTTGATCAATTTGCTTGCTGATTAAAAGTATTCATTTCTTCTTCTTTTTTTTAAACTTACTGACCTCAAAGTTTTGAACGGTAGCGTAATCTTCTTCTCAATTGAGCTGTGAACCACTGCAGCTGGATCACTGAATCACTGGATCTGTTCAACTAGTAAGTTTTATGAACTGGATTAACTAATTCATTGAAAAGAAGGATTTGTTCTCAAATGAGATATTGTTGCTTTTCTTATGAACAAGGATATCATCATTTTCAGTGAATACCAACTTAGATTTCGTTCTGTTCCTCTAACAGAATCTATCATAAACAGAGCTATCATATCACTCAAGAAGACTTGGAATATAGTGTATAATTCGTGTGGTCCATAATTTGTGCGTTATTGTGCTTTTAGGTCCTTTTTGAAGCTTCTAAGCCCCATTCGTTGCAACAACATGGAAACGAACAACTACTGTAGTATCATTCTTCCAGTACGATGAAAGAAAGAAAGTCATACAGGTTTGGAACAACATGGGAGTGAGTAAATGATGACAGAATTGTCATTTTTGTGATTTTAAAGCGCATTAATTAGTGTAGCCCTCTAATGCAGTATTTGGACTGAAGTCACTGTTTGATGGCAAAGTGCAGTGAATGGGAACTTTGTGAGGAAGACTGATGTGTGGAAAAGATAAACAGATGGCTGCAAATATCGACTGCTAAATTATTCATCAGGGCTCCAGCTTTTGGTTAGTGACGGAGTGATAGAGTTTACTGGGACGATGAAAGCGATGGAGTGAGTGGGAGAAAGAAAGAAAAATAAAGAGAGCAACACCGGCATGAATATAATAGCCTTGCATCGAATTTGCAGAAGTGCCACCGCCTCATTGAAACACAGCCGTTATTCACGTCTGTGCTGAATGTTGATGTTGTTGTTGAAATATTATCCTTAGATGTTTCCCAGATGTCAGTGCCTGCTGTGTTGATCTTAGGTGCTGTCAAACATCGCTC
Source organism: Abramis brama (assembly GCF_963993115.1). NCBI lineage: Eukaryota > Metazoa > Chordata > Actinopteri > Cypriniformes > Leuciscidae > Abramis > Abramis brama. The sequence goes on from NC_139972.1 coordinate 17,855,675, forward strand.
TCTGATTGTGATTTGCGGCGGTGTTGAATAAAGGCCTGTCGAGAGGAGGATAACGTAGCATTAGCACTGCTTATGTCTACATGCTCATTACATGCGAGCATTTACACGGCTGGTGATTTAACAGCACTCTGACACATGATGTATTCACTACCGAGCATCACTGGCATCTCTTACACATTTGCACTCACAGGCACACTGTCTCACACTCCCTTTCACACACACACACACACACACACACATACACCTCACTCTCTTCTGCGTTTAAGACTCCGGGGAAATAGAGCAGAGAGGAAACTACGTGCCTTCACCGAGCAAGGGCTGTCTGGTGTCATGGCAACCAGTGCGGATTACCCCACCCTCTTCCATCAGCCTCGAGAGGGAGGAGGAGGAGGAGGAGAAAAGGATGGAGAGAGATTCAGGGAGGGCTGAGGACAGGCGGATACTAGGTGGTCGCAGTGCTGTTAGCGTTAACTAAAATAAAAATGATTCATATAAAATGTATCATATATAAAATATATAAATATAATATAAAACATTAGAAAGAAAAAATTGAAATAAATGACTAAAAATACTAAAATAAATAAATAAAATGGAACGAGTTCATTTTAGTTTTAAAAGCATAGTACAAAATGACAATAAATATAATCAAATATAATATATAGTGCTGATAGCGTTAATGAAAAAGATAAAAAAATAATTATTATAATATATAATATAATATATAGAATTAATATAAAATGTAAAAAAAAAATATATTTATATTTATATATATATAAATATAATAATTATGCTTCCTAAATAAATATTGTGTGTATATATATATATATATATATATATATATATATATACATATACATACATACATATATATATATATATATACATACATACATACATACATACATACATACACACACATATATATATATATATATATATATATATATATATATACAATATTTATTTAGGAAGCATAATTATTTAGGAAAAACTGAAAATAAATTAAAATGTTAATTTTACCTTTTAAATACACAATAAATATATATATTTTTTATTTTGGAATTATTCCTTCTGCCTTCATTGTAAATTATTTAGATAAAATGATAAAACTAGATGACCCAGAAGTATTTAATTGATGTTAGTTAAAATTAAATATTTTGTTTTTATAAAAAAAAAAAAAGGGATTTAAGAAAACTATAAAACATGAATGAAAATTAAACAAAATTGAAAGCACAAACTAAAAATTTTAATTCAAAACTATAGAACTAACCCAGGGTGGTCAGAGATGTGTTTAGAAGAAATAAATAAGCGTTCAAAGCTGCTGGAGGACAGTGGAGGTGAATGATGAATAATTTTTTGGGGAGAAAAGGTGTATTCAGTGAGAGAGACAGACAGACAGAGAGAGTGACAGGGACAGAGCACAGGTCAAAAGGACGAGGAAACATTCAGAAAGCAAGGGGGCATGGAAGGTGATTTGAGAGAGAAAAAGGAAGCAGCCTAGAGAGAAAGAGAGAGGGAGGGAGGGAGGGAGGGAGGCAAATGGGACTGCGGGTCATTTAAGGACACTCACAAAAAATTGCCGTCTCTCAGGGGCCGCTGATGACTGCAGAGTGAGACAGAGAGAGGACTGCAGCAGTACGATGACGCCCAGTCATAAACCACCACACAATACAGCAGAGCTCCATCAGCACCACAGATGTTCAGAAAATAGTACGAAAAATGACGTTTTCCTTTATTTTTGGTTTACAAAAATACATATTTTTAATGCATCACACAAAACACATTTTAGGTGACACAAACCATGTTTGTCCTACAGCAGATGTATGTAAACCCATTTTTAATCTACACCTATTTTTAAATTTCATTTTATTGCATGGTTTTCTCCATGTTTTATGTATAAAGGCATCATTTGGCTAGCTGCTACCAAGAAGTTAATTTTCACTGTATATTTTGTTTGGACGGATGGCCTTTAATAGATAAAAGATATGGTACGTTTATTTTCTCCTCCCTTTTAAAAGAAATGTTTTAAAAAGATATAATAAAAAAGTTTTATTTATATTTTATTTTTATACTTTATTTATATTTATTAATTTCTGTCCTAACTATATGATTATATGCTCAGTTGCATTTTATTCACTACATTAGCATCCACGACCTGTGACCCGCTAGGGAGGAGAAATGTTCTGTAAACTGGTGTAAAGCCCTATTCAGACTGGACTAGTTTTCACAGTTTCTAGTTTCATAGCTGTACTTGAATTTTAATGGCATCCGAATCAAACACATCTGTGTTTTTCTCACTCTTGGTTAAAATGATGTTGCAAAATTACCTACTTTTACCTACCTTTTTTTGGCTAACTCAAGGGGTCCTCTGGAAAACTTCAACTCTGGATTGAATTGTCCATGATTGCAGTATATTACTTTTCACCTCATTTATTTTGACCTTCACGAATATTGCAAGTATAGCTAAGTGTATGATTGCACTGCCTGGTGAACCTTGATTGTGTATTTAGAACTTATGCCAACTTTCTTGAGAAAATAACAATTGGTGGTTCTGCTTTCATCTAATTTGACATAAAATGAAAATTAAATGTCTGATCCGAGTCTGATCCGGGGAAACTGCTAAGAGTGGCTGCTGTAGTATGATCCTCACCTTAATTAATTCCTTCCCATAATTACATACATAATGTTTAATAATTAATCATATATCAAGTCTGGTTTATTTCAGTGGGTTTTGTGATGGGATCCAGAGCACATAATCATTCTTTATGCCCACATCCAGACAAAAACACTCCCATCTTAAAATCTACACAGAACCCAATCTGAATCAGTACATAAAATCACAGATGCCCCATGTGAAAGGGGTATTTCATCCAAAGCATGGAAATTCTGACTATTTCTTCTGAGAAACACAAAAGAAGTTGTTTTGGAGCCTGTTTTTTTTTTTTTTTTTTTTTTTTGGAGCATTTACTAACATAGTATGGACTAAAAACACTGAGATTTTTATCTAAAAAAATACCTTCTTTTATCTTCCACTGTAGAATGAAAGTCACAGGTTTGGAATGACATGACTGTGAAACAATTTTAACTGAATAATATGTTTATGAGTGAAATATTCCATTAATATTTGTTGCTCAAACATTGTTTAGAAAATGAATCCTGTTTGAATAGCACAAGTTTCAATAATAACCCCCTCCCCCCCCTCCGAATTATCCCTTTGACAAATGTGGAATGTTTTAAACAATGTGCCAATATTTTGGTGGGAGAAAAAAAAATTGTATTTCATTGTCAGTGAACATTTAAATATTGTTATATTAAAATTAAATAAATCAAAATGTTAGAAATGTAACAAAATAAATAAAATACATTTAAAAAAAAAAGATTTTGTACTATTGAGGCTAAATCATTGTGAGAAACAAAAACCTTGTCTATGCATTCTGAATTCTTCCCTTTGCCTTTTGAAAGGTTTTGAGGGATCCCACCATTCACGCTGCAGGCAAGTCTATCCTTGAGAGATTTTTGCCATTGTCAAGGTAGTTTTTTTTTTAATAACTGAAATGGATCATGGCCACTTTTCTAATCCATCATAATCAGCAAGGCTTTTGCTGTAATATGAGCACCCCAGAGGAAATATTTGAATGATGAGAGAAGGATAAAATTACAACTACATGCAACAGACAACATGTTTTGCATTGTTCTTTCAGTAGCCAATGAAGTGTGGTTTATATTTTCACAGCATGCATGATCACAATATATGCACCCACTGTACTGTGACATCAGATGCTATTAAAGTTGACAACGTATGTCTTTGATTAGGAAGTATCTCGTGTATGCAATCCTTCAGATTGTTGTACACGCATACAGTAGTTCAATATTTTGAATTAAATAGTCGTTTATTGAAAACTTGTTTAATTACCAGTGTGTCATATTCCATTTATGCGATAATTTCCTCGCGCTGCAGTCATTAAAGTCCGTTTTTGCATAGCTTGTTCCTTATTTCTCGTGCCTCACAGTTAAACAGGATTGAACCAAGAGCAGCTCACCATGACCTGTCAAACTAAAGAAATGAAAGGCCTTAACACAGAAGACAAATAGACTGCCTAAACGGCTGCTTTCAAGCTTGCTGTGAACAGGTAGGGAAGGAGAGACAGTAGCCTGCCTGGATGCATGTTGTTTAATAGGCATACAGGAGCCACACGCTAATAGCTCTCTGCTTACTTTGCCATCGCTTGGAACGCAGGATCATAATTAAGGCCATTTACCGTAACAGCCAACAGAATTAAAAAATATTCAAGTGCAATAAAAAGAAAACAGTGAGCTAATGCAGCAGGAGCGTGTGTCGGAGAAAAACTTTTTTTTTCATCTCCTTTTGTTTTACTGCATGCCAGGAATTGGCTGCTTGTCTTAAAAATGCAAGGAAAAAATGAGAAATCTGTCTTTGAAGGAGTCCAGCTTTCAACCAATAGTGCACAGGCCAGGAATGGGTGGAATGTGTTTGCACTGGCAAAGGGGAATAACAGTAAAGATAATGGTAACAATAAGAGTGTGCATGTTTCTAGTGAGTACTACAGTCTGCTGCAGGCCTGCTTAAGGGAAGTTGGCATACTAGAGAGCATTCACCACACTTTTAAGGGTGTAGTTTTCATTAGTGTGTTTGCAACAGAGGCAGTTGCCATATAATTACAGGTGTTAAAACCATGGTGTTAAAAGCATTGAGTTAAAACTTTTTTTTTTTTTTTAACCTAGAATAACAAAGTGCGATTGAGAAGTGTTCACTGAAATTCTATACAGCTCTCTAGAATTTAGAGTGTGATTTAAAGACCATTCTGAAGTAATTTTTTTGTTTTTGTTTTGGTTTCAGGGGTTACTTGAAATCTGCACCCACAAGTTTTGTGACACGAAGCACAAAGTCATCATTCAAATGTAAGTATATGCTTTTTGTGCCCATCCATTACTGATATTTGCAGACATGATTTGGATGCCTTTAATAGCTGTGCGTGTAAACAAATATTTGGCACATGGATAGAATACAAAACTTGTGTTTACGTGCAGCTGTTTATATTCTCTGCTCATCAGCCTTGAAACACAGCAGCTGACCAACCACTAGCTGCTAAAAACACACACACACACACACACACACACACACACACACACACACACACACACACACACACACACATATGCTGAAATACAAACTTTAAGACCATTAAAGGGATAATTCACCCAAAAATGAAAATTCTGTCATCAGTTACTCACATTCATGTTGTTCCAAACCTGTAAGACTTTCGTTCCTCTTTGGAACACAAATGAAGATATTTTTGATGAAATCTGAGAGCTTTCTCTACTCTCTATAGACAGCTACGCAACAACCACTTTGACGCTTCAAAAAGTTCATAAAGAGATTGTAAAACTAGTCCATATGAATTGAGCGGTTTAGTCCAGATTTTAATGGACTTTATAATATAATGAACAGATTTAATTTAGGCTTTTATTCACATTTAAACATTGATCAGTGAACGTAAACAGAAGCTCAGCCGAACCTGCTTGATGTGTGAGAACAAACCTCTTGCGGAAGCTCAAACGTGCTGCATAACACAAGAGAATGAGCCTCATTGGTTCTCGCACGACAAGCGAACATGCTTGAACTTCTGTTTTTTGATGAATGTTTATGTGAATTTTTTTTATTTTATTAAATCTGTTCATCATATAAAGTGATCGTGTCTCTTCAGAAAATTTGGACTAAACCGCTCAATTCATATAGATTAGTTTTACGATCTCTTTATGTCTACTAGTGTTGTGGAAGCTAAAAATGCTAAATCTTTTTTTAAACAAGGATGCATTCAATTGATTGAAAGTGACAGTAAAACCAATTATAATGTTACAAAAAGATTCATCAAAGAATCCTGGGAAAAAACAAAATAAAATGTTTAATAGTATTTCACAATTTTTACTGTATTTTTGATCAAATAAATGCAGTCTTAGTGAGCAATATAGATTCTTCCAAAAACATAAACAAAACTTACAGACCCCAAACCAATTCAGTGAATCAGAGCTGACTGCATATTTCATTGTTCTGATAATTATATCTTGCTCAGCTATAAAGCCGTGGCTGCACTGCTACTTGTTAGGGGAACAAATAATTTGTTAATGGAAAAGCTACACTTTCTATAACATCTTAGCTACTTTTACTAGTTTCTCAACACTGGTCCTAGATGCTGTTTAATTGCTCATGACACACTCAGAAAGAACAAACCCCAATGTTTCTCCACACGGCTACTCTCGTCAGTGCCACAAGCCCTGTGCACTCATTCAGAAAACAGCAGCTCTTGGGCTGACCTTGAGTCAGGAGCTCCTTTTGATGAGCGCGAGTAGAGGAAAGAGAGAGCCTTATTTTAATTGTAGCAGGGTCACGGGTTCAGTGCAGAAAGCCGAACCGCTCACACAGACAAGGTCTCCTCTCAGGCTGGAGGCCCACAAGGTGTGCAGAATGTGTGATGAGAGACAGAGCCACAAAAAAAAACAACTTCTACAAATATTACAGACAATTTGTGTTAATGACAGGCAGGTGTTTGCTCTAAGCACTTCCATCTGCAAATCATCTGAAGGTCTCGCCAAATTAAGAACTGTTAAAAATATGCCGCTGGATCGTCATAAAAGGTTGTCTGCTTTCATCTATGAACAGTGGAATCTTAAAATAAAAAACAAAAAACAATGGATCTGCTGTGAAATCATCATCAAGCTCTAGGTTCAGACCACAGCATTTTTGAACTTGCTGAATCCTTAAGCTATTTGATGTCAATTATGCTGTTTTCACACTTGGTTTGATCGCTTCTACCGTCCCCCGCAGGTCTCTTTTCATATTGTATTATTCGCCTCAGAACATTCGCTTCATCTATGTGAATAACACTTTTGAGTACCAGCGGCAGCTGATTACCACTGTACTTACTGTAGACTGACCATAATTTTGGTAGGGTGAGTTTCTATTCCTATCAGGTTAATCTTAGGACTGGTTGTAGAGCTAATTAGAGTTAACAGTTGGAGTTTGCCAAAATATGCTGATCCAGGATCACACTACACATGCATTTCTAATAATGCATTTCATTTTTTTAAACTAATTTTTAATAATTGCATTTTGAATAATGGGGGGAGGGGGCTTCAGACCAGCAACATTTGCACTAAATAATTTATTTATTAAATAGCAAAAACTGTATTTTTTCATTCCGGTTTCAGAGTTCTGAGGTCTAATAATAAGAGTATATTGAAAGCTTTAAAAATAACAATAATAAAGTCAATCACTGCTGTTGCAGATGTAGTTGTAACCTGAACATTTTATTTGAGGTTTTAACATTTGTAGCTGGTCTACACCTGAAGTCACGCCAGCTGCACTCTATGTTGACAAATCCATTAATGTAGAGTCTACAGCAATGGATTTGTCAACATAAGTGCGGGTGGCGTGACTTCAGTTGAAGGATACCACCTTTAGCCTCAGATAAAAATTCTAAAAATCTTTCAGAGCTCCTTGGATTCAAGTTATTTTTATCATCTGTTTGAAAAAAAATGAATAACTCATTGATAAACTGTATATACATAAAAATTCTTTAATTTACAAGTGTCGTTTTTATTTATCATGTAGGCTATAGTTTCTGACCATTAAATCAAATCAGACTTGTGATTTTATGATATCAATTCAGGGCTCCAGACTAACTTTTTTTACTAGGAGCACTGTAGCCCCTGACGAAAATTTTAGGAGCACAAGCAGAAAATTTAGGGACACGCCTTAAATCAGCTTGCAATGCAATTATTCAGATTCCCCCCAAAATAACTGTAATACTGACAAATTCTTTAATAATAAATAGACTTAACGTACAGATATTATAATGTGCAGTTTTATTTTAAGTTCAGACTAACATTTGAGGGCAGCAGCACCGGAGCCACATTTTCTATAAAAAATATCTGGTAGCACTGGGACTGACAATAAAGCACTAAGCTTAATTTAGGGTGTAGATGAAATTAACTTTTAATTATTATCATTCACAATGTCTTAATATTAATTAAAAAGCAAAACGAGTGAAAAAATTGATATTAGGGAGTGAAAATAGCCAATAAGCATCCTACTGTTAACAATGGTATTTATTTTTATTTTATTTTTAAATAAGTGTTTAAATAAAAGTTTTCCTACATCTTAAAAATTTTAGTTTTAGGACAATCCTTGAAGGATGAACAAAATCCTGTGTTGGTCATCACATTAAAAATAACATTTATATATGATGTTATAGTTTTGAAGTGCTGGAAAAAGTGTAGTACTTGTAAGCATTTGACTATTTCTGTCACAATACCAAAGTTATGGTTAGAGTTACTACATTAGCCTACATCCATGGTGAATGTTGCTGATTTGTGGACTGAAAGCCTTCTATAAGGGTTTCTTCTGGTTTCCACGTCAGCGCTGTTTGATCTGATATCTATGGTTTATAACAGAGAACTCTGCGCCGAATTGGAATGTTTCTCACTGGATCTCGCAGCGTTGATGCAATTAATTCTGAGGCGAATTCAATGGATTTCTTCACTGGATCTCCAGAGTCTGGATCTCCTAGTTACAGTGTCGCGTGATCGAGATCGGCCCGCGACTGGCAAGTTCGGGGCGCCAATTGGTCGCAGTCTGGAGCCCTGCAATTACTGCTTTATTTATTCAGAAGTTCGGAAGTAACTTGTGTATCGTTAACTTGTGTATTTTTATTGTTGTGTATTTTATTTGCTTTACATTTTATTAGTCCACCAGCGACCCCCTAAATAAATAAAACTGAAAATAAAACTTGTGTGCTCAAGTTCAAATTGACACTCCAAAACAGTGTTTCTGATCACCATAGATGCAAAAGTTCACTTCAATAATGGCCACACTACTGACGTGATCTTATCGCTAGCACTCCTTGCACATGTGAGTTTTTGCAGGCGCATATTAAACGTTATCTTATTGGCAAGGCATATCTGCATAATGTTTTCATATCGAGCGATGCTGATGATTACATTTTAAGCCTTTATCGGCCGATTCTGATGGTGTGCCGATAATATCTTGCATCCCTATACCAGATAGTTGATGGACCCCATTGTCTTACATAGTATTTTCTTTCCTACAATGGAAGTCAGTGGGGTCCATCAGCTGTCTGGTTACCAACATTCTTCGAAATATCTTCTTTTGTGTTCAACAGAAGAAAGAAACTTATAAAGGTTTGGAACGACATGAGGATGAGTAAATGATGGCAAAATGTTTTTTGGGTGAACTATCCCTTTAAAGGCTCTTTGTCAGCGTGTCATCATCTGCATTCACACTTTGTTGCAGCGTGGAGTTGGACAAGGTGATTTCAGAAACATGTTAATGGATTTAATGAATCCCTCAAGCCGAGGCTGATAAAATGATATGCCAAAACGAGCTCTTAAAGGGTTAGTTTACCAAAAAATGAAAATGCTGTCAGTAATTAGTCACCCTCATGTTGTTCAACCCTGTAAGACTTTCGTTCATCTTCGGAACACAAATTAAGATATTTTTGATGAAATCTGAGAGCTGGCTCACTCCTAGGCTGCTAGGTAATCGATATCTGCCATCCCAGAAAAGTTATTAAAGACATCGTTAAAATAGTCCAAGTGACTACAGTGGCCCAACCTTAAGTTTATCAAGCGATGAGAATACTTTTTGTGCGCAAAAAACAAACAAAAATAACGACTTTATCCAACTATTCATTTTCTTCTGTGTGGGCCTCTGAGTGAGTTTACGTAGTGTAACAGCGCAGCGCTTCTGGGTTCTACGTCACACGTAGGCTCACTATTGGCCAGCATCACACGCATCACACACATGACCAGCGTCGGCCAATAGTGAGCCTATGTTCCTTTGACGAAAGTCTTATGGGGTTGGAACAACATGAGGGAACAACAGAATTTTCATTTTTAGGTGAACTAACCCTTTAAATCGTGTCTGAAAGCTAATTAGAAGAGCAGCTCAAACATGGTACAGGGATGGTGATAAATTTCACAGTTGAGCCTTCAGAAAATTGCACAAATAATCCCAGATCAACCATTCGCCCGCTCACCTAGATGAATGATCTGCTCTGATGCACTCCCACTCCCCTTTAGCTTTCTGCAAGGGACCCTGATTAGAGCAGAAGAGGCTGCAGTGCATTAGTACACCGGGCGAGCTGTCAGACACTCTCCCTCTAGTCGCCTTGTTTGGGTGTGAAGCTCTGCAGTATCTGGACATTAATGACTGCTGTTGAGACACCACCAGCTCTCCATCCTGAGCAGCCTGACCTTCGCTGTCCTTGGCATTCAGATGTGAATAAGGGAGAACGAGCAGGCTGGGAATAAATCTGTGAGGGAAGAAAGAGAGGTAATAAAGATAGAATGGTAGAAAGCGGTGAAAATAAGAAGAAACAGACAGAATAACACCCCTCTTGACCCGGCAGATGGGTGCTAGGCTTGTCAGACGGTTCCTTATTTCGTCCAGTAATAAACAAGATTATTATAGTTTTTGAGTGGATGACCAGGGGCAGCGAGTCCATGTTACACTAATAAAAGGTATGGAATGACCTTCCCCATATTTGTGTGTGTGTGTGTGTGTGTGTGTGTACTTGAGTTAGTGTCTGGATGTGTGGTTATATTTGGCCCATGTCTGATTGTTTGGGTTGGTTTGTTGTGTATGTTAGGGTTGTCCAAAACTACATGTTTGTAGAATGTATATTTGTGACTCTGTATGTGCATTTAAGTGCAGATATGTATAGAGTATTTGGGAAGGGATGTTGCTGGGGTCATCTAATGTAAAAATAGGAAGGAAGGAAAAATAGGATCTCTTTAAACAGAAGTCAGTCTGTCTTCCACTGTGTTTGTTGAGACATGTGTGGTATAAATGTTAAACGAGCACTGTGGGATTGAGAAACTATTTTGTATGCTTGCGGTTTAGGAGGCAAAACAGTCCCATGAACACTGATGGAATGTGGCCTGATTCCACTTCCATGCGCTGGATCTGCTTTAGCGCCAGGATTTGTAACCATGCTTACTTGGTAAGTAAAGCCATCTATGTCCATGAGGACATAATAGACGTGGTGTGAGATGTCAGTCCATTTAGTTTTTCATACTCTTGTTATTCAGATAGTGCGGGATAAATCCTCATTTTCCATTACCCCTGGTTTCCTCTCGGCCTTTTAGCTCGGAAAAATTCTCTCATCCAGCATTTGTTCTTATCTATTCAATTAGTCGTTGGCCTCCGTTCTGCTTCTCATCCTGAGCCCGCCAAAGCAACATAAGCCATATATCTGCTAGACCCTCTCAGGATGTGACCTGCGCTTCTTTTCTCAAGGATTTCATTGTGTGTGTTTGCCTTAAACATATCCTCATCGGTCAGCGATCTGCGGCTGAAACGTGAGCCGGACTCTGCCTGCGAGTCGGCGTGAAACATAATTCAGTGTCGGAACGCGCCCTGCAATGCACAAAGGTAAAAACTCTACAAATGATAAGCTCAAGCGGCATGAAACTTTAGAAGAGGGGTGGTGGGAGCAGCGGAGGCGTGTGGGGTCCGGGACAGGTTGCAGCGGCCCCGTACAGGCCCCGTACGGCTCAGTCTCAGAGCAGAGGGGCACAGAGGTGGCTGTGCAGAAACAATGGCTCTCTTTGTAAACCGACCCGGCTGTGCAGAGCCACAAGATGTCTTCCCCATATGAAGCTGATCATTGTTCCCTCTCCTGCTTTCCTTTTTCTTCCTTTCACTGGTTTAAGCAGCCTGTCCTGCTTGCTGTCAGCCTGACATGTCTCTCTCCCCGGGCACCTCAACAACCATTCAACACAAATATAAAGAGAAGTCACTAACACTTCCATCCTGTGATCACACTTGTGTGTTGCTCCGTGTGTTTGTTTGTTTGTTTGTTCCCTTTGACTGCCATATGCTCAACCATGAGAAGAAGAGACACTTTGCCTGCTGTTCCCTAGTCTTGGCATGTTTAGTAGAAACAACAACAAACACAACTTAGGTGCTTATCTCATTCCATACCTTTTTTTCTTTTTCTTTTTTCTTTTTTTTTTTTTTTTTTTTTTTTTTTTTGACAGGGAGAGTTTGCCGCCCTGTTCCTGCAATGCATCTTTTAACACCTGACAGACAATGAATGTGAGGTCATTCGCAGGGTGGTGCTGTATTAGGTCTCGGATTCCTCCCGACATGCATCATCAGGTATGCAGCATTTTTTGGACGATCGTTGTATCCGTTTCATGGAAGGAGTCGTTGGGCGTGAGACAGAAGAGCGTACGGTTCGGTTTCAGCCTGCTTTCTAAACCTGGCCATATGCCCCCTTGTGCCTATTACCTTACTCCTCCCTGATCTGAGCGCTCAACAGATAATACTAATCCATATGGCAGAATATTACTTACAATGTTGCTTACAGGGGAATGTTGGTTCAGACCGTTGGGTCACAGTGGTCAACTTATTCAGAGGTCTTTAAAATTGGGTCCGGTAATCCCAGGGTAGCACAAGGCGGTGCTAGGGGGACTGTAAAAAATGTATTCTTTAGAGCTGTCATAGTTAACGTTTACTACAAAGGACTGATCCGCAATTCTTAAATAAATTGTGATTATTTTGTTGTATTGACAGCACTAGCTTTTTGTCATTAGACTAATGCTAAAACATATATATTGTATTACATTTGCATTCACCAAATTCAGTTATATTGTTATTTCATTCTGCTTTTTAAACACTGGTCAGAAAACATAAGATTAATTGTGATTATATATATATTTTTTTTATTCTATTGACAACACAGATTTTAACAGTGAGAAGAAAATAAATCTGTATATAATTTTGTGGGAGAGAAAAACTGTCAATAAAAAAAGTTAATATTTTCTAGATGATATTTGAATAATTCGCTTTAGTACAGTGACGATATGACCAATTATGATTTTGGAAACATTTATTTAACTTTGTTGTATTTAACAATCAGTTTTCTTCACAAGTAATATTTTCCACACGGGTTAAGAAAATTATATTTATTAAATTACATTTGCTGAAATGTATTTAATTTGAATTTAGATATATTATACTGTCTTGCAAGGGGATCATCTTATGCAGAGAACCTCAAAACTAGTCATCAATTGATTAATGAGGTCATGTCGTTTTTTTATTGAGTTTTTTATTAGCGGCACTCTGCTTACTGTAGCTTGCTGACAGCATCTTGTTAGGCGGATTTCACACCAAAACCCTCTCAGAAAAGTTGCTGTTTTAAATACGTCCTACTGCTCAGCCATGCACATTTAGATGTGTTTAACCATTGGATCGCATCTTGCAAAGTTTTTGAACATCCCACGGTATGCGTTGTATTAAAGGCAAATGTAAAGTTAAAAATAGTCACAATTTTAAACACTAGACCCCTGCATGCATTCTGTCCCATTTCTTAGTGCTCCATCTCTATTTTTGTACACAGGATGCATCTTATGTAAATGCCCCATAAGAAACACATCTGAGCAAGATCAGAAGGTCAACTAGTCATTTAGGCAACCCACTGACTAGTTGTTTTTGAAAATATGTTGTTTTGCACATCTCTGTATACTTTTAGCTTGGTCAGCTCTTGCTTTTAATCAGCTTTTTCTCTTACCACACAGTTCTTCTCTGCTCTTTATTAAGACATCACGCTGTCAGGATTTCATAGAAGCTTATTTTTACAATAGCTGTCTCTTAGCACCTTTTTTAGACTGCTCCGTCTCCTTTGTGCCTGTGGTAAGTGGCATATTTCTGGAAGAAGCGCTCATCCTGACTGCGTTGCTCTTTTAAGCCGGGCTTAAGGAAGTTATCACACACCTTCCTCCCACTGCAAAGAGACAACAGTTAAAAATAGATGGCACCAATGCTAGTTAATGCCTGTCGTCCCAGACACATGCATTTGCATATCTTTTATGTGTGTGTATTAGTGTTTGTGTGCGCACATTTTCCTTCGCCCGTTTCCCTTTTTCCCTCCCCTCATTTTTTCCCCTCTTGCATTGTGTCTTGTGTTTTGGATCCTCTTGGGGTTCAGTGTGCTTTTAGTAGGGGTGGGCAGTCCAAAGATCACCAATGAAAAGCAACAGCAGACAGTTGGGTAATTAAAGTTTTGGAAAGGCCAGTCTTTTCTGCCTGTATTTTCTTTCAGGCCTTTTTGAAGAGTGTACCGGCCTGTCTGCTCTATCAAGGGCTAGGTATTGAGTCCAGAGCTGTAGGGGAGCCATCTGGCCTGAGACCACTCCTTTCGTCCTGTGAGAATGCTTCGACTTTTACTCTCTCTCTCTCTCTCTCTCACACCCTCCCAAACCGACTCAAACTGGGCTGGGCGACACTTTGTCGATGGCAAAAGAGCAGAAAAAGGCCGCTGCTGATTTCCAACACTTATGTCAGTGTCAGCTGCTGTGAAATAGCACCGTCTCGAGACTCTCTCATCCAATGAGAAAGCGAAATCTTACAAACATTTATCTTACAAAAAACATTTTCTGCTGCCAGGGCAGGAACTAAAGTGTTATTTACTGTTGTAAAGACCCCCTGACCTGGTGCTTAGAGCTTTTCATTGGAAAAGATCAGATGCCCGTGCTGTTGCTAAGATACTACAAAATGGTCAGCTCTGTTTTGCATGAAGCATTTGGACTTCTGAATCTATATTTAAAATGCATTTGAATGATGAAATTAAGTGATATTCTGTGCAATTAAAGCCTTTTGAGATGCTGACTGATGGCAGTAATGTGTGTGGCACAAAAATAATCACTCAAGAACACATATTCATGCAAAGTGGAAGCACAACATTATTCTCTTCCTGTTAGTGGGGCTTTTTACGATGTAAAACATGAGGATTTACTGTATGAGGATAGAAAGACAAGGCCATCACTTGAGAACTTTTTGGTGAAGTGCGTTTATAGTTGATCATTTGCATCTGGGACATTTGAGTTTATGCAAAAACTCTTTCAACATTCAATAAGTGAATGCTTAGCGATAAGAGGATGCTGTTTATTGTAAATCCAACTGCATTCATCAAAATGAGTGCCACTGCAAAGTTGTAAAAGTGCCATCAAGGATAAATAGCAGTACTAAGCAGTAAACAAAGTTTAAACTTGGCACAAATCAAAAATATGGATTTATGTTTTCTCTTTAGATTCATTTTAGACTAAATGATGAGCCAAATTGTGTCAAAGTTCCTAAGTTTGTTATAGACCGGACCACTATGAGCAAAGCTCATGTCATAGCATCTACTAAAGCTTTTCATTATTAGATTAATAGACTATATGAATATTTTCCCGTATGTGGTCTATATGCTAATTTCCTTTTGAAAACCATATCTAAATGTTATTTCTCTTGGCTTGTTTTTATTGAGGTCAATAACCAATACTGATCTCGCAGTAACAAAATATAATAGAAATAATTGCTGTTCTTTTGAACTTTATATTCATCAAAGAATTCTGAAAAATGTATCACCGTTTCGTTTCCACCAAAATATTAAGCAGCAGAACTGAGGGAAGAACAAAAGACTAAACTTGGTTAAGGTATACTAATAATAATAGTAATAACAGGCAAACTACAGCAAAAATTGCATAGAAAAAAAAAACACAGGGAAAAGCATAGTACATTGACTGCATCATAATCAGTTATTAATAAAATTATGTCTGTATAATTTGGTATGTTTCATTGCATTATCACAAATAAAACAATTGACTCCAAGCACAACTATGCAATACGTTTACAAAATCTTTAACACTTTTTGAATAATATTTAAATAATACGCGATGAGTTAATATAAATGCACTCTAAGGCATTAGATCAATGACCGAGTACGACAATGTGCTGTATCCATAACCATAAACCTCAACGCAAAGAGGAACAGCTTTGAGATGCCAATCCTGGCAACTCAACAGCTAGCAATGCAGAGGCTGCTCAATATGCCTTAGGCTAGACATCTTGATAAAATATGGTGAAAAGGTGAAACTAAAGTCAAAAACATCGATACTGGCTGACAACCCAGCCTGCGTGTCCGTTTTAATATATATATATATATATATATATATATATATATATATATATATATATATAGTGTATATATATAGTGTATATATATATTAATATTTTATATATATTTTAAAACGCACAAGCGGGCTGGGTTATCAGCCAGTATCGATGTTTTTGACTTTAGTTTCACCTTTTCACCAGGTGAAACATTTCTTGAAAGTTCCCAATAGTTTGTTTAAAATGATTATTTAGTCCAAACTGATTAGCTCACTACTTCTTGGCCTAATATTATTGATATGTTCAGAACCATCATCAAAATGTCTGGGCTAAGGGGCCATTGTGTAGATATATGTTGTAAAAAAAGAGTTTAACGTCAACCGTAAATAGTGATCATGGTTGTTTTAACAGAAGGTCAGTCAGAAGATTGAGTTCAAGGCTAGCGCAGTTTGAGGCAGCTCTGCATCTTTGTCACGCAGCTGTATGGCTCTTATTCAGGGCTTAAGCAGGAGTTAGTAAACCATTGACACGTCGTTTAAATGCATATGAGGGATTTGCCTAGCGTTCTTTTCCCTTTTTTGCTCAGGTTTATCAGTTTACACATGTAAGCTTTAACCAGAGGTGGACAAAGTACACAACTTCCTTACTTGAGTGAAAGTACAGATACTACTGGTCAAATATTACTCCGTTACAAGTAAAAGTTGTAAAGACCGATTCTCACTTAAGTAAAAGTACAGAAGTACTCGTTTTTAAAAGTACTTAAGTATCAAAAGTAAAAAGTAAATGTCAATGCATTGTTTTATTATTGTTGCATTGTTGAATGTAATACTTACAGTACCTTATGCCTCTGAATCTATGCCTGCCCTCATATCAATATCACATTTATTTCTAGAACACAGTTCCAGTAGTGGGATTGAATATGAGATTGAATAAGTGCACTCAATAACGTCTACAATGGTTTCGGGCACCCAAATGGCTGTTCCCTCAAATAGTGCCCTTGGCTTAGTTTTTTGGCTTTGACGTCAACCCGACTTTCATTTCCAACCAAAATCCAACGTCTGTCCGACGTCGGGTTCTGACGTAAATCTGACGTCGGGTTTTGACGTCAACCCGACTTTCATTTCCAAACCAAAATCATCCCCTGACTGACGTTACTACTTTCTACTCAAGGACCTTGACAGAAACGTAGTGGAGTAAAAAGTACGATATTTGTCTTTCAAATGTAGTGAAGTTAAAGTAAAAAGTTTCCAGAAAAGATAATACTCAAGTAAAGTACAGATACTCAAAAAGTGTACTTAAGTACAGTACTCAAGTAAATGTACTTTGTTACTGTCCACCTCTGGCTTTAACCGGCATGTTAAGCTTTTTTCTTTTTTTTTTAAACATAGCAGCAAATACTGTGCAAACAGAACAAGTTGTATGCCGTCCATGAATACACAAAAACATGAAAGTGAGTTAATTTGAACTATATAGGAGCTAGGGGTGTGACGGTTAGTATATAACCGTGAGACCGACGGTTATAGTTGAACACCGTCATTAGAACTCTATAACCGCCAAAACCGTGTTATTAAAATATTTTTTACAAATATTTTTTATCATAGAGAATGTTTAAATACTAATTAAAAACAATTGTTAACAGTCTGTGTTATTAGTGATCTACGTCGTTTCCAACTGTATTTGATTCTTTGCCAAGTACCCCCTGACCGACCGCCAATCATTTGAAACAGAAATAAAAGCAACGACTGTTATAGTGATGTGCCATCATTATGAGATTTATTAAACAAATGAAAAACATTTGCAATAATAAACATTAGCAATAAACATTTGCAATAAAAAAATGTATCATTACCGTGATCGTGCAGTTTAATTAGCCCTTGACTGGCCCCAAACATGTTTGATAAAATAAACATATACACTGTGTATATATATATATGATGTGTATTACATTTTAGCTCAAAAAACAATTGTAATAAAAGATAGGATCATAAGATGCGCAATATTTCGGGAGACATGGTTTTTACCACTTAATGAAGTTTTGTTTTGTAAATCATCAGACATGATTTTTACCTTTTCATTAAGTTTTGCTTTGTAGAAAGCCTTTCTTTAAAGCGAATTTCGTTTTGTACAAATTGTATTTTAATTTTAATGAATGTTTCATCAACCAATTGCATGTATTTAATAAATAAAAAACAAATATAACAGACATTATAATAACCGTGCATTGAGGCGACGGCGCGCCGCATTCACTTGCATTGCATTGTTAAGAGCCTTTCTTTAAAGCGAATTTCGTTTTGTACAAATTGTATCTTAATTTTAATAAATGTTTCATCAACCAATTGCATGTATTTAATAAATAAAAAGCAAACATAGTAGACAATATAATAACCGCGACATGCAGGCGCGGGCGCGCCGTGTTCACTTGCATTGCATTGTGAACTAGAGCGCATCTCATCGTAAATGAATGAAACTCAGCGTAGG
Source organism: Abramis brama (assembly GCF_963993115.1). Lineage (NCBI taxonomy): Eukaryota > Metazoa > Chordata > Actinopteri > Cypriniformes > Leuciscidae > Abramis > Abramis brama. The sequence continues at coordinate 17,874,132 of NC_139972.1, forward strand.
CCTATGCCTCATACATTAGCATTAAATATCTTTGCTGCATCCTTTCTAGAACAGACAAGGGGCTTTCTTGCGGCTCGCATCAGCAAAGCATTGCATCGTCCATAGACCGCAAAACAATCAGCGGATGGCGGGCGGGTGCGGCTTTGAAAAAAAAACGTTGGTGCGGATGATGAGATATTAATTTTATTTGTTTAATAGGCAATCAAGTAGCTAATCAGTGTCTGCTCGTTTATTCAAACTAAGTTGTCCTATAACAGACGAACGTCGCAACGCCCCCCGCCCCCCCCCCCCCCGGCCGATGGTTATGTTATGAACCGTCACATTTGACTCACGTCATAACCGTCATCACCAATTATGAAACCGGCACACCCCTAATAGGAGCAGTCCACCTCAGAAGCAGTTACCATACAGTGCCTTTAACTCACCCTTTTTATCCCTTACATTCCAGCTTTACAATGATTAGCTACAGAAACAAGGCTGACGGCCTTGCAACGGACATCCACACATGCTGTCAATAATGTACAGATGAGATAATGGTGGCTGAGTACTAACATATAAAGAAAGAGAGCGTGTAAGTGTGTTGAGAAATGCAGGTTATTGAAGATGGCTTTGTACTTGCTTCTGTAAGTTCTCTTCAGTTATATCTTTAGAGAAGGAAGAATAGTTCACAACTGAATAATTCAGCAGCTTGACTTTTACAGTCATTTAAATTAGGATTCGCTGACATATTAGGTTTGAGGTTGAAGCAGCAGTGCAAGCTACCATATGAATATGGCTATTTGAGGCTTAAGGCCTTTTGTGCTGCTCTATATCAGGACTGGCGGCAGTGATGCCCCCAAAATTGGTTTGCGGTATTGTCCTACTTTCACTACTGCAGGCTTACAGGAGATGATGTCATCCAGTTTAAGATTTTTTCATGTTATTGTTGCATACTACCATTCAAAAGTTTGTGGTCAGTAAGATTTTTTAATGTTTTTAAAATAAGTCTTGTATGCTCACCAAGGCTGCATTTATTTGATCAAGAATAAAGTAAAAACTGTAATGTAAAATATTGTTACAGTTTAAAACTACAAACCAGTCAGGGCTGCTTTGCATCACATGCTGTTGTTTTCCAGAAATGTTATGGAGTTACACTGTGTTAGTTCTGTGTAATTTACTGATTGTTGCAAATGTTTTTTAGCAATTGAACAATTTTATTAATTAAAAAATTAATAGTGGAGCTGGCTGCCACAACTGGTTTGGGCGTTGCATAATATGAAGTTTAGAAGTGCTTTGCCCTGTTTGACATTTTTTTATTCACTATTTTTGAACTCTTAAGTATATTGTATAATATGACTTGCTGGTTATCTTTGTTCTGTTTTTATTGTATTTATATGATATTTGTGTTTTTGTAATTGAATTTTTGCCATGAAGATAGCTCTGATTGCTGACATGGCATTAAATAAAAAAGATGAGATGAGATGAACTCTTAAGTTTTTATTCATTTATGATGATGATGATGCATAAATCAGCTTTGTTGCCAATTCACAAACCTTGTTCGACTTTATTTTTGGGGTCTGTTTCTGGGCAAACCTCTCTTAAATGCCCTAAAATTAACTATAATGGAAGATGGCTGCTGCAGCTTGTTGTAATTAACTTGTCCTGATAATGTCTGGTAACATTGAACCTACGCCAGTGAGCAGACCTCTCTCTTCTGATGGTCCACTAATGCTCCCGCTGTGGCGGTAACACTAACCTGGCTCACACAGTCCGCACCCCAGCGTTGGCCCGCTTTCTACTTCATCAATCCATGGCGATTATTATGTTTCTCTATTTGTGAGTGTGAGAGGGAACAGGTTCACAATAGCTTCTCCAGAACCACTATGTGTGTGTGTATGTGTGTGTGTGTGTGTGTGTGTGTGTGTGTGTGTGTGTGTGTGTGTGTGTTAGAGGTACAAAGGCTCCTTACCTCAGAGCATTGGCATTCCCTGAGCGAATAAGCAGGATAGAGAAAGAGAGAGAGAGAGGGGTGCACAGTGGGGGTATTCATGGGCCCTGTCCCCATGGGAAGGAACCAAGGTCGAGTATTAGCCCCTATTAAAAAACAAAGCCAGCCCTGCAGGGGCCTGGCACTCACTGCATAGAGAAAGAAAGAGAAAGGCAGAGTATTGGAAGACAGAGATGAGAAGGACATTAAGGTTTGGGCCCTCAGAACTACATCCTTAAACGTTTCCTTGAAACCTCCTGGATAAATTGTTGGACTGAACAATCATTCCTGTTTGGTTGTGTTGTTCAGCACAAGATGTGTCAAGAAATAGAAATAGAACTGCTAAAGCTGTAGTGTGTTATTTTTCCTCCAATAGCGACACCGAATGGATTTGCAAAAAATAATGAAAGGTAGTTAGATTGGTTGAGACAATGTTGTCAAACCAAGGGAGGCCACAGGAAATGACATCATGACAATGCTGACTAACTGGATGAACCGCAAGAACCCGAGCCCTTTATTGAGCTGTGACTTCTATATCACAATTTAAAGAGCCCCAAAAAACAATCAAGCACTGGCCATGTTATAAATAAATATATATAAAAAAAAAAAAATTAAAAAAAAATTAAAAAAAAAAAAAATATATATATATATATATGAATGTGTAAATAAATGTAATGATATATTATAATATTTATATTATATAATTAAAAAAATACTATTTAAAAGGTATTAAAGTCAGTGGGGTACAATGTGGTTTGGACCCCAAAGTTCTTCAAAATATCTTCCTTTTTTTGTTCTACAGAAAGTCGTACAAGTTTGAAACAACACAAGGGTGAGTAAATAATAACAGGATTTTCAGTTTTGGGTGAACTGTGCCTTTAAGGTCTTTTGTAGAGCCCACATTATGCATATTCTTTGTACATTGGATTGTGCTACTGTATGTACTGCTAGATGTGCAGTATCTTAATGAAACAGTTTGCTTCACCATTCACCAAAAGGCTTTTTTATTATTTAGACAAATGCAGGCATGAGTATCTAGATAAAACACCATAAAAAAACTACTTCTTTTTAGCTCAATCCTGAAATATTTTACAACTCCCTCTAGCTCTTCAAATATTTTCCCATCTACTAGAAATGAAAAACATGTGTTTATATGTAAGTACAGCCAACATCTCCTCTCCCGTGTAGCAGTTCACTTCTCCATGGCAACAGTAATTACTATGCATGTCTCTAACGATGAAGTGAAAAGTGCCTTTTTTTAAAAAATATAGACTTTAATTTGAGAAGAGATTCACTGTTTAGCTTGAGAATTAACCTTGAGGAAAGTGTAATAACAAGGATGATTTTTGTGACTTTTGTCTCGCTTATACAGTAGTTAGATATGGAAGCATATGGGTATCAATATTCAGTTTGAAATGCAATATGTAAAATGACAATGCATTTCTGTATTTAAATTTACATTTTCCATTTACATTTGTGCAACGTTTGGTGCAAAATGAAAATAATTCAATTATGTAATTTACATTTACCATTTCATACACTAGTTTTAATATGTAAATTGAATACATATTTTAACGCTTTATAAGTTGCAAAATTAAAATGAAAATGTATTACAGAAATTATTAGATATGTCTAACATGTTCAAGCAAAAACTGTAGCGAAATGATCATTTAAATGTTATTTTTCTTAATTGCATTTACACTCACAGTTAAGACACTCGCGATTGCATTTTCATTAAATGTTCCCCAATGAATGTAGCAAAATTCAATGTGCAAATTGAAAATGCATTCCGAGGCGATCACGTCCCCGCCCCGTCCCTCCCTGTCAATCACTGCGTGAAGTTTGCCCCACCCCCACCCGATGCAAAACGTCGGCAAAATAGGCTCAATCGTTTTTACTTCGTTTGTGATGGTTTGTGCTGTACTTTTTTTTTTTTTGCTGCTTCGATTTTTTTTAGCTATTAAAAGAATATTTATAGGTCATTTTGAGGTCACCCAGCCCCCCACATGCTCCAAATAAAATAGTCTTGTTCTTTTGTGCCTGTTAAAGTTTTGTTTGTCCTGCTTCGGTTTTTAAGATATTAGACATTTAATTACTGGTGATGACGTCACCAGCCCCCCGACCTGCTCCACATTCACCCAAAATAGTCTTGTTTGTTTGTGCTTCGTTTGTGCCGGTAAAAGTTTAGTTTGTTCTGCTTCGGTTTTTAAAATATTACACCGAATTATAGACGATGACGTCACCACCCAGTCCTGTTCCAAATTCATCCAAAATAGGCTCAATCGTTTGTGCCGGTAAACGTTTATTTTGTGCTGCTTCGGTTTCTTAGATATTAAAATAATATTATTGGTCATTCTGAAGTCACTCAGCCCCCCCACATGCTCCAAATTCACACAAAATAGTCTCGTTTGTTTGTGCCGTTTGTGCTGTTTTGTGCCGGTAAAAAAATTGTTTGTGCTGCTTCGTTTTTTTAAATATTTGACACTGAATTATAGGCGATGACGTCACCAGCCCAAGACCTGCTCCACATTCACACAAAAAAGGCTAGTCTTCTATGAATTTGACCTGTCAGATTTCGTGACCCTACTGTACCTATAGATTTATCAATATCTGATCAATATGCTTAATAAAATAGAAATGGGAGATGTTCATACATCACATGAGTCACTTTATTGAACATTACAGTCAGTTATGAAGAAATAAAGAGCGGTAATAATTTTCGGTAGCTATGAATTTGACCCGTCGTATTCTGTAATCTCAGAGTAATAGGCCTATGCATTTGTAAGGAAAAACTGTATGATCTCCAACATTATTGGGTAATTATAGTTAATAGTAAGCATATGTGTATCAGACAATGAGAATATTTTATACAAAACGAAACCGTCATTAACACAGTCCAGCATCAGACAACAACAGCTCAGGATAATGTTGACACGGGTGTCGACGCCTGATAAGGCAGAAAATGATCCCAGACCTTCCAACATCGTACTGGTTCTATCACCTGCAGACGCGTAATAATCTTCGGAAACAACACTCACTTCATCTGCCAGTGAATTTAACGCTCGTATCAGCTCTGCCGCCACCATGTTTCATTCCAACACCTCAAAACACTTAACACATAGCCTATGTTTACCTGTTGCTGAGCCCGCCTTCACGTAGTGATTGACAGGGAGGGACGGGGCGGGGACGTGATCGGCTCGGAATGCATTTTCAATTTGCACATTGAATTTTGCTACATTCATTGGGGAACATTTAATGAAAATGCAATCGCGAGTGTCTTAACTGTGAGTGTAAATGCATTTAAGAAAAATAACATTCAAATGATCATTTTGCTACAGTTTTTGCTTGAACATGTTAGACATATCTAATAATTTCTGTAATACATTTTAATTTTAATTTTGCAACTTATAAAGCGTTAAAATATGTATCCAATTTACATATTAAAACTAGTGTATGAAATGACAAATGTAAATTATATAATTTATTTTTCATTTTCATTTTGCACCAACAAATGTAATGGAAAATGTCAATTTAAATACAGAAATACATTGCCATTTTACATATTGCATTGTCATTTTGCATATTACATTTCAAATTGAATATTGCTACCCATATGCTTCCATAGTTAGACGTTTCTGTCCAGATAAACATATTGTTTGGATTGCAACAGACTTTGTTATCCTCATCTTTTAGACTTGTGTTCACATTCCATACATTGATATTTTATATTTTCCGTTCATAGAAGCTCAATACTTGAGTTAAACCTTTTTTTCCTACAGGAGTATGTTTTTCTCCTGGATCATTGGTGGTGATTCACGGAGTCACAATGCTTCTCCCCTCTTGATTAAAAAGCCTAGGAAGGAAGTCTGGGCAACTTCACAGCAATTGCAACCACAATGGCTCGTTACCGCCAGAACAAAACACTCCATACACATCTCATGAAGTATATTTTGGAGTTACTCTCTGTAATGAGTAATAAATCAGGCCACAAACAGTTATTTAGCAGCTCATTTGAAGTTAGACATTGTTGTTGTTCAGTCTTTGAGCTCTAAAGCTTAAGTACAGGATGAAGCAATGTCGTAGTCCTTGTCCCTCTGTGGCCCTCAGCTATGTCCCATCCCACCTGCGCTTTCCTCTCGGGCAGGTATCCTCCTCCCCTCACATCTGGCCCCCTCACCTCAGATTCCTGGCGTGCCTCTCCCACAAGCCTGGCATCTTACAGCCTGTCTTGCGTCAGGATCAAGTAACATAAATTAGCGTGTCCTCAGACAACCCTTATACATTTAGACTTGGGCCTCTCATGCTGGCAGGGACTTTAACTTTATCTGCCAGCGGTCTCCTTGCAGCTGCAGTGCACTCAGACTGTTTGTATGTACCAGCCTTCCCCCCCAAATCGAATTCCATTCATATCCCCCAAAATAACTCTGCCTAATTGCCCACACTAGGCAACGATGAGAGGATTTATCACAGAGATTGATTTTAGGTGCAATGAGGCCATCGGTTAAAAGAATCAATTGACTGATATTGTTGAAGCTCACATTAGTGGGACAATTAGAGGCCTTGATGGGACACTCTATCCTCCAGTCTCTGCGCACTCGAATCCATCTTTTGTCATTAGCATCACAACAACTTGATCGTATCACAGTGTTTGCAGTTCATGGAAATTCATAATTGTGATACATTCTCTGGAGAATCAAATTAAATTTGCACTTTGACAGATTCTGAGATGGTTGAATCACCTTGTCAATTGCCAGATCGTGGGAATGTGGTATCAAACTGTGGCTGGCTCAGCCCGGGCATGGCTCTAGAGACCCAGTGTTTGTTTCATGGCATGTAACACTCGATGAGCAGCTCAGTGCTTTGCCAGATATGCAAAAGGAATCAGAAAGTCCATCATTCATAAGGTTTAGGGATGCACAGATCATAATATTTTGTATGGCCAATTCCCGATTTTCTACAAGCAAATGGGCCAATACCGGATGCCAATTTCTTTGTCTTTAAGCAGATGTATTTGTTGTTTATTTGCTCTATTACAGGCCAAACTGGTCTTAAACCAAACTGGTCTTAAACCTGTAGCCATTTGAAATTAGCGGCATCCACTGCATTTTTATCATGATCCAAACAAAGACGCTACATGTAGCTTGAGCAGTTGTTTTTGATTTCAGAATTTAAAGCAAAAATGCAATGTTCAGACTTTAGCTTTGTAAAATTATGCTACATAAAACATGCATTAAACAAAAACAGCAGACGGACTGATTGAATATGCAAATTCACAAAAATGTCATAGTTCCTATAACTATTGGTGGAAGTTCTCCATTTTTTGCGTATTCGCACCACAGGAACTGGGAACTAATTTAGTTTTAGGAACATATTTTGGGAGGGACTAAATTAGCTACTTCAGTTTAGGGTCTAACCTAGCACAAAAGGAACTAGCAGTGACGCAAGTGTACTTTGGCTGAATGCATGTCATACACACAGTTTACATATTACTCCACAGACTAAATCCACGAACATGGCAAAAAAGTGATAGATGGACCAACACCGAAGTCCAGGCACTTCTCAGCCTTTACACTATGGAGTTGTCGACATTGTTGAATGGCAAACTTAAATGACGTCACTGTTGGCCGGCTTAGGTCACTTCAGAGTTCCTATTGGTGGTGCGAATGCAACCAGCAAAATAGACCAAGGGGAACATTTAGTTCTCTGGGAACCCCCCTGGTGGCTAGTTCCTATAACTGAGTTCTCATAACTACCCTGTGCAAAATCCCTATATATTCAATAAACCGTCAGCCCCAATTCAATATTTATATTTTTCTTCAAATATTTCAAGCATCACAAACCGTGAGCTTGCTGTGCCTGGTACAGCATTTTCTCTACTGGCGCACCTGTGCTCTTCTCCTCTTTGCATCTGTCTTCAGCGTGTCCCGTCTCTGGCCTGTGTTAACATCCTGTTTACAGACTTCTTAATATTTCCGCACAAATTACATTTTGGGAAATGATTGCAATGCAGTTTGTGTGCAAATGTGGAACAGAGATCAGCCAAAATAAAAATAAATAAAAAACTGTTGCCAATTGTGTGTTTGGTGAAAAATATGGCTGGTTCCGATTGATGGCCAGTTGACTGGTGCATCTCTAATAAGGTTCTACACATCTTTGCCCCTTGGTTGTTTGTTTATTAAATATTTAGGCCCTATTTGATTATGCTTTAAGCTACAAGAAACTTTAGCAACAAATGAACGCATAAATCTGGTTTCAGAATTCTGCAGATTTCCCAAAGTGTGAATTCTGAGCATTAAGCATTAAAAAATCATGTATATTACTAGGATATTGGCTGTTTATTAGTACTTAGCACATATTAGCACATATTAAAGCACAAATTAATGCCTTACAACTACCTTATTAACTATTAATAAGCAGTAATTAGGAGTTTGAGGCAAAAGTCGTAGTTAATAGTTAGGTAATAGTAAGAATTGAACCTTAAACTAAAGTGTGACCAAAAATCTTTTTTATATACAGTAGCTTAAAACTTTTCAAAATGTAAAGCTAGAAAACATCTCAAATAGTGTCAAAAAAATCTAAAATGTTTACATATGAAGGTCCTAAAATGTGTTGGAATGGCTGGAGACACTTATAGTTAGATACACTGTGCTATATTTCAAAGTCGAACCATTTCATGGAATATGCTACCATTCAAAAGTTTGGGTTCAGTAAGATTTTTTTGTAGAAATGAACACATCTTTATGCATTAAATTGGTCAAAAATTACAGTTTTATTCTATTTCTATTCATCAAAGATTCCTGGGGAAAAAACTGATCATAGTTTCAAACAAAAAATATTGAGTAGCACGACTGTTTTCAAAATGGATAATAATAAGAAATGTTTTTGAGCACCAAATCAGTGTATTAGAATTATTTCTAAAGGATCATAATGTTAAAGACTGTTTTAAAAATATTAATTTTGTCACAAAATTGGCCTTAAATTCTTTTAAAATATGCATTTAAAAAGTCTCAATTGTAAAGTCTTGTTTCATTCCCTTGACGTGCAGATACCCTGATAACCATACTTGCTTATTCTCCTGTCTAACCAATCGGTCAGTTCTGTTCCAGACAGATCTTCCCCAATGCGCTCCTCAGGCCAGATGTGCCAGATGTGAGTAGTCTTTGTGCTCGGAGTCAATCCCAGAACATGTGAAGTTCATCATGTCAACAAGTTGTCCATGTGTTACTTTTAACTCTTTTTTCTCCTTCCCTCTTTAAAAATCAGATGACTTTGCAGCACATCTCGCAAGCGATTGCAATTCATACCCAGAGATTAAACTTATTGGCAGGGCTTCAGACAGATATGAGTGTCTGCTCTTGATTAGAGCAAGGCCGTGTGAGGGGATCATCAGTGCAACAAATACTATGCCTAAGGCTTGGAGGATTTTGAGACGGATACCTTAATGTAATTTTGAACAACTTGGCATGTTCTGTTAATTATTGTTAATACATTTCCTTTTCTAATCATGCTGTTTAAAAGAACATGACATGTCAAGGGTCTTGTAAGTGTTTTCAACTGCAGGCAGATGTTTCTTTTTGTCATTATTAGATAAACAAAGACTTCCAGCCCGTATTTGTAACGTCTAATTCATGAGTTGTGCTGTATTTCTTTGTCTCAACACCCCATTTAGTACTAGCTACACCGGCTGCAGTATATTTTACAAATCTTAAACGAATCTCATGTTTCATAAATCAAATTATTTCAAGTTATTCTTCATTTCTGCCTATTTCATTATGTCACAATGAAGAACTGTGTCCGGTCTTTTCTGTTTAGAGCTTTAGAGGGAGAAAGAGTGTGAGTTTGTGTGTGTTCTGTCTTTTTCTTTTGCAGCAGACAGACTGGGGATGTCAGGTGCATGATGGGAAGTGGGTTCGCAGGGGACAGCAGTGTGGCGTAGGGCCAGAATCAATTGGCGGTGTAATGAGATGGCTTGGTGCCAGGTTTCCATGGAGCTCACTTTTCCTGTCCTTCACTGGAGGATTTGTAAATTAAAGGGAGAGGGAAAGCTTAGGAGGGAGACAGGAGAGAAAAGGAAAGAGGCAAACAGAAAAGAAAGGAGGGAGTGGGTGGCAGAGGAGAAGCAAAAGGGCACAACCAAAGGAGGGGGCACAGAGCTAGACAGAGAAAGGTGCAGCGATTTACAAAAAAGAAAGAGGGGGGTGCGAGACAGAGGCTTGGACTGCTGTAGCTTCAGAGAGTTTGGCACAGTGCAATTCGCTGAAGATGTTGGGGCTTTGTAAAGTGTGCTGATATCTTTCAGACATTTTTGTTTTTTTGATGCTGAACTCAAGCTTAGAATCTCAAAGATAAGGTGCACTTGGTATAGGGATGAAAAGAAGGTATCTCCTTTCTATTTCTGTGTGCCGCAGCAGTACACGATTTTCATTTCTGCCCCCTTGAGCCAAGAATCCGTCTGATAAAGCATAATGAAATCAATGCAGTGATATGCCTCTCTTAACTCCAGCAGCGAAACAACTGCCGTGATGAGGCAAGAATTTGAAATTAGCATTACATTGCTTATTTCAAGGGTAATTCACTTTGCGACTCTATTACGAGTAGCCTTGTGCAGGAAGATGTTCCTCGTTTGTTATTATCGAGGCTTTTGTTGAGTTCCAGGTGTACATTTTTGAATAGAGTATGCTTAAAATCGAAAGGTTTTCTCACGCACAAAGGACTCATCTTTTGCATTTCATAAAGGTTTTTTGTTTGTACAAAAGGCAAATTATTTCTTTTAGGAGCTTAATTCTTCCACTACAAAGGTTTTTTTTTTCACAAGAACCTCAGTCTGACCATTTTAAATTTACCACCAGCTCTCCCACAAGCACCGCAATATTTTTGGCATACCGTTTATTAATTTACATCATGATTTGTCTGTTTACCCAGACTCGGATAATCCTTTTTATTCTGATGACAAATTTATGGCTCTCATACTTTATGGGTTTTAAACTCTTTAAGCTGGTCATTCATTTTAAATTAAACAGTTTGCAGATTTAGAAGCTAGAACTATCCTTGTTTTGGGGGAGTGGTGTGGACATTGAGGGTGCTGACTGGGCCCATGTAAGATTAGAAGCCTAAAGTATATTGACAAAGCATTTGAGGTCAGTTGGGGGCACGCAAGACTGTAACCCTCTGAGAACCAGAGAGGAACTGGCTGAGTCATGGTCTCAAATCGGTTTCAACCAATCCTGAAGGGTGGATGCGACGATGGTGGAACAGAGTGGATAGTGTTGCAGTGGTTCATGGGTTGACGGGAACAAAGAGACTCTTCATGTCCTCTGAGCCTCACATGCATCATCTTGCATAAAGCTTGTTCTGGCTATATAGGGATACTATCCTCTTATTCCCCAATACATTCTTAAGATGTGGAGCACAGATAATATAAAGCAAAGGAGAAGATGCTTGAACCTTACCGCAAATCAGAGCCAAATGACACTAATTGGTCCACCAACGCTGTTTTCCCTTGACTGCAGACTGCATTGTAATGAAAACAAAATGCCAGTTTTCTTTCCCACGAGATTAACAGTAATTAACTAGTATCACTGCTGGGCAGCAGGTGATGTCTCAGTCAGGGACAAAGGGCTGAATGGTCACACTACATTTATGGATGTAATTGAGACACAGTTTACTTACTATTTAACCTTTATCAACCAATGTCCTGTTTTTGACGCGCTAATATTGATAATTTATTTAAAATGTTGTGTCTTAATCTAATGTAGAAGACTTGGTTTTATAGTAAAAAAAACAAAGAAAATTTGTATATGTGGTGTAGGGTTGTGCCAATAGACGATAGTATCGTGTATCGACGATAGTCAAGAGATTTCAGTTTAAAAAATATAAATACAAAACCTGTACTGATTGAAAGAATACAAGTTGACAAAAAGATTGACTCCAATATTTGGTGATAATATAGCATAATAGAGATTTATAAGATTTATAATAGAAACCCCTTTGATTTTGAAAAGATAAAAGCATTTCAAAACAAACTTCCTTGTTAAACATTAAAGCACACTAGAAATTACCCACAAAAAAGCTTTGATAAAGGAGGCATATGATCAATCAGATCCAAAACCTATCCTAATTGAAAGAAAACAAGTTGAGAAAAAAAAATGAATCCAATATTTGGTAATAATATAGAGTAATGAGAGATTTATAAGAATTTTTTTTAGGCTGGTTATTTTTTACTGAGAGCACAGTGGGGGGAAAAAAACAGAAAACATTACAAAACTTCTCAACATTTTTTGGGGAAGTAGTTATACCCTGGGTGAGTCAAGTCAGTAAGTGTTAGTCCAATACGATAGCATTAACTATTATTTTTTTGGGAAAAAGAATATCCTCTCCGGGTCAAAATGACCCGAACACAACATGAGGAAATGTTAAAAATATATATTTTTTTATTATTAAAAAAACATCCTTGTTTGTTTTAATTAAAGCCACTCTCAAGCTACATTAATTGTGTAAAACCTGATGATCATGCATCCAGCATGATTTGAGATGAGCGTCAAAGAGCGGCTTGTGCTTCAATGGTAACAAGAACATCTAATCTGACCATTTGTGCAAAATATTTTATATGGTCACTGTCACAAATAATCTCATTCAATTTCAGAAACATTTTCTGAAACATTTCTTATTAATTTTACATCATAACTTTTCTTTGTTACTTGCCCGTTTTAAAAGTGATTCTAAATCCCAAATTTTAAGTGTGATTTTTAGAGTTTTCGACCTTTAAATCCTACTCTGTCTGGAAATGGTCTTTCTATCTGACTGGTCAGGAGTGAGACAGAGAGACCGGTGGCCCGTTTGTCTGAGATTTTGGTTAATGCAACGGATTGGTGGAGCAGTGCCGCAGTTGTGCGTGAGTAGAATATCAGAGACAGAGAGGGAGAGGCATGGAATTTGGAGGGGTAAGACATGGTGGCTTCTTAACCGAGTCTGAAGGCATATGTTTATCACCGACACAGTGCACAATGTACACGACTCTCCCTCCCTCCCTCCCTCCCTCCCTCCCTCCCTCCCTCACTCCCAACATGCTGGGAGTAGAGTACGAGGCACTGGAGGTATTGCTTACAGTCAGCGCTCCAGGGGAAACACCACAGCGTGTTCACATGGCTTCACCCCGTCCCCTGGGAAACGGCACATACCCGCTGGGCATTCAGGTCTATTAGGGTGTCAGCTTCAGTCTGCCGAGTAGAACCGGCATCTTAAAGTGTGAAAGCTTGAGATGGTGTTTTAAAGTACTGTGTTTGGCCTCATGCTAACATCAGCGCTTAAAACATATTCCTTCTGCCGCTGCTGGTGTTATTTTGGTATATTTAGGTCTGTTGCTCTGATTTATGTACGTCTAAATACCCAAGCGCTATATTTGCAGACTGCTGATCCTTAGAAGATGTGCCACAATAAGACCCTCTATTCTTGGCCGCCGCACATTGATGCTCTTCGCTGTCGCCTATGGCTCACCTGGTGGTCAAGCTAACTGTATTTCGATTAAAAATGCTAATTCCACTGATGTTCTGTTAGATTGCTAGAGAGATATCAGTTAAAACAAAGGAAAGGAAACTCTTTGGCTTTCAGTCATGTACAGAAGGTGTCAGTGTTTGCCGAAATGGCAAGTCCACCACGAAACAATTTTGCCCCTAGCAAACAATGGCATGGGGCCAACGAGACTCTTTCAGACGCTGGACTGAACTGCAGATTAGTATTTATTTTTGGTGCAGAGAAGTCTTCCAAGAAGTGTGTGTGTGTGTGTTTTTGGGAGGTGTATGTGTGCGGGGGTGGGGGGTTTGCTTGGGCGGGCGGTCGGTCGGTCCGTCGGTCTGGGAGAGGGGAGCGTGAGGATTGCCGAGGAGTTGTTACCTGGGTTGCTCCTCTACAGCTGGGGGAGAGAGAGAGGCAAGCGGAGATGAGGTTAAGGGGTGAAGGGACTAGTGCACAACTCCATTTTCATTTTTGCCGAATTTCCACAGTCGCTTCTTTCTTTTCTGTTTCGCTTCATTCAACAGAGTGAGTGAAAGAGAGGGAGAGGGCTATAGAGAGAGAGTGAAAGAGAAAATCAAGCCAATTTTTTTTAAGACTCGATCTTGGCTTTCTTACAAACAGATGTTGCCTGTCATTTGGTCGTTAAGCAGGCACATAGATCGTACAATACTGACTTGCTTTCTCTTATTTATGGTTTTATTGCAAGGAAAATCGATCTCTCATGAACATGGGAATGTCTTTTTTCCAATTCGTTGTTTTTATTTTTTCAAATAGTTATTTTTCCCTCGCTTTATCTCATCCATTTGCTCGTTTCAATTTTTTTTTTACTATTTTTTTCAGTTGCACATTTGTGTTTTGCTCTTTTGTGGGCCACACTGGACATTCTCCATGCCATCTGCCAGTACTGTAAGTACAGTGAGTTCAAAGAGACCTTTTGGAAACAGTAAACACAGTCGGTAAGCATTTGATTCTTTCTATTTGGTAGATTTGTTTACCACATTGATACGTTTTATTTTCTGTGCATAATATTTCGCATTTTTTATTATTGTAGAAGTCAGTGTAGTTGCTCGTGGTTATGGCGTGCAGGTTGGTGAGGCCCTGGGCGTGTTGTTGTGTTGATCTGATGTTAAGTCCTGCATCAGTTCACTTCTCCACTGAAGTCTGGCCGTCCCTGATGCTTAGGAAACACCGGGTCATTCTCACTCCCCTATTCAGCTGATTTTGAGGAGTCTTTTCAACTTCTTGGCTTAGACCCACTAACATAGTTAAAGGATCTTGGCACCTACTTCAAAGTCAGTTTGTTCATTTGTATTCAAGTAGTGGGAAACGGGAAGGGAACACGAACTGTCAGAAGCTCTTCACCGGAGGTGCGGTGCCAGTCTAAATTGACCATCAAATAATTTCACACTGAGCCATATGTTATTAATGGCATTGGGTTTGGCTACGTGGGCCAGACTTACTTCACACATCTTTATTATGCTAAGGAAGGGGCCTAAAACATTTGGATGCAGAAATCTTCAAATTTTGAAAAATGCTGGGCCAATTAGGTGAGACAATATTCAAATTTTAGGCGATGCAAATAAATATCTTAATGCATAGGTCTGTGTATGCATCATTTCATTTTTAAATAAATCAACAGGACTTTTTAAACATGCTTGATTTTTTTTCTTAAAGAAATAATACATTATAAAAGTAAGTTTGACTTCAACCCCTTTTTAAAAGGCATGTATTTTGAATTGTTATATGATGCTATGCTATTAAAGAAAGTTGTCCAGTAATCTGTATATATAGTTGTGTGTGGTCAGCTCAGGGGTAATGCAGATATTTAGCTTATGGTTGTACTGACAGGTCTTTGATCTGACACTGCTCAGCTGTTGTCCTCAGATGCAGGCCTATAAAACCGAAAGAAAGATGGTCTGATGGAAGGGAAAGAGGCCAAAAAGCTAGAATATAAAAGGTTTAGGTATGCTTTAGGGGTGGCATTCTTCGAATAATGTGTTTTAAACCTGTCTTTTTCTTTTATTCAATATTTATTCAAGATATGCTGGTGCTTGATGTTTCTTAAATGCTTTAGCATAGCTGTGTGCTTGGGCAACTTGTAGCTGTTTTGTTCATTTACAATTGATGTTTGCAATACAATATTTCCCTGCTTTGTGTATTTACCTTTACTTTCACCTTGCCAACTACTTTGCCGCTTTAAAACGTGTTACAATGGAATGGCAATGGCACTGGCAATGGAAAATCAACTTGCTTTTAGTTATTGTATAGCACCATTGGTGCTCGGGCCCTAATAATGACTACAATATTCTCATTTTCATATTTTTGAATATGGCAAATAGTATCTTGCAAGAACAATTTAGTTTATATCAATATAATAATATAGTAGATAGATAATATAATATAATTATGTTATCTATAATATAATAAAAGTATTATTACTATTTTTCCATCTTGGGGGATTTTGTTTCATTTTGTTTTGCTGCCTTTTTCAATTTAATAGAAAGAAAATTTAAAAGTAAAACTTTTAGTATAGCAGTATATAGTATATTACTTTAGTTTAATATATAAATTCCCAGTTCAGTATTTTTGTGTTTTTGTTTCTTCCAGCTGGTGGTTATTAGAGCAGACACTGCTGATCCTTAGCTTATATCCGTCTAATACCGATTTTTCACTGTTCATTCTTTTCTTTCTTTCTTTTCTTTCTGTATACATGCCTTTATTCTGTACTTCATTTATAAGAGCATGCACTGACGTTCGATGAGATCTTTCAGAGGAGGGTTGGAAGTTGGCCAGCTTGGACACAGCCTTGGTTTTCCTATTGTTCGCAAAATTTCTATCTGATGCCCTTCCTCTTTTGTCTGAATGCTTTTAGAGTGTACTTAGATTGCAAGGCAATGGTTTAATTGCCTGTCTGACTTGGAAATGGACAAGCAGATAATGATAAAACCTTTGTTGTCTATCTCTTTGTTGGCTTGATTTAATGTAAACTAAAATCTATTCTTTAAAATTAGCAATATCTTGCAATAGAATAATATCAGACAGAGGGGGTGAATTGATCCAGGTGTTGAATTCATAACTGCTGTCTGCTCATGAAATCACTTTTATACTAGCTTTTGTAATTAGCTTAGTCTGCAGAATGTGTTACCGTTGGGGACACATCTACAGTTTTTGACACATCTTGACTGTTCTTTTCACCATTTTTCTCTAAATTTGGCTTTGTTTTGTGTCTTCGGGCATTCTGCCTCCATTTTGAGAGCCTTTTCAAATAGAGACCTTTTAAAATGAAGAGGTTGCAGCTCTTTTCTTCAAAAGTATGTTCAGAAACTGCATTAGCTGGATCTTGATTGTTTAAAATAATTATTTAAAATAATTTAATAATTGACATTAACATGCCAAAGTCATGATCCATAGGTAAGGTATATGCTATGCAGCATTGGTAAAAAATGTTTTAATAAAATATAAAACAAATATTAAACCCTTTAAAAGAGCCATTATTTTGGATTTTGTATATTCATATGTTATGAAAGTTATTTCTCTCTCTCGTCATTTTGTGGTTGTCCAGAAAATATCATAATAATAATATCATTCTCTTTGAAAATAGCTTATAAAGGAGGTTTGAATGTGCATTTGTTGTAGTGCTGTTCTAATGTTGTAATTTTTCGTTATTTTCGTTAGACAAGGATTCTTTTTTTTGTTTGTTTTTTTGTTTGCAAGCTGCTCTTGCACTGTTGACTTGGCTTTTAGATTCATAGCCCACAGGAGAGCAGACGCATGAAGACGCACCGGGAGTCATTTACAAGAATATAGTCCAAATATCTCAGTGTGTGTTTGAATGTCTCAGATGATCTCGCCATTGTGGAGACATTTTCAATTGTATCTAATCAAAACAAGAAAGGGAAGAATCAGTTTTCTTGATTGTTTGTTAGCTGAACCGTAAAACTGCAAATATGTTTTTCACCTCAGTGTATGTGCTGCCATTCCTATTTACATAAGTATAGTAGTTTCAGAATTGCGATATGCAGCCTGTTTATAAACAGTATTACCTTTATATGATTGAAATTCATTTCCAGATTTAGAATTATTTGGTTGAGAATGGAATAACTGAAGCAGATGGATGACATTTGAACTGGTTTTTCTACAAGAAGAGACCTGCCTGCTGACACAAACCCGTAGATCCGAACTTGTGGTGACTGTCCACACAAGCTTGTATCTATAGGTATCTGTCTGTGTGGCCTTCACACCTACTATTCAGGGCCTCGTTTTAAACCATCCTGCACTCAGAATGTAGGATTTTAAAAGTTTTTTAAAACCGTTTACAACCAAGGAGTCTCATCAAAATTAACAGTCGAATTTCCTTCTCAGATTTATAGAGGGTCAACCCTGTTCCTCCCTCAGGGTCTCTGCAGTGCCCCCAGGCTGAGGTAGTAGGTTGTATAGTTTAGAGTAACATCACAGGAGATAACTGTACAACCTCCTAGCTTTCCCTGAGATACACACACTCCTGCCTCAGCACCTCAACAAACAACCTTACTTTTTCGCTGACGTTTTCCACCTGTGCAGTCTTTCTCATTAAGGAGCTATATAAACAAAATGCATATAAACACAACGGCATAAACAAAACATCAGATTTTTATTTCCTGTGAAATGACTGAGCTGCAACAGTGTTCTGTAGAACCAAAATGAGCCACTGACACAGACCAGGCACACCAAAGACCTTGAGGTAAAACGCAGAAGTCATACAGTAGTTGTACTGACAGTATTTCTTTTCTTCAGAAATCACCTTTTATAGTCTCAGGTGAGAGGTGTAGTGTTTCTACTTAAACTTTCCCAATTTACACTACGTTTCAGTAGTTTGTGGTAAATTTCGGTTACACTTTATTTTAAGGTGTCATTGTTACAGTGTAATTATATATTTAAGTACTGAGTAATGTTAAGCAACTACATGTACTTACTATAGGGTTAGGGTAGGATTAGGATTTGGTTGAGGGTTAGTTGCATGTAATTATGCATAATTTACTGTTATTACTATGGTAAATACATGTAACATATGTAACAAGGACACTGTAAAATAAAGTGTTACCTAAATTTCTTGGTTGCATTTAAAAATAGAAGCGTGTTATGTTTTGGGATTGAAATTGCTTTGGGCCAAACTGTCCTTTTTTACAATATCCTTAAAAAAACTGATTTAATAAAGATATATAATTTATGATTACAGTCAGAGTAGTACAGAAAATAAAGATCTTAGTTAGGGAAATAGCATTAAACCTGAACATGTCTCTATACTTTACTATTTTGATTCATCCCTGTAACTCAAATCTTATTCTTATTCCTTTCACCATATTTGTTCATTTTTTATTTAAATTTACCCCACTGTTTACTAAATGCAACAAATAAAATATCAATGTCATAAACTTCTTAATTTACATGAATAATCAAAGGAACCGATTCAGTAAAACTGAATTACTTGAGAGAAAGAAGACTAATGCCAAGGAACATATAGTTAAATTAGTTATATCACCACTTTTAATTCATTACTTTTTAACACTGGTCAAAATTACAGCCAAGTAATGGTAAAGAGTTTACACTTGGTTTTTAATCTTGAGGTGGATGGATGGAGTTTAGCCATCAGTTTTACTAAGGAAGAGTGGTTTTCATGGGTACAAAGATGATACAAAGATACAAAGACTGAAGTTTGTATTTACTGTTAAGTAGATATGTCATGCTTAAAAGCGCACTTTAGATGATAGCAGCATGCTTCATTATCTGGAGCAAGAATAAAGTACCATATGCCACCTCTGATCCACGAACAATGGAGGCTGAAATAGATTTTTCTGTTTCTATTAATGCCCATGCTACTGCCGGACCTGTCCTCATCTTACACCAGTAGAAAAGATGTCAGCTAAAGGACATGATATTTGCACTGCAATCACAACCAGTTTTCCTTTATATTCTTGTTTAATGGTAATAACAGGTTTACGCATATTGAAGTGATGAAAATGCTCACAAGTGTGTACTTGTGTAATTTTGTTTACAACAGCAGAGGCTGCCTGACTATACATTAAGAGCAACAGAACGCATGGATGTACGTACGCTCAGCGCACAAAGCTTGAGCAAGATTGAGTGAGATGTTATCTTCGTTGTAGATCTCACTGGCTGGGCTGGAGATTTCACGTGAACACTCCCTCACAGCCTTTACTGTAGTTCTGGAGCAAAAGGCTGCCCCCCAATGGTGCAGCTTTTCACCGCCCCACACACACACTGAAACAGACAGCTGTAAATTGCTTAGCATCTGATTCTAAGAATCCTTCCAGGGTTTATGTATAATCTGAAAATGTAGTCTTTGATGTTGCTTTATTTCCCATTTTTCCGTTCCTTTCTTCTTCCGTGTCTCTGCGGCAATACCACTGCGATAACGTGCCTCATTCTGTGTGTGCCTTTAGTTGGCCAGGAGGGTCTGTGTGCTGCGTAATGTCAGCCTTGAAGCACGAATCCAAAGCAGATCAGAGAACCGAGAGGGTCCTAAACACACAGAAGTTTGTAGCTCTCTGCACCTCTTCTTGATAATCGCTGCCAAAGGAAAAGAGCTGTGACAAACAAACAGATTTTTCAACTCGCCACTTTCACTCTGAGGCATTCATGAACATTCATTCGCTCTCTCTTTTTTATGAAAGCTCTCGAAATGCTATACGACCATGTTGCCTCGCTCTTGTGCCGACATTCTGAAATACATGCTTTTAACTTAATCGAAATGCTTTGCGTCTGCCTCATTAGCTTAATATCATCTGGACCTTTGCATTTGGTAATTGGGAGACTGCAAGTTTACATGATAATATTAGTCTCACAAGGTCTCATATACAGTATGAATCTATTTCCTTTTTAAACAGAAAATTCAAGCAGGGCATATAAAGTTTTTTTTATAATTATCATTTTTTTAAAAGCCAGTTGACTATAAGTCAGTCATGAGCTTGATTTTCAACTTGCTAGTCAATGGCAGATGTTATTGGGGCAGGGGCATTCTAATAGAGAGCATTTGATTGGACAAAAATCTGTTTAGTGCAGGATGAATCATCAATATCTTTGCTCCTTTTTCCCGGAAGAGAAAGACATTTAGGATTACACTAACATATAGCCTCAAAGATAAAACACAGACTCAAAGCCACAAAACTCTGTTTAATTTTATGAGGTCTTGATATACGACGTAATTACTCCAGTTGATAGTATGTAATGAGGATTATCATAGTCATGTATTATACTGTAAGTATCACTAAATCAAGGGTTTATTTGGGTCCTAAAGAAGTGCCTCTTCCCTCATTAGAACTTCAACCACAATGTTTGTTATGCAAGGTATGAAGCACTATAATTACACCGCTTTGCTAATGGCCTTATATTTGACTTCTCTGGAGACACGTCTGCTAAACATAGCTGTAGTCATAATCTTACAGTGAGCACTTAGCATTCTCTACAGCAGGAATGACTGGATTTAGGATTGGAAATACTCTACAATTTTGCCATAAACAGTTTGTGGGTTGCCACACACACACACACACACACACAAAAAAAAGCCATATCCTCTTGAAATAAAAAATCACAGTTGTCTGCTTGATCCAAAGGCCCACACAGTGAATAAGTGCTGATCTCATTCTGTATAATTTTAACTGCTCTGATTTTTTTACGAGCAAACAATATAAAAAAAATGGGAACAGATTTAAAGAGATAGGATTTTTTTCTGAATATCCAATATAGAGGTGTATATGCATGCACACAATTACATGCGTGCTAAAGACCTGTAAATTAATAGTGCGGCATATGGAGTTGTCTTGAATGTGTGTGTTTTTGCACAGCTTTTTTCATGCACTTTCTCTTTGCATTACCCACCATGCATCAAATATGCTTTACTATACTTTTTTAGGTCATTATCATGCATGTGTAATTGTGTGCACATATGTGCATGTGCACGCGTGTCTGCTCGCTATAGGCTCTAGGCGGCAGCCGGCGCAGTCAAAGGCAGTCTAATATTAGCACCTCACTGATGGCTTGCTGTATCTGGACGAAAGAGGGTGATAAATGAGGATAGCAGTGGTGGGGGCCTTGGAGCCGAGGGGGGAATTTAAAAGGGATAGCATCTCTGTTTTACCGCCGAAGAGCCTGCATGCATGTCCCATCCTCATCAGAGAGGATATAATGCTCAATCTACATGTGACGCCTAGAGATTAGACAGAGGCAGCAAGATCATGATGTAAGTGAGGAAAAGAGAGGAAGAGGGCAGTGTGGTGCTGGTTTGCTTTCCCTCCTCTCTTGTCGCTGATTTTATCCCATGCACTGCTGTCCGTCGCTAGCCTCCCTACCTGCTCGGCTCATCCCTCCCCCATCGGCACAGGCTACTCTCCCCCCTCGCTCTGCCCAAGCCTGGGGGAGCCAGTGGAGATTAAATGTAGCCTCTATAAGCCAAGCACATCATGTAGCTGTGTTTCTAGGGCCTCTCTCTCTCTCTCTCTCTCTCTGTCTTTCTCCCTCACTTTCATTCTCTTTTTAAAGGATGGTGTTTATGATGCCGGGCATGTGATAGGGAACTTCTAGAATGTCAATGTCATTGGGAATACCAAATGTATAGATATTTTAAAGCTGACAAGTAAATCGTGAAACAATCATCATGAAAGTCTCTCGTTTTCTATATTATTTCTCTTTCTCCACCAACATCCTCCCCCTTCGGGTTGATACTCAGGAGAAGTGGGCCTCTGCCTTTAAATGATCACAGCTGTGCGTGCAAATTAATGGATATTTCTCTGTTTTCCCCCCTTCTCCAACTTTTTTCAACGTGGATTTATAAAGAGGGAAAGATGGACCAGGGGTGTCACGCTTCTACGTTTCCCCCCTCCTCTTTTCAGTTTCGCATGCATCTCAGTCTGCTCAACTCCGAGAGAGAGGAAGAGCGTGCATGTGTGTGTCCTGGGAGAGAGCGAGAGAGGTGGTGAGGGAGGGAGAAAATGAAATGTAAGACAGATACGGAGAGTGAAAGAGAAGAAGGGGGTGTGGAGAGAGCGAGCTAGCGAGAGTGGAGAGCCAGTAACGCGGTGCATTGATGCATTTGCTGCGTCTCAGTCGTGTTCTTTCAGCGGGAAGTAGCCCAGGGTTTTTGGCAGCAGCAGGCTGCCTGTTTTCCATCATCCAATCGAGTCAGACCTGGAATAGGGATATACGCGTGAACGGAGTTGCCGCGGCTGAGCAGCGCTGGACGAGTGAGGTGAAGTGAATGAGTGAGAGTCTCTGTGCTGTGTGTGCGCGCGTGTGTGTTTACCCCTCCTCTCCTGAGATCCAGCAGACTGGCATGATTTGCTGGTAGTGTGGCCCTTGCTGCTGCTCGGACTGTCTCTCATCCTCAGTGCCATCACACCACCCTTCGGCTTTTCCTCATCGGCACGCTCTCCACCTCTGCCGCTTTTTCGACAAGCTGTAATATGGACGTACGGACCTGTGCTTTAATATTACCATCCAACCATCTCCTCTCCTGTCCACCTCTCCTCATTTTCGTTCTTCCTCTTTCGTTTCACGCGAACAGCCGTCCAGTCAACCTGACCGTATGACTCTCCTTTTTTTTCTAGCCTATCAAATTTGCACAATTTTGTCAGCGGGTCTAGCAACAAAAGTTGAAATCTGAGATTTCTCTCTTTCTTTCTCTCACCCACTTTCTTTGTCAAGCAGGCTGCGAGAGAACTTCGATCGGCTTAATGCTCATCCTCGCGCCAGGGTGAGTTTAAAACCATTTTCTGCTTCTCCCCACCCACAGCTGTAGCATCTGTTAGTGTCTTCATTACCTTTGTCTGAAGCAGCTTGTGCTGGGCTTGCCAGTTAGCAGTAAGCTAAATTCTTGTATTAGTCTATAACACTTCATGGTTTAGCTAATGTTACAATTTAGTGGTTTAGAGTAACCAGTGATGTATGTTGGGACACCAGTATTAAGTCACAGTGGCTAGACAGAGAGCTTTTTATGATTAACGTTGAATGCTTTTGAAGAGAGCTTAGCGAGACAAGAGCTGGTGAAGAGTTTACCTGGAGCCAGGGGCATTTTTTAAAGTGCCTTATTGTTCAATGTTAGAGACGGAGTGGGGGTGATGGGGAGAGAGAGGGGGAGAGCTTGTGGGGGGAGGGAAAGATGGGTCAATGTTGTGTCTAGCTGAAGGTTGCACTTGTTGTGTCACAGACAGACAGACAGACAAACAAGTGTCGGGGGACTGGGGAATGCGCAAATGCTATGAGTAGATGGGCCTTTTATTGCCATTCATTCTTCTAATTTTTGTTGTGGTGGGACACATCAGAGTGTGACCTTGTGCTCGAATTTTGTTGCAGGTTGGCGGTCAATCTGCGAATGTGCCTCTCACAATCCCTGAGACCCTAACTTGTGACGTTTTCCTGTTATGTGCACGGGTTAGGTTCTTGGGAGCTGAGAGGGGCGCTCTGTCATCAGCCTGCCGGCGTCGGAAACAAAGACATTTTAGTCAACGGCGAAGCACAACTGACAGAGGAGAGAGGAAGCAGCTAGTTGTGTGTATAAATGGGGTGGGGGGGGGGGGGTTGAAGAAATGCTGGCATAGGGGTCATGTGATGCGCTAGTGGGTTGGATCAGCTGAGGATTCATTGTTGGAGGGATAAGATTAAAAAGAGGATATTTAATTCCTTTGCACTTCTTGAGTTTGATGTCAAATGCTGCCAGGCCAGGACCTGTTAAAGGGATATAATGAAATCTCTGTCATCATTTATTCACTCTCACATTGCTCCAAACCTGTATGACTTTTTTCTTCTGTGGAATGCAAAAGAAGATCATTTGAAAAATGCCTTTATGTCTATACAATGGAAGTCAATGGTAACCAAAACTGTTTGGTTACCAACATTCTTCAAAATATCTTCCATGTTCTGCAAAAAAAAAAGTCATATAGATTTGGAAAGACATGAGGGTGAGTAAATGATGACAGAATTTTTGATTGAACTATCCCTTTATTGACCATAACTTATATTTACAATTTCAGATCTCTTTTCATTTGAGAGCAGCACAAAGTACTATGGAGAGCGTCATGCTAAAGGCTCGGTACACTTGTGTTTGACCTCAGAGAGCCCTCATCCGCTCACCTTGTAGATGTGAATGCCATCTTTTTAATGTGTGCTGCTGAGTCATGTGTGTGTGTTAAGTCCCTCATGCTTTCTGGCGTGGCTTTAGCATGTAGCATGGCTACTGTGTTACACAAGTGCTGACTAGGCCTCTTTTCTTTTGGTTGTTGACAAACCTTGAATTATATCCCTTTAACTAAACCTTAAGATTTAGACACTAAACCTTAAAGATCTGCAACTGGAAGACATAATCAGTTGTTGAGAGATCACTGATGCTCTTTTGCGGTTAGTTCCATGTTCTTAGTGTGTCCGTGGACCACTTGTCCATTCTTGTGGCACGTCTTGCTGCTGTCTAAAATGGCATTGCGGCAACATTTCATGAATGACTCAAAGCTATGCAAGAGCTATGGTGAGAGAAATTATTGCAGACTCTACACAAACACCTTTACTGTCTAAGACCTTTTTTGGCATTTGGAGAGACGGTGAGAGGCTTAACGAGATAAAGGCTTGCCCACAGTTCATGGACGGTGCAGTGTTGCGATTTAAGGCATCAGCCGTTGCATCGTACGTATAATGCATCGTGCCATCACGCCCACATCCCTGTCTGTCTTTCTTTCTCTACCCACCATTACACCCACAGGCTGTCTCTCTACCTCTCTCTATATATCAGTACCCACTGTCACATTTAAAGAAAACTCTCTTCATCACAAACAGTGTCGTTGCTATTGCATACATTGAATGCTTGTCTGAGGTGTGATTTGTGGCGGTTTTTGCTAAAGGGAGAGCAAACAGAGAAGCTCTTCGTCTCGGTACATGTGGAGGTAGCCATGCTCTTGCTCTCTAAGAGGATTTGTCTGATACACTCTGCTTAGATTGCTCACTGAATTTCTGATGGAAATCATCAAGCTTTTGCACGCATTTATGAGTTTTTTTCGAATGAAAACGAAAGGATTGTAGTAGGCCGGTCTCTTCTATGGCATAGCATGGTATTATATTGACTTTACCCCTGTCTCTGCAGTGCTGTGCTTTGGCGTCTAGGCTGCAGCTCTATTGTTCACTCCTGTGTCTCTGCGCTCACGTTGCACTCTACTGACACTGGGACAGCCTCCCTGAGCCTGGCCCACTTTTAAGGTGGACTGGAGAGCATGGAGGAAGCTGTACAACCATGTTTAAGCCAGACTGCGACAGGTTTACTAACTTAGAACAAAGGCTGCCGCAGTGAGGAAGGTTGTGCAGGTGGAGTGTTAGACAGCGCCAGGGCGGGTGACGCCCATGGCTAAGCAGCACCGATCTATCTGACACACTTCCAGCCAGAGCCATCCAGTCAGGTCCAATTGATCTGCTGAGACTTCATATTCAGTCTCACCTACCCCGGTGAGAGTTTTGCCCCAGTCTGCTGTAAGAGTTTCCGAAGACATCCCTCTGAATCACTAAAGCATCAGGTCTAAAAACAGTGCAAAGTGCAAAGGCAGCCTGTTTGATGGAACAAGATTATTACTAGTGATGGGAAGTCCGGTTCTTTTCCGTGAACCGGTTCTTTCGGACAGTTCGTTTCAATGAACCGGTTCAAAAAAACAGTTCACCAGTTCTTTTACGTCCTGATGTCAATTCTATCATTCCGGTGGATAAAAATAAATTCAGATTTGTACTCATAACGTCAGTTAAATAATAGTAATCATCGTCATAATCATCTTGGATAAGTTTCTTACATTTACGCTTTGCAAATGAACCCTGTATTGGCGATGTAACGATAGCCTAAAAAGTGAATAAACTGGTATTGATCAATTTTATTTTATTTGTTATTAAATAAACGTACATTTCGCCGAATTCGGCCCCTTATTTAAGTCCTCGGTTCACCTGTGCTCATGTATCAGCACAGCATGCACTTGGCCGAAAGAAGGTTCGGTTTAGAGACGGTGCTATCACGCATGCTCAGTATCTCCAGCTCATCGGTTCTCTGTATCGAACGTGTCCGAAAGAAACAGTTCTCGGTTCTGTACTGGTGATCAGAGAACTGCTGTAGCAGTATACGTGCGCTGAGCTGAGAACTGCTGAAGTCGATGCATGTCTCCAGTATGTTTAATATGTTATGTTTTTTGATTAATACATTATAAATATTTACTTTGCACCCTTAAAACCTTGGCAAGAGTTAAATAAAATATCCAATCTTTAAAACAATACAGTGAAAAGACAGTAATTATGTGATAAACATGTTTCCAACATGTTTTATTTTGTTAAACTTATTGATGTTAGCTTCAACAAAATACTTAAGAAACATGCATTTCTTCCCTCTGAAAAAAGTGCATGCATGCTCAGCTCATCGGTTATCAGTATGTCGAACGTGTCCGAAAGAAACAGTTCTCGGTTATGTACTGGTGATTGAGAACCGCTGTACGTTCAGTAGTATGCGCATGCTCAGTATCAGCTGTTCGTGCTCATCACTTCTCTCAGCACAACATGTCTCAGTTCAGTGAACTGTTGGAGTTACTGGAGTAACATATACTCCGGGATATTGGTTTATTTCGAGTCAGAGGGACTGTCAGGCATATCCAAAAGTGAGTAGTTGTGGATCAGCGCTGACGCAAGACGCGAACTGTTTCGAACGATTCAGTCCGATTTAGTTTACTGGTTCGACCGGTTCACTAAAAAGAACCGGTTCAAAAGAACGATTTTTTCACAAACCGGACATCACTAATTATTACTCAGTGGTGGTTGAAAGGGTATGTGAATTTGGTTGGTATAGTGACTATTCCTATTCCTTTTACAACCAGGCAATATAGATCACTTTGATTGGGTTTTCATAAAAAAGAGACTGGACTCATGATGGTGACCACATGCGAGTGTGATTTGTTTATCACAGTGTTCTTTTTTTTTTTTTTAAATCATGGCAAGATGGTGTGGAAAGCACGTTGTCTGTCAGAGGCAACAATATTTTCCATGCCCACAGGTGGTGTTGCTCAATATTTGGCCGACCTATAAATTGATCCAGATTCTATGCTAAGACCTAAAATAATGATTCTGCAGTAGTTGCATTTGATCTATAATGTAAAGGAAGTTTTGGCTGAGTGTCAGTCGCATGGAGAAGGTATGTGCTTGTCCATGCTCTCCAAGTAGGCAGATTGAATGAGAACGTACTGTATAGTCAGTAGAGAACGATGCATCTCAGTGATTTTTATGTGAACATAGTCGTTGCTGAGTTGACGATCGCGTGTGTCTGTCATACCTTCATCCACATGCAACATTCCTGAATGCTTTCCCCCTCGGGACAAGGGTAGGCTATAGCTAGTGCAATGATTAATGATGCTAAAGAGCACAGCTGTGTGTGTGTACGGAGAGTGTAATGATATATCAGCCAGTTTGAATAAAGGACTTGACCATTTTGAGATGATCAGCATCAACTGAATGCCCTATGTTTTCTAATTAACGGAAGTGGTACATTTGCAATTAGTCATTTAGATAAAAACAAAAGAAGAATCACAAGTAATTGAATATATAGGCCTACATTATCTCCTGTGTCATTTCCAAAATCAACCAACAGCCCTGTCAATTAATACTAAACATTTTCTATTTCAATTATTTTATTGAATATTTGGTAAATACTATGTAAGGTTACTTTATTGTATGTCTTATTTAACATAAAATTGTATCATGTTTAGGCTATTTCAGAATTATATTGGCCACCCCACTCTCTAGGTATTAACATTAACATTGCAACGCCCATATTGGTTGACCACTAGAAGATTGTACCCGTATAATGGAGACTGCCTGCATCTACATAGGTCCATATTAGCAGCATAGGCTCAGCTGCTCACTTCATAATGAGCGTTGAGAGAGTTCGCTGTCTGCGCAGGCGGGCTGGCACCTCGGACCTCAGTACAGGTTAGAGCATCTTAAGGATTACCAGCACAGGCATAGGAAGATTAATCAGCTCAAACCTAACCTAATTAAGCCAGCGGGCAAATGTCACCAGTGTATATCAACAAGCTTTTCTCTTTCACTCAGCCCTGCCCAGCTCAGGAATGCAAGGATAGGTCAGTCCTCTCATCCTCTGGCCCGGACTATCCGTGGAGCTCACCGAGCAGAACAGTATTCCTTTCACTGCACTCAGGTCAGTTGGTTCATATGGAGACGGCCTGGAATTCCCCTTTCTTACTGTGGGAATGTGGTGCTGGGTCGGACCTGTTCTGGCTCATCTCACTGGGCCTTACTGAACTCAATAGCTGCGGAAGCTAATGGTGTGAGACTTGTTACGTTCGTATTTGTTTGATTTTAGCTAGTTTTTTTTAAATAAATGATTAAATTCCGGGATGTAGGTACATGTCTTCCCTTTGGTCTTTTTACGTGTCAAACAAAACAATGACAAGCCATTAAACTATGATTATTGCTCAAAAGGGATGGAGACATCCTAGAAATTTCAACAACAAAAAAAAATAGAGGGAAATGTAGCAGCTCTACCTAAGGTTGCCTAAATTATAGATTCAATTGAGCTGATGAGTAATGTTAATTAATACAATTCACTATTATAATTATTTTATGTTTGTGATTATCACTGATATATTCAATATATACACTACTTTTCAAAGGTTTGGGGTTGGTAAGATTAATTAATGTAAAGACTGCATTTATTTGATCAAAATATACAGTAAAAACAAGTAATAATGTGAAATATTATTACAATTTAAAATAACTGTTTTCCATTAAAAATATGTATTATTCCCGTGATGTTTTCAGCATCATTACTCCAGTCTTCAGTGTCACATGATCCTCTCATGCTGATTTGCTGCTCAAGAAACATTTCTTAAGTTCAAAAGAACAGCAATTATTTCAAATACAAACATTCTAAATGTCATACTGTCAAATTTTTATCAAATAAATTCATCCTTTCCGAATAAAAGTATTTATTTACTTTTTATCTTACCGACCCCAAACTTTTAAAAGGTAGTGTACATTTAACACGAGGTCCCTGATCAAATAAGGCTGAAATAAACAAACTGTAATTTATTACACTCATTCGTTCTTTTAATTTTGCACTCAATCAGAATTTCTAAGCATGATAATCAATCTTCGCCTCTATGTACGTAATTCTCTCTGTAATCATGCTTGGTGACTGATTAATTTGTCATTAATAAACACTGTCTCTTTTGGCTGTGGCCCTGTTCCCTCGGGAGCCAGGAATTGTGTCGCTGTGGTGACTGTTGTCAGTGCGATTTGCATGACAGTGGTTGACGTTTGTTTCTCAGCGATTTGCCAGGGGCAGCTAGTGGCCAGGTCTCCGAGTGCCGAGAAAAGCATGGTGGCAGCTCTGTCTCTCACTCTGTCATCATCAGCTCTGCATGTGTGTGTGTGTGTGTGTTGCCGTCAAATGAGGCACAAAGGAACATTCAAATCATGTTTCTCACACTTCCACAAGCACCTTGAGGAAATAATGGCCCCAGTGCTGTAAAGGCCAATGCTCATTGGTAACGGGTATTACAGATTGCCAGAGCTGTATCCTAAAGCCTCCCCAATTATATGGCACATGTCATACAAAGCCTTCATTCGCACTGGATGTCTACACGTATTATAAATGTGTTGAACTGTCAAACGTATAAATTTTTTGCTGTAGTGCAATCATGCCCACATGTTATGATATCTGGCAGAGCTTGAGACACTTTTTGGCCCTGTTTACACCTGGTATTAAAATGAGTTTTGGTCGATCGGACCAAGTAGACGAGGCAGACACATACCCGTTTACACCCGGTGTTTTAATCCGTCTCTTTTGTCCACTTTCAACCACTTCTGTCCTGATTTCTTCTAGGGGAGGGTTTATGTGCGGGTAAATGTATGATTTTTTTTTTTTTAGATCTTTGGATCTAATTGACAAAATAAGCTTGCGCAATTTACATATGAACGCGAACTGAGATGACTGGACAACACATTGAGAGCAGCTGCTTTCGTTTCAACTCTGAAAGCCGCAAGACTACGCCGAACGCGATGAATGCGTGTTAAAAATCAGGAATTGTGAGAGATCGTTGTGCTTGATACGTTTTTCATCTTCAAACCAAACTTGGGTCTCCACGCAGCCGACAAAGTTTAAATCCTGTCTTGCTAGCGCGCTATAGGTCAGTTGGTGGAGAGTAGGCGGTCTTTTGTGGCTGTTCGAACACATGAGCGTCTACACTACGAAAGCAATCCGGTCTTTCCTCTGGAAGTGGTCGAAAGTGGACAAGCTCAAAACATTTTAGACTCCGTTTACACCTCAGGGCTCTAGACTGATGTGACCATTTTATGAGAATGTGTGAATTTGAGAATTTGTGCGAGTGCATGGTCACGCACTCAATCGGTGTCTGCCTACCTGCATTTGCATTAGGGACTTATCGAATCCGTCATGTATTATCGACCACAACAAGCCGGATATTCTCCTGTAGTTAGTCCCGTTGGAGATTTTCTTTTTTGCACCTTGCTTTTAAATCGCTAATTCGATATATGGCCACATGGGCATTTTCAATCAATTCCAATGGAAGATGAGCTGACTCCTGCTGGTGATCTGTGCTGCGACTCTCGTTCGGCTCACGCTGAATTGAGCAGACACATTCAGTTTTATATTGAACTAAATGATTTTTATTACGGTAAAAAAAAATCAAAACGACAGGGATGTGGTTCCGCGGTGGGCAAGTGATGTAACCGCTGTTGCGGCTGAACACCTGTAACACCGCTGACACCGACTATCGCAGCAAGCCTATCAGTCACATTTTGAGAGTTAAACACGTCATGATGTTTCGTGTCACTGTCAGTCTTTTTACATCAGTGCAAAACTATTCATCAGCATGCATTGATTAATCCCATGTTGTAGCAATGGGGAAAAAAGTGCAACCAAATCCTGTGTTGGTGCGACCAACTGAGAAACACCAGTGCGACCAGTGAGAAGAATGAGTCTAGAGCCCTGCACCTGTATTTAGCGTCGTCCACTTGTGATCCGATCGAACAAAACGCATCTTAATGCCAGGTGTAAACAGGGCCTCGGTTATTTTGTTGTTTCAGGACGCAGTTCATCCTCTCATATCTCAATCTCATTTGATGTTGAATTAGTTTGGCATCAGCTTCACATAACCTGAGTAGAGCTGCCTTGCTACTAAGGCCAGAATATTGATAACAGATGTTCAGATGGCTTATCAGATCATTGTTCACATGCCAAAGTAATCTCTCATTATTATTTGAGTTATTGTTATTTTACGCTGTTGTTTTTGTTGTTTTTTTAAAGTTTATTAAAGATTTTAAAAGGGAGATTTCAGTTTGCTATCTGTATTGTTTAATAAATAGATGTTTAAGTATTTTCAAAAATACATTTTGTCAAAAATATATAGAGCAGGGAATGTATATTATATTATAAATACCGTCTAATAAAATGTGATTTCAAATATTTGAAAATGATTTCTATCCTTGCCCTGTACCTGAATGTGTTTGAATGTGATGTCAAAACACATTAAATCACCTTTATTCTTTTATGACTGGTCCATCATATTGTCAATTTATAGTTAAATCAGACATGATTCATTTATTTTCAAGAGCTTGTTTAAATGATTTATTTGAGCATGTTAAGGTTTTTTTTAATCTGTTATTAATTTTAATGAAGAACAAAAATGAGTCGCGCGTGGAGAGCGTCTCATGGAGAGATGGTGTGTGCTGTGGAGGCAGACTGTCACTGTTCGTGTTTGTGACTATTGACTAACCTGAACAGAGAGACAGAGGACAGGCTGGGTGTGAGCCATCGTCCTCAGACTGTCCTTCCTGTCCTCTGCTTACAAACCATGTCAGCCGTGCCCGTGCGTCCATAGATGCCTTGCTTTGGATGGACAGCACGTCTTCTCCTTTCCTCAACCTCCAGGACAACAGAATACACAGAGCTGGCTTGTCCTGATGTTAAGAAAACCCATGCAACCAAAAATACAGACGTGTACTGTATAATAAAGCTCTTCAGTGAATGTGAGAACATTATAATCATGAAATTCAACACAATCTCTAGAGGTTTGGAGACTTCTAGACTTTACTCTGACATTTGTCCTAATGACAAATGTATATTTTTTTATATCAGTTTTAAAGAAGAGCGGGGATAGTTTTTAAAGCCACTTTTTGGATAGACACATTCAGTCTTCTGATCATTTATACTGATATTGCACAGGAAAGATGCAATTTGATGTTTAGAAGGGCATGTTGTCACTAGTGAGTTGCCGATACCAAGCTTATTATTAGCTTTCAGCAAAATGTAAACGCTAAAGCAATTATGAAAAGTCATGAAACAAAAATGTCAAGGGTAAAATATAAAAATATATTTTTTGGGGGCTAAAAATCATATAAATGTATAACATTTAAAACATGTGACAACTTGCCCTGTCATGATATTTATGAAAATAAATTCATTCTAAAAACACCTCCATTATATAGTTAACACTTGTATGACTATGAATATCCGGTTTCACAGACAAGGCTTAAGCTAGTCCCAGACTAAAATGCATGTTTTAACTGAAAGGAACTTTCATATCTGATATATCTTAAAATATGTCAGTGCCATTGTTTTTTCTCAAGATGCACACCAGTAATATTTGTTCTTGTTTTCTTTTAAATGTCCTAATTGAACTAAGGCCCAATCCTGGCTTAATCTAAGCCGGGCCTATTTGTCAGTGTGTTTTTTTCACTTGTTGACTCAACAATATTGCTCTTATGACTGTTGTATGAATTAAAATGTGTCATTTTAATATGTTAGACAGAAATGGCTCTAGTTTAAGAGGGTTTTGAAGAAAAAAGCATCACTGCTTCTGAAAATAAATGATTGTGTAATTGCACTTTAACTTAATCCCGTACTGATATACAACTTCTGCATGTGACAACTAGCCCCAGAATGGCTTATTTTGTTCCACTTTGTCCATGAATGTCAGGCATGGAGCAGGTGTGTACGAGGTGTAAAGTGCAGTTGCAGGTCGCAGTGAAGATGTGTAAAGGGAATGGTGAGATGGCTCAGGGACTAAGCCTGCTCTTAGTCTGCCATCTCAGTCAGGAAAGCCTTTGCAGATTATCCTCGAGCTGACAGCAACCAAAATAGAATGAGCCTGATTCTCTCTTTTCTGTGTGTGTGTGTGTGTGTGTGTGAACACGCGCTGCCCTTTTTCTTAGTCTCTGTCTGTCTGTCTCTTTCTCTCCCACTCAGTTTCCCTCCTGCTGTCATTTTTGTTTTATTCGCACACTCTCCGAGTCTTATCCTCGCATGGCTTTTGGCCTACTTATTGTATTATCAAGCGTCAGTGTTTCTGGTTAAGCGAACGTGTGAATGTACGCGAGTGTGTTCGTGTGCGAATGTTTGCATGTGAGCGAGTGGCCGCACCCCATTGATTTGTGAAGAAATCAGCTCCAAATTCTAAATCCACTATTGGCGCAGCGTTCCTTCCAGGGCTCGGCATAACATTTTTTGTCTGCCTAATGTTTTTAAGAGCATCCAGCAAAATGTCTTTATATTGGCGCCTCCCCGATGCGCATTAGCCACGTTACAGAAAACGTTTTTCAGACCACCGTGAGCGAAGGCACCCTGCGTTTGTCAGTTTAAGACCTTGAGTGATAATAAGCCCTTTGTCTGTTTGTGTCTGTAATTTACAGCTCTTTTGTTTTGAATATAATGTGCTTTTGTTTAAATGCTGTGCGTTGAAACCTTGTACGTTTTTCTTATAAGACTAATGTAAATCCGACAGCCTCCATGTCAGACACGGACTTCGGGTCACTGAGTTTTTAGGCACCGCGAGTTCAAGAAAACACTTTGACAATGCCATAGCAAATGGCGGTTATATTATCAGACCCCAAGGAGGCTTTTCTGCGTAAACCTGCTGACCCTGCGCAGGCACGACATGCCCGTCTGACTGTAATAAGCCCCCCGTAGGGGCCCGACTCTTACTCACTCTCTCTCTCTCTCTCTCTATCTCTCTCTCTCTCTCTCTCTCACCTTCCTAAAACACTTCCAGTTGCTGGCTCCTCTCTCTCTCTCTGCGGTGGCTCTGACGTCGGGGTGTTGAATCTCCCGACTCTGTCTTGATTGTATTAAATCTGCGGAACACAAATGAATGTAAAAGAAATAAACGATGAAATACTTCTGCTTTCTGCGGCGGCTTTGTTTTCTCGGCTCACAAGGATGAGTGAAGCCAGGTTAACGGGGACAGTGGGCCGAAAGCCATGGGGGAAGGGCTTTTTTTATTTTTTTTCGTGCAGGCTTTAGTAATACTATCCATTTCAAATTTAAATAGAGCTTCCTGCTTCATAATCATCATCTCCTTTGAGGATATTTAAAGCTTTATAATTCAGAACATGTTTGGACTCAAGAACATATGTCGAAAGGAATTATTTAGATAAAAAGCAGCAGCCATTTTACATTTTAAGGTTTGAATAAGTTAGTTAGTAACGATTATTAATGAACTGAATTAGACTCAAGTAAAACTGATTTACTTGAACATATTCAGAATTTACATTAGAAATGCATTTAGACATTTAAAAATGATGAATGTCTGTCATTTCACAAAAAAGGTTTGTTAGGTTGCTTGGACTCTTTCATCCCTCAATGTTCAGTATAACTAAGCAATTATGACTTTTAAGACAGCATATTTATTTAAGCAGTAACGAGGCTTTTTGTGTTTGTGCTGACTCAAGTTTGCAATCTTTGTTGCAGTTTAATGCGTTCAGGGAGCTTTTTGTGTTCTTTCAGGGGGGTAATAAAACCATAATGTTGTCGGCCACATATATTAGATTTAATATCCTCAGCTTCTTGTTTCTCCTTACTAATCATTACTTATGTTGCTTTGATCCTCAGCAACCGTTTGCTTTTGTGAATTCTGTTAGCAGGAATCCACAGCACTGTATCTATTTTGAGTTATTTATTGCTTTTATTAGCCATTTTAATAGCAAGAATATTTCCAGTGTGTTGCTATAGAAACTATATAACAGTTATTTATGTCATTTTTCAGGTGGGGTTTTAAAGCATAAATTGTGAGTGGAGGAAGGATATACTTATTGTCAGGCTTGAGGAAAACCGTGGTCAGCTATTATTTTTTAACTGTCAACTGTAAGTCTCAGGTCTTTATAAACAGATACAAAGCTCGTCTGTCTGTAAAAGTTTCAGTACAACTTTAACAGTTTTTTCTTCTTCTCCTTTTCTCTCCTGCAGTACATAACAAATCATCAAAGCCGGGATTAAAATTTCGTGAAGGAGCAGCTTTGACTGCTGGAAGACTTAAGCGTATTAGCTTTAAAACCAAGATGGGAGTTTCAAGTGATGTATGGCAGACTTCAAAGATGTTTTAATCTGTCAGTAGGCATGCTCTTGCACAGGCTATTTATATTAGGGCACAGTGTTTCTTCTGCATGCACGTCCTAATCAATGGCTTCAATGTTGATGTTAACCAGTCATTAAACAGCTGCACTTCCTCCAGATTGTTTCCTCTAGAGTGGTCTTTAGAGGTACAGCATGCACTGATTATGAATGCAGATTTGTCACATAATTGTGATAAAGATTTTATGATTTAATGGTCATGTCTTCACTCCTATTTATGCTGATTCATTCCCCCGAAATGTATTTGGATACTTAAGTTGCTTAAAAAAGTTATGAATTTCTTTGCATTATATCAATATATCAAACCAAGTGTCATTTATTTTAAAGAAAGATAGCACAGACACTTTTCGAGCCAAAAACAAAATGTTGTTAGGTTATTTGGACACTTTACATGTTCATGGTTAATGTGATGAATTACAGCTGTTATTACTCTGATTGACATGATATCTAGTTTCAGCAATGCCCTGTGCCATGACATGCTATAATTCATCTAAAGCTGTTTTAAAGCTATTTGGGGGGTTTTCAGTTCTGCTATACAGTTATTATACATGCAGTTTTAATAAACTTATTAACTGAAAGACTACATGAAATAGTTTTACTGTTACAAAATGCATTGGTTGCTCTGCAGAACAATGTCAAATAATTAACTATCAAATGAAAAATGGTGTTTACAAAATTGTGAAAAACAAAATAAGTGGTGACTACCCTAGTGAAAATTAAAATGCATTTGAAATGTATTTATGCTAAGTATACTACATATTTATCTACTTAATATAAATACCCTGCAATTGTACTTTTGGTATACTAAACGGATATATTTAAAGTCTGCTAAATTGGAACAACTAATTTTTTACTTAATGCACTTTAGTTATCTGGAAATAGTGCTGAAGTTCAACTAAAGATAAACTTAATATTTGATTGTGCTAAAGTGGAACTATTGCAAGTACGTACACTTTAAATATCTTGTTTTTAAAGACTGATGTTATACCATCATAGTGATATTAAAACACAATTTAGGCTTAATATTAAGAAATGTGCATTATGCAATATAAAGAAGTACTCAAAATAAAGTTGAATTATAATATTTATATCAGTAAGTCTCAAGTGATATGTTAGTGGATTTGTAGTATATTTTGTATGAAGTAAATGTATTTTAAATACATTTTGGTAGTTTTTTTCATTAAGGTAGTTACAGGACTTTCCACTAATTAATGTTAGAATGTTATAACTAAAATAGCACAGTATTGGGAACTTATTTCTATATTTGTATCTACTGTATTACATTCATACTGGAAAGTGGCACTTATGTGTCTGAATACTTTTTTGAGGACATTTTGTTTAGGTTTATTTCTTGCAGCAAATTCTAATATTATTGCAAAGATTCAATCTGTCTGTTACATGTGAAAGTTTATGTTAAATTTGACAGGACAATTATCATTTCATGTTTTGCCCATTCAGGTTCAGCAGCATCCAGAACAAAATATAAATGCAGGCGCTATATCTTGATGAAGATATTGTCATCCTGTACACAATCTACTTAAAGTACCTCTGTTATTTTTATGGCTCTGATACAACATTATTCATTTATTGATTTATCCCTAAATAGATAAAAGGAGTATAACGTCAAAGCTTAGAAGCACTGCAGGCCACTCTTTACAATTCAAAAGTAAAACATATACAGTGGGATCCAAATGCTTCTATTTTCTTTTTATCTACTTAAGGACTGTTATTTTATTACAAATTATATAATCAGTCTAATGATTTGTGAGGTTTTTGAATATTAAACATTTCATAATGTCACAATGTTCCTTGTTTTACTTGTTGTTGTTTTTATCCTAAAACTGTTAATTATCAGTTGTAAAATAAAAGTTAACTTTCAGATCTTCATTGAGAACTTTAAGACCCCATTAAATGATGCCTTTTCCTTCTTTTTCCTTTCTCCTCATCACTTTGTCTTTTCTGTGGATTGGCAAACACTGTTAATAAGCATTAGAGGTGCACACACTTTCATACTTAATTACTTAATAAGAGTATTTACTTACAATTGAATTTACCCTCTTTCAGTTCCTGTTTGGAATTTAAAAAATATTGAAGGTGCAAACACTACCGGTACTTTCAATTGAGAGCATTTTTCTGTTTCTTTTGAGCTGTTCATTTGTCACCAGCATGACTTCCTTATTGTTATAGATGTTTATACTTGGATGGAGAGAAACACAAAAAACAAAACATCTCAACATTGAAAAACACTTCAAATTTATCATTTAGCCACTACAGTTATATCCTGCTAAATCACCGTGAAAAGCACACACCGATTCTGTCGCTCTGTTTTACCTGAAAGTGTTACAAACTCTTGAACGGAGCTGAACGGTGCTGTGTGTTCGTCGGAGACGGTGATGTCACTCTCCCTCATTTAAAGTGAAATGTGGCAGTGTGATTTCATGCATCAAGAAGGAATCTGAATGTGTTTTCTGTGCTTGGCTATAAATAGCAGATTACGGCTATTTCCAGATCCAGAAATAGGTTCTCTGGAATTGGATTCCAAGCCTAGCAGCACTTTCTTTTTTAACAAGCAAAATATGCAGGAGATGCATCACCATGTTGAATTAAGAGTGCCACTTTTAAACAGACTTGGAGCCCTGCCACGTATACAAGATGAATTCATCACTTTACAGTACAACACCAGATCAGACTTTGTTTTTTCTAGATAACAGAAATGACTATTATTTCCATGCAGATCAGTAAAAATTTGTGATTGACAAAACATTTAAAACCTATAGTTCTTGAGTCTAGTTATTTTGTACTTGGTCTTTCACTCACAGTTGCAGTTGCTTTTAAAAATGTTTATTTAAAATGAATGTTTAAATGATATTCAGTAATTTAATCAAAAGAACCTTTTTTTTCTATTTTGGTGTTGATAAATGGGTAGGCTACTTGGGTCTCACTGATTGAATAAAATTTTGATATTCAAAATGTATAGACGAATACCAACACTGTATATCTAGCCAATGTGTATATGCAAGAAAATTATATTTCATAATTGCAAGAATTTAACTCACTTCTCTGTAATTATTCAGTATTCATGTGATATTATCTAATAGTTCTGAAACTGTTTATTTGTGAAACTGCATTTCTTGAATATTTCCTTTGAACATATTTGTGCCATAACAGACTTTCAAAAAAATAAAAAATCTTTAAAAAGAAAAAATATAGTCCTTGATTGGAATTTTCTGCATCATAAAGCCGTTTTCCTGCTGTTTGTTTCTCTTTAATTATAGATCATATGATCCACAAGGACAAACAAATGATTTGTTGGGTTTAATTAGTCTGAAATACGTTTTTCTTTCTTTTTTTTCTTTCAAGTGCTAAGATAATTTTGCAATCGTTTAACTGCTGGGCTAATTTAGTGTTTATTTCAATTTAATTTACTTTAAATTATTTTTGAAAAGGTTTAATTTAGCCAAAGTCGCATGCAAACAAGGTATTTTTCTTTTCGGGAAATGGATGCTGCCCTCACCTGGGACTGTTCAAGGGCAATAGAGATCTGCCCGAGCCGACTGTATATTCATCCCCACACACAGAGAGAGAGAGAGGAGAGGGGGGGGTGGCGATATAGTGGAGCTGTGTGTGGTTCGCGCTGTGCGGCTTTGATCTGTGCATTTCCCTTGTCCTTTGTCAAAAGCAGCCTGAGAGGCAGAGATGTGTGTGTGCTGCAGTACGGGGCTCCATTGAAGTGTTAAGAGTGCACAACTTTCTTCCTCTTTTCTTCCTTCCCTACCGTCCTTTCTCGTATTATAAGAGTCTTTATTATGTGGGCAGAAAGTGAGGGGAAAACGGGAGGGTGTGTGAAAGGGGGAGGGGGCTCTCCTGTTTATTAATATAGGAGGAAACTAAGTTCCCACACACGGAACAATGCGTTAGCCAAGCGAGGCGGCATTGTCGGATAGTCAGAAACTACACCATGCTGGAAGTCAAAGTCTGGGACTAAACCGAAAAGTCATCGGCTGGCTCATGTGTTTTACAAAACACTCGGCGCGGAATATGTGTGTTTCTCTGCGCGTGCGTGCGCTATTCATCGTATGCAATAGAAAACCTTGTTCTAAACACCGTGAGCCACGTTGGTGAATGACTACAAAATACAAGTCCTAATACAGCAGATATGCTGATGGAAAGACTAACGCAGAGTCAGAGGAAATTGCAGATGGTATCGGCCAAGTTCAAATGCACTTTCACCCCCCGTCCCTTCTCTTCCCTTCCTGCCATTCTTCTCGCGGCACAAACGGCCGTCAGCTAGGTATGCGTTCATTCATTGTGTGCGGCAGGGGGTCCCTCACTTCAAACCGGTCCGTCTAAAAGAGGGCTGCGAAG
This sequence comes from Abramis brama, assembly GCF_963993115.1. Lineage (NCBI taxonomy): Eukaryota > Metazoa > Chordata > Actinopteri > Cypriniformes > Leuciscidae > Abramis > Abramis brama. Next base: position 17,914,415 of record NC_139972.1, read on the forward strand.
TCCCACGGAGTCCCCTGAGCCGTGAGGGGAGCAGACAGGCGTGACTGGACCGGCAGACATCAAAGTGGCTGGAGCCCTGCCCCTCCATCCTGCCCACACCGTGCCCCGCTGCCCTCTCCTCCCGCCGGGACAGCCTTCATTAGGACACCCTTACATGGGTCAGTGACATAGAAGAGGGGAAAAGCCAAGCTCTTAGAAATCTATTTTGTATTCATGCTGGTTTAATGTTTTTGAAAAGCTTTTTATGCCATTTTCAGTTTTATATTATACATTTTTAACTGTTTTTATTAATTACTTTTTATAAACAGAACAATTGTAGTTACATTTACCTGACAGCTGCTATAGCAACAATATATTGACATTAGTATCTTACTAAAGGAAGGAAGGTAGAAAGGAAAAAGTAAATACATACTTCAAGGAATAGCCTATATTCTGTTATCTGCAGTAATCATGCAGTAAAGTAATTTTCTTTTAAGTAAATATGTTTTGATTGGTGCCCATTTCTGGTTGAAAAATGTCCAAAATCATCTGCAGCCAAGCAGTAATTTTTCTCAAATATATTTTCCTCAAATATATCTATTAAGGTAGATTTTTGTGCAGCTTCATCCAGTAATCATCAGCGGCCATTAATAATATATGTATAATGATGGTGATATATTATAAATATAATTAATTATTATTAATTCATAAGTATCAAGACATTTACAACCTGAACCATCTTTAAGTTCCTTAAAAGTTCACATTTTCTGATATTTTAAGCGGCTTATTGACCTCGATACACAGTCAGGGGTAGGCTACTGTTTATGATGTAATTTCCTGATTATACTTAAGTTTTTTTTTGTTTTCATGAATTGCTTTTTTTTAATAGATGTAGAATCTGACTGGTTATGTATGTACTTTTGTTCACAAAAAAATAACATGAAAATGCATGGATGATAGAAGTGTAAACCTTAATTACATGGAGCTTTCTAAAAACTTTCCAAATAGGTCGTTGTCTGATATGCGGCCTCTTTGGCCTGATCGAGAGAGTTGTGGAAAGTCCCAGGGTTCACCGGGGGAATGCCATCAGGTGAATAGGCTTGGAAACATCCCCATGGATGAGAGCGTAGTGGGTGGTTCTCCCCCGAGAGGGACGGGAGCGGAGAGCCCCTGCTCTCATTCAGTCCTCTCCGGGTTTGCACACAGCTTCTCAAGTGGCCCATGAAAGCCCATTACCTCCTTGTGGGAGGGCTTAATTGAAGCTGAAATGCATAGAGACAATGGTGCGTAGAAACCTGAGTGAACGTAAGTATAAGCGCAGCACTTCCCCATGGCATTAATGGTGGCATAAATGACAATAACTGCTTTGTAACGCAGTGATATGGCCCTATATATCTGTCGTGAGCTGGGCCTGCCTCATTAGAGAGGCCGTACACAAAGAAACCAATCAGTCAGGAGGTACACGGATGACTGCCGTTGTTTGCATCATTAGCCATCCCACCGATGCCATGCAACACGTTCTAGCGCCTAAGCCACCGGTCATATCATGAAAGAGCTACCGAAGAAGAGCTCAGACAAAAAAAACTTTGCAGTCGCTGAGAGGCGAAAGATTATTAGTTTATTCACTGTGCAGGTGCTGAGATTACACTGCATAGAGGGAGGTGCGATAAAAGGAAACGCCTGAAGACGGCCACCATGCGTCCATAGATGGAGCTTAAAGTGCTCATTCTTTTCGTTTTAAAGCAGTTCTACTTCAAGCTGAGGTGTGTAATTTTTTCGATAGTAAAATACACTCTCAGCTTAATATGCATTGGCACTCACAAGGTTGATTTCCTTGAAAAGCATGAACTTTGCACTAAAAGCTTTCTTTGTTCCCAACCAGTGGGGCGGGACTACCAGTTTGGCCGGCTAATAACAACTGTTTTAGGAAACCTGTTCGAAAACAATCCTTTTTAAAATTCAATGCATTTCTTTCTTTTGTGAAATACAAGAGAACACTGTAAAAAATGACGTTTTAAATAAGAAGAAAATACAATTTAGTTTCATTGCCATTTCTTAGTAATTATTTGTGAAATTTAATGAAATGAGTGAAAATTGTTTCTATACCCCAATTTTACGGTAAAGATATTTAGCCAGATGTCAGATGTCCATTCATTGACTTTCATTGTACAAAAACAGTTAAAACATATTTCAAAAGAACTGAATGTAACTGTCTCTGACTCAGGGCATTTGGGCATGATCAGTCGTAAGTATCAAATTACATTCATAATAGGCCTTACAGTCGTTAAGTGTGTCCCCAGCTTTACTGAAGACAAACGATGATTTTCTCAGAGAGACGAACAGTAAGCAGCGCTTATGAACCCGTAAGAGATTACTTTTCCACCTGTTTGTTAAATGAGGACCACTGAACAGATATTGTCAGTAACTAAATAACTATTAGATTACAAATTACATATACATTTTTTAAAGTGTTCCTTTAAGCCAAAAGACAATGAATAAATAATATATAAATGTATACAATTTATAAATAAAAAAAGGGCAAGCTGGAAGAGGTTGATAATGTAATACAGAAATTAGCAAAATAAACTGGAGGCACGCATATATATATTGATCCAGTTGAACAGAACTGCAACAGTTTAGTGTGTAATATCACTGCATTACCCAGCTCCCCCTACATCACAGCCTGTTGCCGTGGAGATAAGAACTGTGCCACAGCTGTATGAGCGTCTGAACCAGTTACTGCACAAAAACTATGCAATCACACGCACGCCTCAGTGCAGCATTCTGCTTTCACAGGACACTTTCTGGGCTTTTATGCAAATTTGTCACCCTTTAATTTATTTTACTCACGGCATACAGACGTTTTTAATAGAAATGTATATGAAAGAGCGCTATTTATCACAGTAGAAAGCAGTGTACTGATTGCTGGTGCTCTGTGTGTATATCAGTTATGAATCTGGAACAGAGTCAGCCATGGTAACATTCAGTAACTTTCTCCATATGCGTCTTGTTCCATATTATCAAAGCCTCCCATGCTTTCCCATCCCCCCTCTCCTAATCTTCTCCACTCATCAGCCCCCCATTTTCATTATTTTTCCTTCCCAAACTTCCTACTTTGCACACCAGAACTGTTTTCCCTGTATTATATCAGTTCATCTTTGCTATACTCCCTGAACATTCTTATGGGCCAGTTCTATGTTTTCCTGACATTCTTCACATTCATCTTTGAGTTGCCATGGGATAATAAATCTACTGAAAGCCCCCCCTCCAGGTCAAATACCCCTCTGTGCACAACATGGACGTACCTTTGCAAAAATGCCAAATTAAATAATACAAATATTGTTTTCTAATGTGTGTTAAATTTCTCTGAATTTTTAAAGTTCAAGATGCAAATTTATTAAATGAGTAAATGTGGTAGTAAAAGATAATCAATAAAAACAGCCGGTCACACTTTAGTTTAGGGTCCAATCTTCACTATTAACTAAATATTAACTATGACTTTTGCCTCAATAAACTCCTTATTACTGCTTATTTATAGTTAGTAAGGTAGTTGTTAAGTTTAGGTATTGGGAAGGATTAAGGGATGTAGAATATGGTCATGCAGAATAATGCATTAATATGTGCTTTATAAGTACTAATAAACAGCTAATATCCTAGTAATATGCATGATTATAAGCAATTTAAAGGACAAATCCAGTGAAAAATGAACCTAGGGGTAATTAACACATGGTTACCGAGTCGATCGTTCCCTGCGATGCGTTTTCATGAAAATCGAATGTAAAGAGTTTTATCTTATTTTTTTATCGTTTTATCTACCGAAGCATTGAGAACTTTGTAAGTGTACAGACAGTTTAATAAGAAGATACTTTATAAAGACAGTACATTACGCGTTTACAGACAGGCGTCATCTTGGAAAACAGTCTCGACTAGTCGAGTCACGAACGCCGTGCTACGTTAGATTTCACTATGTGTAATTCCTATCGACCAGCTCACTTAGCACGGCGTTCGTGGCTCGATTAGTCGAGACTGTTTTCCAAGATGGATCCTGTCTGTAAACGCGTAATGTACTGTCTTTATAAAGTATCTTCTTATTAAACTGTCTGTACACTTACAAAGTTCTCAATGCTTCGGTTTGCATGTAGGGACCCTCATTATGCTACCGTGTTAGTGTGAGGCTATTTTGAGCCTTGTTAGTGGTATTAACTAGCGATTTACTTTTACTTACTCTGTGCCCCATATACTAGCGTTATGAGCTAATCTGTTTTTAAAGATAAAACTCTTTACATTCGATTTTCATGAAAACGCATCGCAGGGAACGATCGACTCGGTAACCATGTGTTAATTACCCCTAGGTTCATTTTTCACTGGATTTGTCCTTTAATATTGAGAATTGGACCCTAAACTTAAGTGTTACCAAATAGCCACTATTATTTAGGTTTTTTTTGCTAGTTTGATGGGTTTTTGTACGTTTATGTGTAATATCCACATACAATGACATTCAAAAAGTATACAGTCAAGGCCAAAAGTTTTGGCAGTGACATAAATTTCCATTTGGCAAAGTTTACTGCTTCAGTTGTTCTGGTTTTGATGCACAGTTATTTCTAAATTACTGTGCAGAGTGATCAGATGCATTTTATATAATCGCAAAAAGCTTAATTGGTCCAAAAACAAAATAACTTGATCACAAAAACCCAAATTTCACTGTTTTTTGGCCCTGACGCAAAATGACCAGCTAACATCATTTCACTAATCATACCATCAGTACATGGGAAAGTATTATTAGTCAGGTAAAATTGCTCTATCATTTTAATTTGATAATAAGAGCAGACTGCTATAAATGGAGGGAAGAAGTGCTTCCAATCATGTGTTCTTGAGTTAGAAATGGTTTCCTCCAAAGAAAGATGTGCAGCTTTGCAACAAAATGGCCTCACATTTATGGAAATTGCTGAAAGAACCTGAAAGAACCATTTACCGGATCATCAAGAACTCCAAGGAGAGAGGTTCAACTGCAGTGAAGAACGTTTGATGAAGGGCGTCCCAGAGTGTTAGGACGTCCCATCAAACGGCAGGACCGTCTCCTCCTGAGGAGACAGCTATGGAATCTTGTCACCACCAGTGCCCTCTTCCGACTGTTTGGGACATCCCGACAATCGATTGATTGATTGACAATCGATTGACAAAAGATAAGGTGAACGCTAACATGAGTCCAGTGTCGTGTCAACATGAAGCATCCTGAGACCATCCATGTGTGGGGTTGCTTTTCATCCAAGGGTGCTCAAAAACACTCATGAATGAAGAATGGTATTTATCTGTCCTGCAAGAGCAACTTCTCCCAACGACCAGGAGCAATTTGGTGATGATCAGTGCATTTTCCAGCATGATGGAGCACAATGTCACAAGTGGTTCGGAGATCATTGCATTAAAATCTTTGGATCCATGGACAGACAACTCCCCAGATCTTAATCTCATAGAGAACCTGTGGTCAATCTTCAAAAGACAAGTGGTCTACAGATTGTGATCAACTCCGAGCACTAATAAGGCAAGAATGGATCGCCATCAGTCAGGATTTGGCCCAGAAGCAGGTATCCAGCATGCATGAGTGAATTGCAGAGGTTATAAAGAAGTGTCAACACTGACTCTTTGCATATATTGAATGTTTTTACCAATTAAAGCCTTTAAAACTTATGAAATGCTCATCATTGTTTTCCAGTATAATCTTGAAAAAGGATAATTTGTAAAATAATCTACAAATACTGAAGCAGCAAACTTTGCGAAACACAAAATGTATGTCACTGCCAAAACTTTTGGCCTTGACTATCCACTTCTGACCATTTGTAATTTTAATGTGTCTGGCTTTCGGTGTCATTCGCTTCCGGTTATTTTTAGCTGTACAAAACAACTCGTTATCCTGCTTGATATTGCAAACTGGTATTTCTAACCATATTATTTTAATGTATTGTCTTAATTATAAACACGCTGGTTTGTAGCGAAAACAGTTTTACAGTTTACTGCACTTTGATACATTTTTCTCGTCATTTCCCTATATCGTATTAGGGTATTTTCATAGTGTGGTTTTGTATGTATTTTGATATTATCTGACTGTTTTGACATTAATATTTATTTCCCATATGGCAATATTTTATACTCGTGATATGTGAACAAAACCAGATGTCAGTTGGCTTTCACTGAAAATACAACCTTACGTTACTTAAGGTTATCTATAAGACCATGTCAACAGGAAGGTTGTTTAGACATTTTTGTTGCTTAGAATCGAAGCTTCAGACAAACAAGGAACCCTTAAGTTAATCATTAATCTTATAGTGAGATCTCAGCAAGCATTGTTCTTTGTTAGTGATCGCGCACTTGTTCTGCTCAATAAACGCAAGAGGAACACCTGTACCATGAAAAAAGAAGAGTTTCTCACCAGTGTGAGCCTCATCTAGGATGTGTGATTTTACTGTGCGCAGTGAGGCAGTAAAATCTGAAGGCAATTACCATGGAGAGCGCACACTCCTGAACTAGCCAGCCTATACAGGCACGCTGTGTCCCCTAATGAGGTGTGACCAGACTCATGAGTTGCCATGGAAACTCCCACCAAGCCACTGCAACGCCATCAAATCTTCTATATGATAACTCCCCCCTCGCCTCTCTGTGGTAATGGCTAAACGCCTGGAGGAAAAGTTACCGTTTGACAGTTTAGCTGTGAAGTCAAATCATATAATATGATGGCTGAAATCCGACTTCAATTTCAGTAATGACATATTTAAAAGAGTGGAAGTTGAACGCATTTAATATACAAACATGAATGCAAACTAAACATCATCAGTCTAATACAACAATAAGTGAAGAAAACTGTAACAGCTCATTTGGTTTGGCATGAGGCTGAGGGTTTCAGATTCTTGGCAGTTTTGAAGATATTTACTGCTACGTGTCTCCAAATTGCCAGGATAAACTGAGATAAATAAATAGCTTAGTTTTTTGGGCAAGGATATCATGAACAAATCTCTGATCTTCAGGGCTATAATTTTGTAATTTGGAGTGTTTTACAACTTGCATACGTTTTATTCTATGCTGACCTCCTCTTTCACCCTTTTTAAGTGTAATTTTCTAGATTACTAATGTGTTAAATTAAAGTCATTCTAGCACTTACTCTAATTCCTACATTTATTAAGTAAAGCTGTCAAGTCTATGCTGTCATGCATTTAATTGCATAAAAATGATGTGTTCAAAAATGTTGCATAAAAAAAGAAAAGAATTTTGCTACCAAATGTTCCAACCTTCCTGCAAAATGGATTGCTGGAAAATTACAGCTCAATAATATAGATCTAAAACTTCTAAAGGTATTTTATTTAGGATTCTAAACTTTTTACTTAAATTATCTTATTATGATGGCTTTTCTCAGCAAATATTGATATATATAGGCTATATATATATAAAATAATCACAAATATGTGATTGTGATTCATTTGATTATTTATTGAAGAATAAACAAAAATCGTCTACCTGACAAAGACCTTCAGGTCGAAATGTTGCATTTTTAATAAATTCATATTTGGAAGCAGCAGTGGCAGTGTGACGATTTTTGTTTATTCTTCAGTGACAACCTGATCTCTCTGCAATTCGTAAAAATTTTACGAGGTGGCTAATTCGTACGAATTCATACGACCTCACTCGTGCGAATTTGTAAGATTTTTGCTAAATCGTACATATTTTACGAGTTGCCCAATTCATGTGAATTCATACGAATTACCTACCCCTGACCCCGCCCCTAAACCTAACCGTCACTGGGGTTTAGACAAATCGTACAAATTCGTACGAGTGTGGTCGTACAAATTCATACGAATCGGTCACATTTTACTCACTCGTACGAATTTGTCCGAATTGGTCGTGAGATAGCGTTGTCAGTGAAGTGCTTTATTTGATTGCGAACCTGCCTTAAGTTTTTTGATGTGCGCATAATACTTTTAATTTGATTATTTAATCATGTAATTATTCTGATGATTTATTTAAAAAGTATTTATTTAATCCATGGAACAGGCTACCTTTTCCACATAAAATAAAACAAAATTAGAATTATGTTCTGACAAACACGTCATTTACTGAACTGCAAACGACACTTTTGGAACTCTTGAATGAGGCAGAACTCAGAAAGGGAAAATATGTGGGAGGTATTTCATTCAGATTCATTCGCTGGTCATTCAGTTTACTGCATCGGCCTTTGAGAGCAAAACAAAATGTTAGAGTGGCGAGTGACAGGCTGCTACACAGGTTGCAGGTCCTGAACGGCTTCGTTCTCGAAGCGGCGTCTGCGTGCCCAGCGCTGTCCGGTCACCGCTCAATCGTTTTTGTCCACTAGTGGCACATTCCTTCCTCTTGGCCAGTCTTGTGTTTATTTCCAAGGAGCAGTCTTTTTCCCAGGTCCCTCTTGGCCTCTGAGCGAAGGCTTTTGGCAGAGATCCACGTTGCACAAAAGGCCCGGGCATTCCAGCTGTCTGTCTCTAATCCCTAGTGTCAGCTCATGTTAATGTTGCAGCGTGAAATCTGAAGGCGCAAAGCGGCGTGGAATATTAAAAAACCATCGTCAGAATTCCTCTGGAAAGGCAACTAGTCTGTTGGTGGCATTAGCGAGGGCTGGTGCGTTGCCAATCTTGAAGATGAGGGTTTTTCGAGGCATAGGAAGTGCTTGCTGTAGGTGTTTGAGGTGACGAAGGACAGGAAATTGATGAACGCTGTCCTTGGTGACTTGCTCCGGTTCAAGAAGAAAAGGGAAGAAAGTGACTGACGCAGGACTAAAGCAGCATTTCCGTTTTTTTTCTCTCTGCCCCATCAGCCTGGAAAAACAGACAATAGACAAATGACACGGCTCTGCGGACGGCTGATTATCTCACATCCCTTCGCCTCATATCTCTCCCTCCCCACCCCATTGCTCTCTGAATCCTCCATAACACCTTCTAGAGCGAATCAACCTGCGTGCTGCTCCAATCACAGTGCAATGTGCTTTATTTATAAACAAATACATTATTACAAAAGTTAATATAATAATAATAATGTAATGCAATCATTTCTTACAGTTTATTACAATTTATATTATAGTTTTTATCCCAACTGGCTGCAACTGTGACAAGAATCAGGGCATTTTGTCAATTATTGTGGTTACAATTGTGCATGGTAGTCCCGTCCACAGTGAAATCTCATTGGTCTACAATCCCATTCCTCGTAACTGCATATTAAACATCAAAAAGCTTCTGATTGGCTGCATGTCACACAGAATTTGTGCCTTTAGAGTTGACAGACAAATTACTTGTTGCTGGAAACTAAAACCTTTGTGTTAGGACAGTGTTCTACTGTCTAATAATAATATAATAAAACATTAAAAAAAAATATGATCAAACTCTTCAGAAAGTAACACTATTATTAGTATTATTAATAACAATCAAAAAAATTACAAGATTACAATAATAATATGATTTATAATTAATTTATATATAGTTGTTTTTCTATGCTGAAAAATCCCGTCCCTCTTGTCTCACAGCAGATTGAACACTGGAGTGCAGCTAAATTGACATTTTGTGTTTGTCGGCTGTGTTTTGATAGCAGAGCTGTGTGGAGGATGATAAAAGCGGGCTGCTCCGGGTGGTCAGGTAGAGTGGAGCACAGGGGCGTAATGAGGATGACATGCAGGAACAGGGCACAGAGAGAGAGAGGTGGAAGAGATGCAGCTGAGCTGCCGCTGACTGCTTTCTGATGACTTGTCAGCTTAGGAAGGACAGGCTGTGTGGTTGGGTGGGTCTCATTATCACATCAGTGTTATCTTTCTCTGTTTTCATGCAGCAGGCAGATCACACCCCTGTGAGAGGATCAGACCTGACACACACTCACAGAGGCATGGTGTGCTGATACATGTATATTTTCTCTTTATTTATTTCCTATGAAATGCTCTTCCTTCCTTGTTAATTTCCTCATTCCTCGTTTATAAGAAGAGTGAGGTAAGATGTGTCACTGTAATAGCACACTGCATAATTTTGTTAAAAGTTAAGCAGTTTTTTTTTCCTGTTTTGCAAGTGAATTTTCTGCATGGCGTAATTTGTTGTCACGAAGTGATAAATTAAGAATTTTTCCTAAAAACTGGGGTAAAGTGTGTCAGATGCTTTGGGGTAAGATGTGCCAGTGCCTCAACTAATAGTAAGCTTTGCTTCAAAATGTAGTAAACACTCGTAACAGTTTACTATATTACAACAAACAACCTTTGAAAAATGTTTCAGTACATTCACATATTTTGAATATTAAACTTTGTACTTGCTAATTTAGGAAAAATAATGGCCTGCAAAAAAAAAAAAAAAAAACTTAAAAAAGGGATTAATAAGTAGTATTAATTTGAAAAGATAGTTAGTATCTTATCGTATCGTATTAGTCATTTTTAAAGATATGTTTCTATTGTTGATGTGAAATTTTAAAAATACCCCTTGACATGAGCAAGCTATCATTAGACTTTTTTTTGTTTTGTTTTGATAATTCGTATTTCTACGGTCTTGTTTTATAAATGCTTTCTTCTAATTTCAGTTCATAACAGACATCCTGAAATGCATTTGTTTTATCCTGAAATACCTTGCCTAGACTTGCCTTACACACTGTAAAAAAAAGTTGCTGCCATACATTTTTTAAGTACAATCAACTTGGATATTTAAGTCATTTCAACTTAAATCACATTAAAGCAGCGCTATGCAGTTTTGGCAATTTCTTCGCTGTTTTCTCGCTTTTTGCTCGCAGGTTTCTCTATAGAGCTCCCCCTACAGCTTCGGAATAGATATTTGACAACACTGTCGTCAAAACTCGTTGGCGACTCGCCCCCCTCCCATCTTCTCCCTCCTGTCAAGTGCATTTGTTTTCAAAGAAGCCGGCGAACGCACGGAGCCATGTCCACTGAGGTATGTATGATACACAGAAGGTTAGCATATAAATGTTTATATAGTGTATGTGTGCAGTGCCGTAAAGCAATTTGTTACATCGCGAGACCTGATATCACGCGATACTTCCTGACGCTGAGGCCTGCCGGCCCGCCGGCCCAAAGTTACAAGCAAAAATTGCTTTACTTATTTTGATGAGTTAAAGCAACGTAAAAACATATGTTGTCATAACTTACTGATCATATATTTTTTTTACAATGCAGTAAGTACTGTAAAGCATGGCACAATTTACCCCACTCTCCCCTGTGATTTGACCTAGACATGGTCAAACTGTAAGAGTGCCATCATGTATGTTTCAAACACAATCCTTTCAGTCGTTCTTGTCTCATGATGGTGAAGACAGTAAAATGAACAAAAGTCAGCTTTTCCTTTGGAAGGGGTTTCAGAAATGGGATTTGTGCCAACTTTGAGACTTGGAGGTGCATTCACAGCAGGTAAACATAAGCGGACAGATGTCCGTTGGAGCGAGACTTCCCAGCAGTCTCAGACGGGCGGGGCAGGGGGCGTCTCTGCTCCGCGCACGGCTTTATCATGTTTCCCTCCGGCTCCAGGTCTTTGTGTGGGATGTTAAGAGCCTAAGTCTAGAATGCCAAACTGTGTTCTTTACAGTCAGCTATCTGTCTCTCTCATCTCTGGCCTAGATGAGAGCACCATTACTACCTGTTCGAAAACAAGAAGAAAAGAGGGGAGGGGGGGAGCGAGGCAGAGCGCAAGGACAAAGCTGGGAGCGGAGCAGCAGAACACAGTGTCTGTTGTATATGGGTGCAGGCTTGGCACAAACAGTGGCTTTTCTGTAAAACTATCCCACTCCTCCCAGGCCTCTGACTGGGCTCTCAATACTGCCTTTGTCCTTTCACATCACCAGTGACATTGAGAAGCCAAATCTAGCAACACCTGGCCCCTCGCAGCCTCTCTAGCGCACGCAGTCCAACACGCAGCCCGGTTTCACGTCGAAAAAGACGTTTATTTTGTTAACCAGTTGCAATATTGTAATGGGATCGAGCTCTGAAAATCTTGTTTTCCTTATGCTAACTTTGCCATCTCATCTTAAAGGCAGGATATGCTGCATAATTGATGAGCGACTTTCTTTAAATCTATTTAAATATAAGATTCCAGTATTTCTAGGAAGTCCCAGTCCAAATCAAATATTCGTCGCCGTCACAAGGTTGGCCGCTGAGGCACTTTCCAGGTCGGCTGAAAGTACATTTGCATATTGAATGTCTTGTGTCCTTCATGCTATGTCATATGTCGTATGATTTTTTTTTTTCTTCAAAAATGTTGCAGAAGAGCAAGGACAAACAAAATTTAATTAGGCCTACATTTTTATCATAGTGCCGCTTTTCACTACAGATATTGTAAAACTTTGATCAGAGTGCCAAGAATGGGTACAACACCAAGGCCAAGAACTTGAATTATTTTCCAAGGTTGCTTAGAAGAAATAATATTAATAATAAAAATATACTTTTTATACAGCGACGAAAGGCTCAAGGCGATACAGATACCTTCATTTAGAAGGGTTGTTTTTACAAAAAAAAACGGAGGAAATTCAATGGAATGTGGTGCAATGCCAGATGTTCAGCATTCCTGAAACCGTTGCATCAGTCTCATGTAACATATTTAGGGAATGTACTCTTGATCATAATTGATGGCATACTGGAACAACTGGAACACAGCCTGTATATTTCTTGGAATAAAACTGTGTTTTCCCTGATTAACAAGGTAATTTGGTCCTGTAGCTTATAATAAATTGGAACGGCTGTAGTGCGAATGCAAAGAACTTTTGTATGAAAATAAAATTATTGAACAATTACTTCAAAAGAGTTCCCCCCCCCCCTCATCTGGTTAGAACGGCTGCAGGAGGAAAGGGGGAGAGTTAACCGAAGTTTTTGCTGTGCAATCCGATCTGTTGAACACGGAGGGAAGGAAAGATAAAAGGAAACAGAAGCGCTGTTAGAGTCTGTCTACAGGAAGAGCCTGATTAGAGGTGAGTCTGCAGCAGTCACATTGGCTGAGGAAACAGCCAATCACAAGGGCAGAAGCCGCTCTGCCTGTGGCCAACCGTCTCCCTGCGTGTCACTTCACTCAGAAACACAATGTGTCTGCTATCAACTGTATTCTTGATCACAGTACGAATTTACTTCATGTAATTCATGTCACATGTGGTGTTTCTACATTTCAGGTCACGTACTCTCAGTGCATGTATTATTAATGGATTTAATAGCTCACTGGTGTTTCTTGCAATATGCATGCTCATGAACATTAATAAAGCAAACACACGTGTTTGGGAGTGTTCTTCATTGAACTGTGAAGGAATTAATGACACAAGGGTCCCTGTATATCACACAGTTTTGACAGGACTCGCAGGCATTATAATTACGTAGTTATGAGTGTTTCTTCAATTACATCTCCCAAGGGTTTTTTTTTTTCTTGCTTAAAGATCACATTAAAATAGTTTTGGAAACTTTTTACTATGCTGTCATTGCTTATTTTTGTTGCCTTTTATGTATAAAATATGAAAATACATCATAAAAGTATTAATTATTACCTTTTAATTTGATTAAAATTATATAATTTTATAATTATATATAGGCTATTTTAAGTATGATCATCTAAAACAGTGAAATGATCATGAATATTAAATTAAAATTATTCATTTAAATTATTAGGAGTAATTGTGAAAATAATAATACAGTCACTCAGTTTTGTAAAATTGTAATATATATATATATATATATTACGAAAATACAGTCAATCGGTTATAGCATCATTTCCATCCCAACAAACAATTTCTCCCATCCAAACACTAGAACATTTACATACATAAAATTCTAACTATGAAATTAATCTTAGCGGAAGCTTTTATTCAAAACAATCTTTAAAATTGTAAGTTCCACCACTAAAATGTGATGGACATGACACTGTGATGGAAACTAGGAACTGCGGAAAGTACTTCAAGAGGGTTTGTTTTCATAAAAGTGCCCATAGTTTGCAGAAACGATCTTACAGTTTCATGTTTTCTGAAAATAGCAAACGTCTGCTTGAACAGTTAAACAACATGTCACATAGAAAATACTTTTCTGGTCTGGGAGGATATTTTTGTCAACCCTTTCTTAGAGTTACATAATCCCTCTTTCACTTATTGTGTATAATGTTGTTCAATGGCCCACTCTGCTTTGCCAAGAGGCCATCGAAAAGTGTTCCCTTCCAGCTTTGCCATGTCAAAGTGGGAGCTTTGCTTAGGGCCACAGTACACCCATTCATGTGGCAACCGAAAGTCTAGCCAGCAGACTGTGTCGGCCTGTATCACAATGCTGGAGTGAGCACACATGTCAGCTATCAGTCTCCTCTCTCTCAGGCTCAGAGTTGGCAGTGCTGAGCGAAAGGGTCAATTTGCTGCATTAATGCCATCGGAAGCTGGCGCACACTCATATGGCACAGATTCCAGCCCCACTCGCTCCCGAACACTGTGCGGGCTCAATCCCCCCCCCCCCCCCCCCCTCCCCCCAGACGTGGCCTGCTCACTGCTTCAGTAAGTCGCTGGAATTAGGGGATCAGGGGAGGCAATTTGGTGTTTTCCTAAAACTCGGAAGTTGGCAGCAAGAGCTGATAAAGGGAGTGCCGGAGATATTAGTGAGAAGCAGAGGCCTCAGACGCAGGTGTTGTTGGAATAGATACACGCTCCTGCTCACCTTACAGATGACAGCCAAGGACACTGGTGGAAATGGACGGTTATATAAACATTATGACTGCGATTTTATCCACAGCTCATTCGGAATCGCATGACCCCCTCTGAACACCAGCACAAGGCTGCAGTTTGATCTGTGGGTCAATGGCATTGTGTTGTTTTTCCTCCGATCTATTAATTTTTTATTTTATTTTTTAAAACATTAAAAATGTCATTCTTACATATGTGAGATGAATACACTATTATGCGTATTAATTAAAAAAATATTTTAAAAAAATTATATTTTGATTTAAAAAAATGTCAAGGTGATCCATTATCATAATGAAGACTAAAGCCTCACTAAAAAAACTAAAAGATAATTCAGGCAGAAAAACCTTATTGCATAGTTTGGCATAAATATTTACAATAATAAATATTTGGAAAAAAGGTCCACAAGTACATGCAAACATGCCAGACAAAAACAACAACAGGAAACAATGTCATACAGACGACCCTATCAGACCCTCATAATCATCAAGGTCAATAAGTCTTCTCAAATATCAGATAATTTAACATTTTTAAGACAAAGCAATGTGTCATCTGGTGCGACTCTCTGAAAATGTATGAATTAATAATTCACAATATTTGTAAAAAATAAAGTACTTTGAAGAAACATTTTTGAAAACAATCATGACCAATAATCAATTACTTGATGGTTAGACCACAATTTTAGAGTCATTAAATTGAAAAACTGTATGAAACCAGCATGAACACAAAAAGTACATTTCATGTTCTTCATGGCACACAAACAATTTCTTTTTCTTTTTTCTGTATCATGGATGACCCCCTGTACCAGCCCTGGGCTGACCCTGTTGAAAAGACCCCTTTAAACCATTTGGTTTAGCTGGTGAACCAGCACAACCATGTTGTTTAGCATCAATAAAATGGTTAAATGGCTTGCTGGTTAATCTAGTTACCGTACCTCCACCTGATGAAACTGCTTTCTCACAGCAGATCATATTTATAAATCACTCTTGCACTGCACACTATCCCCACTATCATATTCATAAAAACTGAGATGTTTCCAATGACTCTGTCTTTCCCATCTCGCTTTCATTTGTTCTCCTTCACCTGCTCAAAGCAAAAGCCTTTGTGTTGCAAAGAATCAGAAAATTGCAACGGAAATGCTTTGCTGACCACAGAACAATAGCAGACCACACCATGAGGGTTACAACAAATGTGTCTTTTATGAAGTGAGGGTGTCATTTGCTACAGTAGGGTGGGGGAGACGGAGTTCAGGCAGTGAAGAAATGACAATATCTACACTGTCCCGGCAGCGGCAGCAGGGCCGAACCAGGCGCCGCCACGGCTGAGCACCAAAGGAGCGACTCATAGGAAACATCCATCAACACATTCACTGAGAAGGGGAAATAATCATGTTTCCTATGTGTTGCTCATAACAATTTGTCGAAAGATGGAGGAAGTTAGGCTACATCCGGATATATTTGTTTCAGGACACTCTATGTCCACACCAGCATTTTCTACTTTTTCCAAAAATTGCTTGTTCACACTGAAACATCTGAAAATGCTTAAATCATCTTACTGCTCTTGTGTAAAATCTGATAAAAGCTCACTGAGAGTGGTGCAGGTATAACGTCAGAACCCGGAAGTCTATTTCTCCGCTGGTTACTTCAAGATTGTCCTATGCGGTTTTATAATGGGGGTTTTCAATTTATGAGTAAAATAAAGCCTGTGGTAAACATAACTTGACGATACTTTGACGTTTTGTTCTACAACGTACACTACACACTTTTAAACTGTCCAATCAAGTGAACATAACTGTTAAAAATTCACGTTTACACTATGGGCGTGTAATTTACATTGTAGAACAAAATGTTACAGTATGGTCAAGTTATCTCTAGGCTTATTTTACACATAAATCGAAAAAAATAACATTATAAAACCCCATAGAAAAATATTTAAGGAACCAACGGCGAAATAGACTTCCGGGTTCTGGCGTCTTACCTGCACAACTCTATTCTTTTGGTATTTTATTAGCAAAATATCCCACCACTTACTTAAAATCTCTATTCCATGTATGGTCTAAAACGCAAATGTCATCACGTTTTGACGCAGGGCAGCAATTACAAGTAAATATTCTGTCAACTTAGCAGAAATGTAATAAGAAGATTGAAACATTTGTCTTTTAGCAAACACTATGAAAATAAATAACAGTGAAAACAATGGAGGTACAACCATAGATATATGGGTACAATATGCGCCATCGTTTTCAAATACCTATTTTCACAGTTACAATGCGAAAACAGCATTTTCAAATGTCTCCACTTGGGGAAGCGTCTTCAAAAAGCTCAGTTTTCGTTGGACAAAAATGCGGTCACAGTGTGGACAAAAGGCCAAAACGTAGAGAAAAAGTCTGCAAAAAGGTCCTCAAACACTAATCCACGTCACAAATATGTCTGTATGCATCAATGTATCGCACATTCTGGAAGAGAAATAGAATGTGCCAAAAACAGACAGTAGGCCTAAGTGTTGATTTTTGTTCAACATAATGTGCTATAAGAGGCTGAAAGTGGCTGGGGGTATTTTTGGCACCACATTACATCCTCATACTGCGTGTTAAAGAGGTGCTAACTATACCTCCATTTGCCAGAAGTCCTCTGTAAATATTTACAATTAATAATAAAAAAAGAAGAAGAAAAAAATCTGCAGCCAGCCCAATAAACACAAGATGCCTAATACATGGGAAAAGCTTACAGAAGATTAATGTGCTTTTGAAAAAGTGTAAATAGCAAAGAGACGGCTGTTTGTTTGAGAAGTCATGCCAACGGTCCAGAAAAGAGGATGGAGCTGGTATCAGGAGAACAGGCTCTTGTTTGTCTTTCTCACGCTCGTCTGCGAGCTAGCAATGTCCCGAATGTCTGGACTCATTTGGCTGAACCTAAAAGGGACAAATAATGCTTGAAACGAAGCACTCGCCAGTGTTATTTCTGGAAAGTAGCAGGTAAGGCACACAGGCATAATGGTGTCCGCGGTACCTGCCTGCACTTCAGACGGGATGTCGGGATGTCGGGATGCCACTGCCTGAACCCGCAGCTGGGCTGGAGGTGGTAAGCCAGCTCAACTGTGCCCAATGTTTGTGGAGATTTGGCCGGTGCTGATGGAGACTAGGTGACACCTCTCCCAAGCTAAACATAGCAACCTGAGCGGGGCCACGTGTAACAGGAGACAGAGCAGCCCTGTGTGCGCTTCAAAGCTTCGCCATATGTCGGAGAGGCCCGAAGAGGGAGAATTTACAATTTGTACGTCAACTAACCAGTTCATCGACAGTAGATGAATCAAAACTGATTTTGCCCCAGCGTCTGTTCCGATACAGCTGCTTTCCACGTTGCTTAGCTTTGTCCTGGGAAGCATTCACTAAATCGACAGGGAAGATGGGATTGAAAAGAGAAGGAGACTTAAAGGGGGGGTTGCAGTAACTACATTGTTTGGGAGTGTTAAGTTCTTTTTATTTTGTGATGTAGTTGTCCGTAAGCTCACAGTTTGCACTACTAAGGAGTCCTGTTGCTAGGAGAGGAACAGCGCCGTTCACTTCCATTGGCTGCGAGGACCTGCGCGATTGTCCAATAAAAATCGCTAATAGACTTGGACAGAGTTGGCTATCCAGGCACAATTATGTGTAAAAATAAGACTTTAGGGCAGATTTGAAAAGGGGAAAAAAATGTTTTGTTTTGTTTTTTTCATTCAATGGTCAATTTTGAGATTTTGGTTTATTTTGCTTCCCAAGTCTTCTTTCAGACTATAGTGGAAAGAAAACATCCAAAATACACATTTGACTGTTTATTTGATTACATTTATTTACATATCTTTAAAAACCTCAGTAGCACTTACACCAAACTTTACAGTTTTATTTCTATCCATTTTCAAGGTTTTTACTGAAGGGTTTGTTCATATAGCATTTGCCTCGTTTATAATGTTTTCCTAAAGATATGTTTTTTTTTAATGGTGGTATTTTCTCTAAAAAAAGAGATATCCAAACTTCCCTCTGTAAAAGCATTTAACTCGGATTTAATCAGATGAAGCCACATTTGCTTATTTAAACATAACGTTTCGGAAAACTCTTATAGATGGTCGAAATTTGATATGAAATGGGGAAGGAAATCTGGTGATATAAAATGTCGGGTGTTTCAAAGCAAACCCTTGGAAAAGCATTTTCTCCATCTCTTATACTCCCAAACCCAATGCCAAATCCTTTCAGACTTGCACTTAATGCCCCTTATTTGGTGTTGTGACAGCAGAGCTCCCAATCACAAGAATTTATATGAAAGGGTCAAGGAAGTTATATCGCTCTTGAGCCGAGAACAACCGCCTCCAGCACTAGGCACAGAGGGAAGTCATGGCCCGTGAGACGAAGGGCCAAATTCCTGTCAGAAACACTAAAAGTAATTTATATTTAGATTTGAAAATGTAAAAGAAAAAAACCTTTTTCCAGAACCACTTAAACTGACATAACACAGAAGGTCTCCTACAAATTAGCCCTATACGACTTACTTGGTAACTTCTTGTGCCAGACCTGCCCTTGACCTTCTTCTGCCACCTGGCTGGTGACCTTTCACCTCTAGGAGCATGCGGTTCAAGAGGCTCCTGGTGTTTTATGGAAGGACTGGATGCTGAGCACACAAACACAGGACACATACAGGCACACAGGGACCATCAGACCTGTGGAAAGAGCTCTGGTAAAAGACCAACCATCAGTAAATCTGAACAGGTGCTTCGTTTCTGCAATATCATTTCTGCATTTCTTTTTTTTTTTTTTTTTACAATAAAATATAATATTTTATAAAAAAAAAAGTACATTCAAATGTTTTATTAAAAATAAGTGAAATAGTGTGCAAAAATGATGAACTTTGAGTAATAACTGCTGTCAATAATGAGCATTTTAAAATGTGTAATAATTTTACTATTCTATCTTTTTTTTTTTTTTACAAAATTTGATAAAACCACAAACAGCTGGTCTGGTAATGAACTTATAACTTAAGAAAAATTAGATGTCACATTTTATTTTTAAATGTTGGTAGAGGTATAACAGATAAAAAACAGTAAATTATATAATAATCATTATTATTCATTTTTAAATTATCTGTACATTAAAATATGTGACCCTGGATAACAAAACCAGTCATAAGTTGAGCCAAAAATACATTGTATGGGTCAAAATTATCGATTTTTCTTTTTATGCCAAAAATCATTAGGATATTAAATAAAGATCATGTTTCGTGAAGATATTTTGTAAATTTCCTACTGTAAAGATATAAAACATTTATTTTTTGTGAGTGAATGCAGCACAATCGTGAACATAAATGGACAACTTTAAAGGTGATTTTCCCAATGTTTCGCTTTTGTTGCACCCTCAGATTCCAGATTTTCAAATAGTTGTCCTATCCTAACAAACCATAATCAGTGGAAAGCTTATTTATTTTGCTTTCAGATGATGTATAAATCTCAATAAATAAAAAAATGTACCCATGTTTTGTGGTCCAGGGTCACATATCATTAAAATGGTTTGCAACTTTTTACAACATTTAAGCAAAATAAATAAATAATAATAATTAATTAAATTAATTAATTAAATTAAAGTCCATTAAAAATAAATCATACAACATTCATGATTTAGTGCAAAGGTTACATCTCTCAAATCCTAAAAATATCTTACATCTGTTTTCATAAATAGACTTTTTTGTTGTTATTTTTTTAGTTGTGGCATTGTTTAGTCTCAGATCAAAAACATATTAAACAGTATCTCTAATGAAATGATGAAAGCTGAAGTCTTGAAACACAATCCGCACTCTAAGAGTCGAAAAGTGACCAAACAAGCAAAGGAAAAAGTGAAATGAAAACAGCGTGTTTTGTGCTGGTGCACCCACTGCTGGTGTTTCCTTTTAAATGCAATGTCTAGTCATCTTTATGATCCTTCTGCCCTGATTGTTGTTCATAGTCATATAGTTATTTTTAAAAACATTTATATAGTTATTTATGAAAACAAAAACAATGCACAGTAAAATCAACAACATTTTAAAGGGATGGTTCACCATCATGTCGTTCCGAACCCGTAAGATTGCAGTTCATCTTCATAACACAAATGAAGATATTTTTTATGAAATCTGAGAGCTTTCTGTCCCTCCATTGACAGCTATGCAACTACCAATTTCAAGGCCCAGAAAGGTAGTAAAGACATCATAAAAATAATCCATGCGATTCCAGTGGTTTAACCTCAATTTTATGAAGCGACGCGAGTGCTTTGTTTGCGCAAAAAACAATATCTTACAGGGTTGGAACGGCATGAGGGTGAGTAATTAATGACAGAATTTTCATTTTTGGGTGAACTATCCCTTTAAGTGTCAACATTTAAGCAGAAACAGAAAACAAGACAGAGTCATTTCCACTTTTTCAGAGGATCTATTTTTAGACGTGGACCTTTCTGTCTGACCTTTTCTCTAAAGACACAGATCCATTACCACATTGACCTCATGTAATTGTTTGTCCCAGTGCAGCTTTGGCATTGTAAAACTTAACGGTCCTTATCTGTACACACTAGACAGCTCACATCAATTACCTTCCCGTTACAAACATCAAAGTAGCCACTACATTACGCTGACAGTGTAGCACCAATGGAAATCTGCTCAAAAATCGTCAGCTTAGAAACATTTCAAGAGTTTGAGCTTTCTAATAAAAGAGATCACAGCTTGTCAGCTAATAAACATTAAAAAAAAGAGATAATATTAAATGTCAAATAAAAATTTAAGAAATGTCTTCTGTTTACTGTTGGTAAAGGTATTATGCAGGTAAATATTAATAATACTAAATTTAAATATTATTATACATTTTTAAACTCTGGATGCATTTAATAACAGCTGATACTTTAGATGAAAAAATGTTAGTCATTTACAAATTTGTTTGAAATATAGAAAAATATGCATATCTGTGCAAATGTTCACAGATGAAGATGTTATGCTTTCTCTCTTTTTTTCATGTTGTCTCGGTTTAATTGTCTAGCTATGAATAATTCTGGTTTTTGTGATTTGTATAAACAGAATAGAACAGATTGGTTCACACAAAGCACCAAAGTTCATACTCCTATGGAAACAGTTAACTATATGTCTTCTTTTGGTATGCCGGTAGTTGTTCTCACCAAACAGAAGGAATAACAGTACAGTAAGTACGTACAGCACATATTAGAGTGAAGGTGAAAAAGTAAACTGAGACATGAGAGACATCTGCTGGTGGATAAGGGACGCTGCAGCATTATTATTTAGACTTTTTTCAGGCCCAATTTGATAACATTTCATGTAATTTGCTTTTTTATTGTTACACTGTCATTGTCACATGCTAAACTCATTCTAGAACCCAAATCAGCTGTCTGAATACCTGAAGGGCTGCATTTAAAACAAAAAATAAATACATAATATATTTAGCTTTTTTTTTTTAATAAATATAAATTTTGAACCAAAAAAAGAACTCAAAAACATTTAATGCAAATAAAAGATTGAAATATTTCTATATTATCTAATTATTGAATTAGACAACATAATTGTAGTAGGTTATGTTAGCTGGTTTAAGCTAGCTACACAACGCTGGCAAAAATGGCCCTCATGATCTACAGTCAGAGTCACTATTTTAGCGCATGCATGTTTAATTACTCAGAGATTAATTGTTCTGACAAATACAGGTTAAAGAGAGCAGCTCATTGAGCAAACGAAACGCTCTCTGAAGCGTTGAGCTGTGAAACCGCGAGCTGCGCGCTCACCGTGACGTCACGAACGCAACATCTGTGCTGGAGGAGTTTGATGTGAGGATAAATAAAGAGTGACAAGTTCAAATAAACAGAGACAGGAACATGCCTTGCATAAAGACATCCCACCTCTATAAACATGTCTAATTGTGGTTCAAATAAAGCCCACACATCAATAAACACCGGGCAAAAGGGCCAGAGGCTGAGGCAGGGAAATGAAGCAAACTGTTTTCTTTAGGTTTACTTATTTACAGAAATGACTTATTTCATATAATGTGTCATCAAGAATAAATAAGTTGATTTGAGTCGATTTTTCTGGAGATTCCTAATTATTCCTTTACAGCAAGTTTACTTATTCACACATGCACATTAAAGTCGGCATTAAAAGACAAGAATCTTTTCTCAATATTTTTCCGTTGGGAATTAATTGGATGGTTGGATCGTTGTGGTTTGCTATTTAGAGGTGCAGGTGTGATGTAATTTTGAAGGTCAACCCGGAAGTTAGTATCACCCTGGTTCCCTCCACAAAAACCCATTAGGATTTTTCCATTGGCTTTTGGATTTTTGCAGAAAATAAGGTCTGTGACTAACAAAAGCTTATGATTCCTCCTCGTTATGTTCATCATGATAATCTACACAAATGAACAACCTTTATTAATTTCGAAGCGTAAACCAGCAGAAGTCTATGCTAAACGGCTATAAACGAACCCTATGTAAACACCAGTCGCATGACTTCAACGTCACCATCCTAAGCTTTTCGACAACAATTTCAGTCTTTGTATTAAAAAAAAAAAAAAAAACAAAAAAAAAAAAAAAAAACCTTTTCCTTGAGTTCGAATCATATTAGTTTGCAAAAGCGTGATTATAAACCCATTGAGTTACACAAAGCAAGAGAAGTCAGATTTAACATTTTCCACATTTATTTCAGCATAAGTGGTTCATAAAACATCTCATACTGTACCACTTAAAATATTCTTATCTTTAAAACCCTCAGTAGGCAGGCAAGATTAAATATTTAAACATGGCGGTGTCCAATGTCACTGCTATGTAAAAATGTTTACATCTTATTGACCAAAAAAAACAAAACAAATGGGTTTCAAACTGGGCATGACAAATATCGCCACAAATGGTTGCGAGTAAAGAATACAAACAAGACAAAATAAAAATGGTGGCTCAGGATTCACACAAGTGCTGCACTGGAACTTTTAAAACATTATACAGTGGTAATTCACAATATGTCGATACACACATTTCCTATCGCACTATTCCTGTCTTTATACAATTTTCAATTTCCTGTGAGTGTGTACATGTGTGATCACATTGACATACTGCTACATACTTTACTCAGTGTGTTGTAATAAGGCAATGTGGTACTGAAAGAAACAGTTTTACTAAAAACAGCCGCATCTACCAACTGAACAGTTTTGCTTAATGCCAATTAACAATGGGTGAGAGTATCATTAATAATGACCACAAGCATTTAATGTAAACTGGCCATAAACCTCATTTAAAATCCTTGAACACAAATAAGCAGGGGGTAGACCGTAACCATTTTCCTTTTTTTCTGGTCACCTCAATACAAGATACAAAAAAAGAAGAAGAAAAAAATACATTCATAAACAAATCTTTAAGCAACACCCACAATTCAGTTAAAATGAAACATGGATTTAACACATGTACCTCTTCACAACTGTTCGGGAAGGCAAGACGTCTGCGCTACCCTCTGCTTTTCTTAAGCTTGGCACAAGAGACTAAGATGAAGCCTTCTGGTTCGCTCAGACAAGAGCTGCACAGGCTTCACTGCAATATGGAACTACTGTACAGCACAATAGTCTCCGAATTAAACACACTGCGCTGCCTGTGGCAGTGTGACTGATATCGCTGGTACATCTACATTAACCCAGTTCCCTGAGAACACTAAAGGACTAAAACCATGGCAGCACACAGGATATGCAATAATATTCTTTGCTAGATAAAATGCGTAGGATAAATCAAAGGAAAAAAGCAGACAGTGAACATAAGCAATTTTTATGGACTGAGCATATGACTTAATGTGAACTACACTAATAACCTATATTGTCTTCATTTTGGTCATTCTTTTCTGAAAATAGCTGATAAAACAACCAAAATAGGTAACAATTTTCACATTTTCAAAAAGCAGGGAGAATTTTAAACCTATTGCTGAGCAAGGAAATTAACAATGGATACAAAGTGTAAACAAGGTACCATGGACAAATGCAGGCCTACTGACAAAGTGACACAAATCGAGCATACGGTATGCAACAAAAAAATTGGATCCTGTGCAATTTACTGTCAAGAGCCTACGTACCGCCTTCCCTTTTTATCAGCATTCATTGGTCCATTTTCATCTGTATACATATGAGGTTTGCTTTCTAGTTTTTTTTTCTTTTGTGAATTTTTGCACTGATGTACCCATATCTAGATACTTGTTTTGGCTTAAAGCAAATGTAATGCTCGTGTGAGAGTTTGTACAATAAGGGTCTTTTCCCTGTTTAGTAAGTCAGCTGACAAACTCCTTCACAGTTTGCTTCAGTTAATGCCTACAAAGTCCAATACCCACATATATTATATATAAAAAATAAGTTATTGCGCATCCGAAAAAAGTGCATCTTATATTTAAAAATATCTCTTTCGCTCCATGCTTTCTTTTCTTCCTCGGGGTCCAGAAACATAAATCCAGCGTTTTTCTAAGTGACGGGGAGAAGTCAAGAGGAAGGGAGCTCTGCAGCTTGAAGGTGTGCCGGATGGGCACGTAAGAAAACATGATGAGGATGAGGAAGTGGAGTGGGAAGTGAAGGAGGAGGAGGAGAGAAAGAGTTGTCCAGCTATGCAATAACCATGGGAACGTCATCTGAAAAGCCACTGATCATAGGAGCGTCTTCATCATCGTCACCTTCAGAAGAGAGGGAACAAAGAAACAACATTAGCAGCTAATTTTCATAGTGTGGAAAAGTTTGTGCGCCTAAACTAAGCTGAATTGAAATCAAGTAAATGCTACGGAACTAAACTGAATTGAAGCGATCAGAACTCTTATTGAATTCAGCTAAGTTTTAGCATGTAAAACTTCGTGCTTAATAAAGTGAGCTGAAGTGAAATAAACATTAGTCATGTGACCTGAACCTAATTAAAAGGGACCAGAACTGAATTGATTTGATTTGAAAACAAGTTAATGCAACTGAACTAAACTGAATTGAAGTGAACAGAACTGAATTCAGTTGAACAAAGTGCTTAAGTGAACTAAATGGAAATTAAATTACATAAGTGAACTCAAATAAAGTAAACTGAATTGAAACGACAGAATTTAACTGAACTGAAGTGAAATTAAATAAATTGAACACGACACACCTGAAGTAAACTGACCTGAATTGAAGTAAACAACTCAAGTAAACCAAATTGAAATAAACTCAATTCAAGTAAACTGAATTAAAATTGAGGCAACTAAAAAGTGAACTAAAATGAAGGCAACTGAGCTAAACTGAATTACAGTGAACTGAACAAAAATGAAGAGACTAAAAGTCAACTGAGCTAAACACAAGTGTACTAAACTAAACTGGAGTCAACTGAACTGCAGTGAACTGAACTAAAAGAAAGTCAACCGATTTAAACACAAGTGAACTTAAGTGGAACTGAACTGAAATGGAACGAAGTGAACTTGAAGTTAACTGAGCTAAACTGAACTGAAACAAAATGGTCAACTGATCTAAACACAAGTAAACAGAAAAACAACTGAGCTAAACAGAATTAAAATGGAGTGTAGTGAACTGAAGTGAACTGCATTGAAGCTAACTGAACTAAACGGAAGAGAAGTTAACTACAGTAAATTACACTTCTCTGAAGTGCACTGAAGCAAAATACAGACTTCATGAACGGTATAGGACTCAAGCTGGTCTTACCCAGCTCATCTCCTGAGGAGAAAATGGCAGAGCCCAGGCGAGAGTTGTAGTGGCTGTTAGCGAAGGCGGTGAAGTTGTGCTGTAGCCGACGGTGTCTGAGATAAAGCACCACCAGGCCTCCACACACACCCACCAACAGCAGGAACAACACTGGAACAACCACCGCCGCCATGTCTTCGGATTTACCCGACTGAGATTTGGCATCATTCGGCCCTGAACAATGACAAATGTGTGTCAGGATCAACGTCTGGCCAAACAAACAGCCACAGATATATAGGCAAAAATGTTTAGTGTGTAAAAGCTCATGCCTGCTGCTTTGCCCAGTTCGTCATATAACAGCACAGCCGCCTCTCCACACAGCTGGTTGTTGAGCAGGCAGCGCGCCCGCACTGAGAACGTGTAGTTATGGCCCACCAACAAGCTGTTGATCCTGAAGAACGTCTCCGTTGTGTTACCCAGACACATAGTGGAGTTGGTGACACTGTCATGCACATACACCTCATAGCCCTGAAGAGTCAAGCGATCATTAGCGAAGCCAACAAAAACAAGGAAATGGAAAAAGCCAAATAGGAAAGATGTTTCAAACATGTTTCTTTGGGATAATGTGCACCAATAAATCATGCACAATAAAACCAGAAATGTTAATTGAGTAAATAGTCAATGTGGATTTTATGTGGACTTTAAAGGTGGTTTCTAACCCTGCTTTCATTGAAGGTCCGGTCCTTCACAGCCAGGCTCTTCCAGAAGAGGAACACATGATCCTGTTCTTCTAAGATTTTGAGGGCTTCAGGTGCAGGCAGAGAAACTGTGTGGAATGGATAAATATAGGTTTAGAGCAAAACAACAACAACAACAAAAACACCATGAAATAATTTATTTACTTATAGCATAAATACACTGCCATTTAAAAGTTTGGGGTCAGTAAGATTCATACTTTTATTTAGCATGTATGCATTAAACTGATTAAAAGTGACAGTAAATACATTTATAATGTTACAAAAGATTTATATTTCAAATAAATACTGTTTTTATTAACTTTCTAATCATAAAAGAATAAATGTATTAAGCAGCACAACTGTTTTCAACATTGATAATAAGAAATGTTTCTTGAGCAGCCAATCAGCATATTAGAATGATTTCTGAAGGATCATGTGACACTGAACACTGGAATGATAATGCTGAAAATGCAGCTTTGTCATCACAGAAATAAATTACAATTTAAAATATATTTAAACAGAAAACAGTTATTTTAAATTCTAATAATATTTCACAATATTACAGTTTTTACTGTATTTTGATCAAATAAATGCAGCCTTGGTGAGCAGAAAAGGCATCAGTCAAAAACACAAAAAAAGAACCGACCTTAAACTTCTGAATGGTTGTGTAGTGATGGGAATGGAGGATTTGGTTTAAAAAAAGTTAATGAAAATGTGTGCCCTTAATATTTTTATAATGAAGAAATTGTGTTATAAACGCAGGCTCTGCTACATCGTGGGCTGAAGAGGTTGCAGGCACTTCACTGTGTGCCACATTATATGATTGCCTCTCATACCGTAAATTACATAATAAAGTGTAAGTACTATACAACTAATATTAACACATTAAACACATTTAGATTTTCACTTTTTTCAGTGGGGTCTGACCTAGGAAACTGTTTCTGTGAGAATATTTCAGCAGTTATGTGTGTCCTGTATGTCGACTGAACCAGCAATGCTGATCATTGAATTGAATTAATCATTTTTTTTTAGTCAGTTCTATTGGCCAAATGCGTTTGCATTTGTTTTTGCTAAAATCTCCGCCTCTGTGTGTACCGACAGATGAAATCCTTCAGGCACCCATGACCTTTTTTATGATACAATGTTTCAGGCAAGAAAAGAGATGACTCTACCCGTGTTGAGTGTGTAGCTGGCCTCTTTGCTCATGTTGAGCAGCCTGATGGTGATGCTGTAGCGTCCTCCAGGCTCCAGACCCTTCAGCGTGTACTCCACCGTGTTGTTCTGAGTGTTCACCTTATAGTCCCGCTCCGTTTTACGAACCGTATCTCTCACGTGCACTGCATACGTCTGATATACACACAAAGATGCTTGAAACACCCCCATCCGACATAACTAAATCATGAAAACATTTAAATTGACTTTGTTTTCATACCAAAGGACTGCTGGGAGAATCGAATGGCGGCTGCCACTTCAGAGTGGCCTGCGTCTTATCCACTCGCACTTTGTGCAGGTTTCGAGGTGGAAGTCGCTCATTGGGGATCATCTTCACTACAGCAAAGTCTGATGGAGGACCCATGTATGGAGAGATCACCCTCACCTGAACAACACACACAGTCACTTCATCTGGACATCATGGTGCCAAAACGGATCTTCAAAGTGAGGGCGGATACTAACCAGGAAGAGGTATTGCTCGTCGCTGTCAACGATCGCAGTCAGACTGGTGGAGGTGGTATTCACCCTGTGAGGTCTGCGGTACAGGTCCAGGAAGGAGGTGGCGTAGAACACTCCATACACCTGCGAAATCAGAAGATGGTGTCTCACTAGCCTCTTTTCAGCTTAACGGTGTGGTCACATTAGCGCAATTTCAGCAAAAAAGGTCCATTATCTATTGCCAATAGTGAAGCAATGTATGAAGCAAAAGCTCACACAGAAGCCACTTTCAAACCAAGCAGCTTTCTATTAGTCAACGCTGCGAATTTGCGTGACTAAACCAGACGCAAAATCTGCTTGAGGAAATCTTTGTTCCTCAAGTGATAATTTAAATCTTAGTACATACTAGTTAGACATACAGTTAGTGTGACCAATGAGTGCTTTACTTGATCTCATATCTTACAGTGTTTATAGTTTTCTTTTCTTTTCATACTTTTAAATACACAAAGTAGAGCTGCATGATTAACTGTTAAAAGACTGTGATCTCGATTCAAACCACGCAATCTTATTCCTAAATGACAATGATTCGACTATGTCCATTAAACCTTGGAGAAGTACGATCAAACAGCGAACATTCGTAGGCGCTGCCTGCAGTTGTCATGTATAGGTATGAAAAGGCTTCACAAACAGACTTTTCAACCAGTTACAATAATTCAATTTATCACATTAGTACTGGGATAAAAGTTTAGAGTAAATCACCTTGAACTTAACTTGACACTTTACAAAGATTGTATTAACTACATCGTTACACCACTAGGTGGCGATAAGTGAATGTTAAAAATGTATGTGTCATTGGATCATTCATTCATTCAAGAAATTTGTTCAAAATCGCTGATTCATCCAGTAAGAAACAAGTGAAGTCTTTATGATTGAATCATTCATTTAAACAGATTAAAAAAAACAATTCAAATTGACTAAATATTTTTATATAGACTGCAGCAATTAATATTTTGTCAGAGCCTCTAGGAATTTACGTTATTTTGTTTGTCTATTCAGAATCGTGGGAAAATCGTGTTCTCTATTTTAAACAAAAAATCGATTCTCAATTTATCCAGAATCGTGCAGCTCTAACACAGAGCTTGTATGAATTTGGAGCTAATCCGTGTAAAAGTCTTATTTTTTTATTAAAAGTGAGCAACTCAATAGTCTGAGTTCATATGAGCACCTTGAACATGAGCGAAATCTACATAGTGAACTTTTTCACCCTAACGCACAAATTCCTATTGAAATTAGTGGATTTCGGCCTTTAAGTTTCACCTATAAATGTGACCACACACTTTTATGAGCGTTTATTAAGTGTTTATGAGTTAGTCTCACCTCAGCTTGAGGGCCGGTCCAGTTGCAATCCACAGCGGTCTGGTTGAGCGCTCTGGCCTTCAGTGACGGCCCGGGAGGTCTTGTGCCTTTGGTCTGCTGGCGGGACAGAGCAGTAGGACTGTCTCCATCATCCGTGTGAGCCCACACCGCCACCTCATACTCCATCCCTGCTGTCAGGTTAGTGGCTATACAGAAAAGAGCACACAAATTGTATCTTCTTCCAGAAACACTGACAGGATGTTTGATGACTGTGAGGTGTTTTACCTTTCAATGTTCCCGAGACAGTGTAATTCCAGCTCTCCTTCACATGTTCATCAAATACCCACGAAATAACGACAATGTAGTGCTTCAAGTAACAGAGAGAGAAAGAAAGAGATCAATATTATATTTACATTCGAAGGAGGTCATAACATAATCCCTGCACAGAGAAAAAAAACAATCTAACCAACCTGGACCTTATAATCATTGGTGATTGACAAAGTCATTGAGTCTTCTGTGATGCTGGTGATCGCGACATTAGGAGGAGAGAGAGCTGAAAGACACATTATTAAAGAGTCATGAAACACTACAGCATTTTTTTGTCAAAACATTAAGATAGATACAACTAGATATTTATGCAATATATAAAACATTTGAGGGTAATATTTCCAGTAAAATATCTGTATCGAAATACACAGTCACCAGTCTACTCTGACAAGATCATTGAGATATAGTGATATAATGTGAAAAGATATTGTAGGATAAGTCTTTGATCATACCACTAATCCTTATTAACAGATATGCTACCATTTAGGCTTGGTTCAGTATGTTTTTTTTCTTCTCCTATTCAGCAAGGATGCATCAAATTGATCAGTAATCACTGAAAGTGACAGTAAAGTAAGTGACAGATATCACATCACATTTCCAGTGATATTAAATTACAGATACATATTGACCTGTTTATATTTATGCTGAAATGGGAGTTTACATGACACTCAATCTTGTTCCAACCATCCTATCCACATTTTTTCCTGAACGCGGAAGTCTCGCAGCGAATTTATCCTTTGCATTTCCAGTTATATTAGCATATTTTCCGAACTGATAATGCAACATTAAACCTATGAAAATGACTTTAAAAAGCACATGGCTTCATAGTGCCATCACTTTACAGTGTCGCAATGACCGTCTATTGTCAGTCCCTCACTCGTCGAAGTTTAATGAGTGCGTAGATGACATGAATCTACATTTAAAACAGATGGGCGCTAATATCATACATACAGCTCCCGATCGGTGAAGTTCGGGTTGGTTTTGTCCTCAAAATGATGAGCACGCACATAACTTTTATGGGGAGTTTTTTAACTTAAGTGCTTCAAGCCATGGTCGTAAAATGCAAGGCATATGGCGCAGTATATGGACATTCTTTTCAGATTTGCTGGTGCTCAAAACACATACTTTCCAAGGACTACTTCAGTCTATTGCTGATCTTGTGGCAGTCAACAACAGCACAGCTTGCAACCCTGCGCTCATTTTAATTTTTAGTAACAAAAAGTTTCAGTTGAATTAATTCAGTTGCTCTTTTTACCCCGTTTTAACAACGGGTTAACTTCCTATGAAGACTGGAACAGGACAGCATACAAACAGTTAGAACAACAAGTTAGAATCCATCATGTGCTCATCTTTTGCTCAGGAAAAAGGTGGATAAGATAAAACATGTCCAGCAGGGGGAGTCAGCACTCTTCTGTGAAGGTTGCTTTTATATAGTTTCCTTACCTTTTTGAGGAACTATGGATTTAATTTCTGTCCAGTTTCCTACGCCTCTGCTTGTGACGGCAGCCACCTGAGAAACAACAGATGAACACAGGTTAGACGAAGCGATCTAGATGATCTTGTATCATCAACAGAAGTCCACATAAAAATAACTTTATACAAGTTCTTGAGTGTCTCACCCTAAATCTGTAGAGCGAGCTGGGCTGCAGGTTCTTCACTTCTGCACTGGTGCTGGTGCTACGCTGGGAAAACCACTCAGCGCTGTCCTTTTCACTGTACTCCACCTGCACAACACACACAGCCAGTTAGATGCAAGTAGGCGTTGATAAATGCTATAAAGAACTGAAGACATCTTCCTCACAATATACTCCCTGACGAGTCCATGTGTTTTATCAGGAGGGTTCCAGGAACACAGTACTGTCCCGTCCTCAGCATTGTCACAGCTCAGCTGCAGACCCTGAGGAGGGTCCGGCACTGCCATACAAACACAGACGTCAGACACAATGAAGCAACGGAAGACAAAACATATCCCCTCCATGTAAATCTGAGTTGTTCTATGAGTGATTTTAGTGACTGTGCTGCTAATGTAGACTTACATCCTTCTGGTGTGCGTAGTGTGAGAATTTCATTGGTCCTGTGCTGTTTGCTGAGACACTGAGTCTGAACCTTCACCTGGTAGGTGGTGTCCGGCATCAACACGGTCAAAACGGCACTGCCCTTATTGCTGTTCGTGTCCATAGACGTCCACTGCTGGATACCCACCTGCCTAGAAAATAAAATAAATACAACCTTTGTTATTGTCCCATGTGGACCCTAGGTCTGTTTCGCATATTTGATGTCTACGTTTGTTGATTGATTTTAATGTAACTTAAAGTTAAAAGTGATTTTAACTATAATGTACTTAAAGTGTGCACATAGCACTAAGAGAATACAAGTATTGGATCAGGACTCAGGGTCGGCAGATATTCAATATTAAATGACTCGGATCGGGGGCACAAAAAACTTAATTGGGACATCACAAAACAAAACAAATAAAGGTTAATGGTCTGTGATATTTGGTTCACAGTTGAAATGGTCCACCACCTGGAAAAGCTTAATAACCACAGCTGTAGATGAAAGCTAAATTTACCTGAAGTAGATGATAAAAGAACAGGATGTTGTAGGCATATTTTTGGGTCTTGACCAGGTGAGCATCACAGCACCGGAGAAGTTGGCGCTCCACTGTAGATTTTGAATCTTGTACACCAACATATCCACTGAGAAGGGTAAATCAGCATGAACAGTCATTACTGTGGTACAATGCAGTCAGCAGATACAACATGAACATCTCTCAGTGTCTCACCAGTGCAGTTATTCTCGTCACTTTTGTCAGAACAGTCTATGAAGCCATCACACCTCTCACTGTTCAGCACGCAGGCCTCGCCATCCGCACAGAGAGTACCGTTCACACAGAGCAACGGACCATGAGTGGCTGAAATATAACGGAGAGTTAAGAAAGAAAAGGTTGCAGGTACAAGGCATTTTTGGTTGAGGCTAAGCAGTGTAACAATGTTTGTGTTATTTCAGATTTAAAGACTTTATTTCTATTCCAAAATGAGGAAAACGGTAGTAAAGAGTGAGTAGGTGTGTCAAAATGTTACGACACTTACGGCAGTTGGTCTCATCAGATCCATCCTGGCAGTGAGGGTGTCCGTCACAGCGCTTCCAATCAGCGATACAGGTCGCAGGCTTCAGGCACAGGAACTGATCTTTAGAGCAGCGGCCCGATGGAGGAACAGTTGCCACTGGAGTCACAGAGCCTTTGACTAAGCAACAGACAGAAGCAAGACACCAATATAATAAGCCATGAAAAGAGGCAAGGGTTAAACTTATTTTACATTTAAATGCCTCCCTATGTGAATTTTTTTCCCCATTCAATAAATCTCATTCTCTACGCTGAATAAGTATTAAAATACTAGCTTTTCTAATACTTGTTCACTTGAGATCTGGTATTAAGAATTATTTTATTTTAAATTTTGAGAACTTTGAGAGCACCAAATTAATAAAAAACCATCCTGTTTTCCATCATGTGCCGTGCATGTTTTCCGGGAACAATCATGCTCCGACTCAGACCACAGCAAACATGACCATTGTGAAAGCCCTCTAAGATATTCACTTATTTATTAATATGTTTCTAGGGACAGTATTATTGAGTTACAACACTTAATATAGTATTATATATATATAGTTTATAAGTGAATTGTATAAGCTCTGGGAAAATGAAATGTGGCGCTCTGGGACTGTCCTATCACCCACTGAACCAGTTTGAGCTGAAGAGCGTGAATTTGCATGTATGAACATGAGTGCCGAATGTCACATTATTTAAAAAAAGAGTTTAATTAAACTAAGCTTAATTTATTTATGCAAGCTAAAACATGTTATTGATGCAAGCTGAAACATTATCGGTAGAAGCTAAAAAAAGCTAATATATAAAACCAATATATTATTAAATGAACATGTCTTTCTGAAATAAAAGAGCAGAGAAGGCACCTGTAGGACAGCCCACTTCATCGCTGCCATCAGGACAATCGGCGTAGCCGTCACACACCCAGGTGTTCACAATACACGCGCCAGAACCACAGCGGAAACGATTAGGAGCACAGGTAGCTGGACCTGGCGCAGGTGTGTGAGGAGATCCGCCACCTGTACACAGACACAACATAATGCATCGTAATTAATCCACTGAGCATGTGTCTTTTGTTGGCACTTTACAAACTATACAGGTCTAAATTATGTACCTGAACATTGAGATTCATCAGACCAGTCACCGCAGTCATTTTCCCCATCACACTTCCACCAGGCAGGCACACAGCGGCCGTTCTTACACTCGTACTGAAAATAACGTGAACAGCCAGGCTCCTCGGTTGGGGAAGCTGAAACAGAAAGCACACAAACTCATTAGAAAACAAGCGCAGAAACTAGGTGAACAGTCCTGTTTGAAACTAGTCCCAAGTGTGACTGGATTGGACCTACTGATTTATTTTACTCTCTGACTGGAAGTCTGTAGCCTTCCATAGCCAAAATTCTGTCTAACAGCATGAAGTCAATGTGCAGCGTGACGCATATAAATTCAACCTAGAATTTGACTTTTGGCCTCTTGATCATTGTGGGAGTTATTGCTCACCACAGTTGGCCTCGTCCGAGTAGTCGCCACAGTCGTCCATGCCGTCACACTTCCACTCGAGGGTCACACACATTCCATTGGAACACTGGAAGTTGTAGCTGTCACATGTTTTCTCAAACTCAGGGTTAGTTGCTGTGGAAGAGAAGAGAACAAATCAACTCATTACAAAACACTGCATTGGCGTTCTATCCAAAGTCCACGTTTAGGCCTGTCAATTGATTAAAAAATGGAATCATATTAATTACATGATGTGCTGATTAATTTAATTAAATGGAAAGCACGTACATATTCTTGCTGAGATATTATGAATAAATTATGAGACAATAAATTGTGGCAGACGAGAAAAAAGCAATAGACATTGCAAAAAGTGGCATAAGTTGTAGGTTGATTGCTTTTTTTTATACACAATTTAATAAAAAAAATTATAATTAGTTTATCAATAATATAATATACACTCAACCGTTCAAAAGTTTGGAGTCGGTACGATTTTTTTACAGATATTGCATATGATGCAAATTGTTAAAAAGACTTTTATACTGTTAAAAGATTTATATTTCAAATACATGCTGTTCTTTTTAACTAACCGTCAAAACATCCCTGTTTCCACAAAAATATTAAGCAGAACAACTGTTTTAAACATTGATAATAATAAGACATGTTTTATGAGCACAAAATCAACATATTAGTATGACTTCTGAAGGATCATGTGACACTGAAGAGTAATGGCTTTGCCATCACAGGAATAAATGACATTTTAAAATATATTAAAATAGGAAACAGTTATTTTAAATTGCAATAATAGGAATATCTTAAGGTATTTACACTTGGAGCATGATTAAATGGGTACATTATGAAATGTTTATTTATTAATATAATTAATTGCACTAACTTAACATGTTAAATGTAGAGTCTCCGTTAGAACACATAAAGGACTTTTAGCTAATTCCTCTAGTGAACGGTTTATAATAATCACATTTCAGTTAGCAAATTGTTGGACTCACGGCAGCCAGCGTATGCTGCGTCCTCATCAGATCCATCAGCACAGTGTCGTGTACCGTCACACACCAGAGACTGGAACAGACACTGCGCTCGGTTTCTGCACACAAACTCCATATAGTGCGCACAGAGGGGACCTGCAGGAACAGACCCTTAGTATTACCTTTATCTAGTTTCAATGTCAGCACAACATAAAAAACAACCTCAATTAAATAAATAAGGAAGCACATACCGCAGTTTTGCTCATCAGCGCCCCCTGGACAGTCCTCCACACCATTGCAGTGAGCACTAGCGGGCAGGCAGGTGCCGTTAGCGCACAAGAACCCGCTGCACTTTTCACGCCCTGCCGGACAAAACCAATAGATGTCAAATTACACAGAATCATACATGAGACTTTACATCATACATGAGACTGTTCAGACACTTATGTTATTTTTGGAGCTTGACAGAACATTTGATGTTCAAAAATGCACTGTCTTCCAAAAAAAAAGAATAATCATATAGTTTACTATGAAACAAGTGAGGTGAGTACGGCAGTGTTTGTGACTGACCACACTGGGTAGGGTCCTCGTCTGAGCCGTCCTGGCAGTCATCATCTCCGTCACACACCCAGCGCTGAGGAATGCAGTGACCCGTGTGGCACTGGAAACTACTGCTCTCACATGTGTGGTGACCCACTTTATGAGACAGAAAGAGGAAAAGAAAAAACGTTAAGGATGTAGACGTGACATATTTCACTGCATATTTTATGCACCTGTGAGTAAATGAGTCTCTCTCACCAGTACAGTTGGCCTCATCTGACCAGTCCCTGCAGTCGTTGTCCCCATCACAGCGCCATGCGTCCCGAATACACACGCCTCTTGCACAGGTGAACTCTCCCGGTCCACACTGGTGAGACTCTAAAAAGAAGGCAGATAAAATATCAGCGCTCCATCCAAGTTATTTTAACTGAACAAGATAAAACATACATATACAATATAGCTAAAAAAAGTCTCTCGATGATGTTTAACATTGCAATGATTTTCAAGATATTATTAATATTGATGTATTTGCTCTGGAAATGTGTTGTGATATATATTTTTTTCAATCCAAGGAAGTCATATCAAACTATGGAAGCCCTGAACCGCAATGGAAAAAAAGAAAAAGAAAAAAAAATCCATAAAACTTTAATCTCGAAATGCTCTATTTGTTTTTTAAATTAACAGAAGAATATTTTAATAATTTGTATTTATATTAATATAACAATTTATACTCATGGACAGCAATATTAATAAAATACAAAAAAAAAATTCCATGAACATACACCACATAGACTTCCCTGAACTTCAAGTGTTCACAAATTAATCTTTTAATCAGATTTATTATTTCACTGAAACAAACAGTTGACAAATAAATTACACTAAAAAAAACTTTTGCTACTGAAGTTAAATTAATTAATTTATATATTATATTATATACTATTATAGTATGTACACATTTTTTTGAATTAGCTTTAGTTTTTTTATATTTTCAGTTTTTATTTTAATTACGGTTTATGTATTAGTCGTTTTGTTTTAAAAAAATATTTCTATTTAGCTTACTTTTTTTGTTTCAGTTTCAACTAAAAACATTTCAATTAGTTGACAAGGAAACATTTCTATTTTTTTATTAATAAAAATCGATTACGTATATTAGATTTTATTTCAGCTTTATTTCAATAACATTTTTTAAAGTTTTAGTTGACAAAAACAACACTGATTCAGAGACTATAATTTTTTTAATATCATAACGTTTTCATATTTGCAAGATGGGGCGTGATCTCTAAACTGGTCTGTAATGCGCTGTTAAGGAAACTTAATGATCAATTACAAAGTGCAATAAAATATCGCAATACCACTTAATTTTAAACCAACAGCAAAATCCTCTTAGATACATCTTGAATATTGGATATATCACCAAGCTCTAAACACACGCATACCACAATGCTCCTCGTCGCTGTTATCACCACAGTCATCCTCATGGTCGCACTTGAAGGCCAGTGGAATGCAGGAACCTGAGGCCACACAGCGGAACTGAACCGCAGGGTCACAGGAAGTGGAGGCTACAGAGAGAGAAAGACATGAAACTCAACATTCGTACATTAACGTTGTTTTATATGAGACAGAGGTGGCGGGGCTGATGATGTCACTCACGGCACCCCTGCTCATCACTCATGTCGCCGCAGTCGTTGTCACTGTCACACTTCCAGATGCTGCTGATGCACTTCCCATTAGCGCAGCGGTGCTGGTTCGGCAAGCAGGTGTGCTCTGATGGGCAGCAGACAGAAAAACATCAATAAAATCAAACTCACTTCATAAAAATGATTTACGATTTAGAGCTATTGATATCTGCCACTTTTGTTTCTGTCAGACCTGTCTTAACACATGTATTATTGTGGAGCTGGTATCCACTGGGACACTGACACTGAGGCTCTCCTGAGGGCAGGATGGTGCTGGAAACTCCGTCGGGACAAACACAGTGATGCTTGTTTCCAGGCTGGGGAAGACACAGAAGACTGCATGGCTGATCCACACAAGCATTCTGACCTACAGGGGAGAAACATTTTTTTTTTTTTACTATTTTTATATTTTATGTCAAAACAGAGTTCTGTGGATTTTTGTGTCTGTTAGGTTTAAGGCCATCAAAGTTATAGTTTACTCCTAAAATACTCCTGAAAAATAGGTCTGATATAGGACGCCACGGTTTAATAATAATAATTTGTTACATTTATATAGCGATTTTCTATTCAAAGTGCTTTATATGGAAGGGGGGAATCTCCTCAACCACCACCAATGTGCAGCATCCACCTGGATGGTTGCGTTGTTTCTGCTGCATATTAGTTCATTTAGTTTTAGTTTTGTACTTAAACTAAATGAAAATATAAATGTTGTCTTAATAAAATATGTTTTCAATATATGTTTTTTATATATATATTTTATTGAAATTTAGGTTTATTTCATTTTAAGTGATGAAAACTTTTAGATGGTTTTGGTTTTTGTTTTAGTTAACGATAATAACCCTGTGTTCTTGTCCACTAAAATGCAAGAACTACAATAAAAATCCCCCCGCCCAATTATAAATATCACTGAGGAATTTATTGGAATTTATATATTTTAAAATCAAAAATTTAAAATTGTTTTTATTTAGCATTCATCAACAATACAAGCTGACAAGTGTGGTTTTGTGTAGCTGTTATATAAATTAAAGGCTACTGGCTATTACCCTTTCATGCCGTAATAATTAACATATTTTCCTTATGTTTCAGGACGACTGTGTCTCCTTAAGAACTGACCTTTGTTCTTTCCCTTGTAGAAGATCTTGAGATCCATCACTCCTGTCAGTCTGCCCACTATCAACTCACTGTCTGGTGAGCCTGATTTAGGTGCTTTGAAGATTCCCATTCTAGACCAGTCATCCCAGTACAGGTCATTCTACACCAAGACCAGTTCAATAATGAGTTTATGATTATCAAAGAAGGTTTGATAGAATACCAGTTGCAACATTCCCAGAAAGTGATAAGACTGGGCCTACCTTAAAAACAGCAATGGCATAAGGATGAGGCAGGCCCTCCATTACCACAGTGCGGTGGCCTCCATTAAAGTCTGCTCTTTCAATGCGGTCTCCATATGCCTCCGTCCAGTACAGCCATGATTCATCTGCCGTTATGCCATTGGGCCAGCGAACTCCCTCGGACACGATGCAGGAGATGTTGGATCCGTCCATCCAGCTGCGGTAGACGCCCGCCGCGCGATCGCCCCAGTCTGTCCAAAACATCAGGCTAAGAGAGACAGCACATGCAGCTTAGTACTCAGGGAGCAAAAGTTCGGCTAAGGAAAACAAAGGGGATTATGGGAACACCGTACCTCTCTCCTGGCATGAGAGTCAGGGCTCGAGGCTGTTCCACCACTGAAGAGTTGACCAGAGTGCGTCTCAGGTCTCCATCAGAGTTGGACACCTGGACGAGAGACAGTGTGAGGATGACTACATGAACGAATGTCTGTAACTGATGTTGCTGTAGTTGTTTTAACATTTGATTACCTCGATTTTTTGAGCACCGGCATCCACCCAATACAGCAACCGGCTGATGGGGTCAAATGACAGCGCCTCCACGTTTTGTAGGTCCTTTTTGACAATCACTTCTTGTCCAGAGCTTCCATTCAAACACAATCTCTGCCCAAAAACATACAAAATGCTTATAAATTGCTTTTAAAATTTCTCTTATATATATATATATAAGTAAAAAAAAAAACAATTAAAAATTGTATAAAATTGGGAAAAATATTTTAAAAAGCTGATAATTATTTGTTATGGACAACGACTGAAATGTTAATATTTTGTATTATTTTGTATTTTATAATACAACATTACAATTTTAAACTATTTTGTCTTAATACATTAAAAATAAGACACTAAATAAACTCATTTTAAATGCTTTAAATATTTATGCTTTAGGCATCACAAAGTTATAATGCACAGCATCAAAAATGTATAATCATTTTGAGATCTGCTATTTTACAGTTTAAAGACATTAAAGTGTCAATAAATTATAAGTGTTATTAAAGATTAACTTTAAGCAAAGGTCATCTAAATATAACAAATAGGAGAAATAGATGTAAACAACTGAACACCAATTAAATATACAATATCAGCCAACACAATAAATAACAAATTCTCAGTATTCTCAAATAACAAAATATCAGTCAATAATAACCAATATATGGCACCGATATATTGTGCATCCCTAAAAAGATGTTTATTCACCTGAATGGTGTCCAGCGAAATATCAGCCCAGTATAGGCAGTTCTTCTCATAATCAAAGTCCAGCGCCACCGCCTCATGGAGACCCGAGAGGGGGAGCGGCTGGTCTGTGCCTGTGGCCAGATCAAAGCGGTGGATGGAGTTCCTCAGCGCATACAGGATAAACTCATTACTCTCTAAAAGAAGAAGAAGGAGGCAAGAGTGTTTAGTTAAGAGATTTCGTTGAGCATTTCATCTCAAAACCACTGGCGCTAAAATGTTGTTCCTTGAGAGTTGTTCCTTGCTAACAGCCTCCACTCTGGGAAGACTTTCCATTTTCTATTTCATTGATAATCTTAAAAGAAATCTGATGGCACATAAGTCACATCACTTTCTTTTTCTTCCACTGCTTCAGATTTGAGCTTTCTGAAAGGGCCCCTTATTTATTCCCAGCATCCTCTAGTCTGAGAGGCAAGCCAATCAACACAGCCACTGAAGCGTGGTCAAGTGGCTGAGCACCACAATGCCAGAGAAAAGAGGCAGTCTAGACAGTGACGGCTCTTGAACAGCTCGGTGGGAAGATGGGTTTTTGATTACACTACAAACAATCCTAATTCGATTTTTAAATCCCATCTTTAGGACTGACAGTCCACATTACTGTATGCAATGTGTTAACGGGATAGTTCACCCAAAAATGTTGTTTTCATTTACTAACCCTCATGTTGTTCCAAACCTGTATGAGTTTCTTTCTTCTGCTGAACACAAAAGAAGGTATTTTAAAGAACGTTGGAAACCAGACAGTTAACGGCACCCATTGTCCTCCATAGTATTTTTGGTAACACTTTACAATAAGGTTCATTAGTTAACTACATTAGTTAACATTAACTAATAATGAACTGCACTTATACAGTATTTGTTCATCTTTGTTAATGTTAATTTCAACATTTACTAATACTTTATTAAAATTTTGTTAACATTAGTTAATGCACTGTGAACTAACATGAACAAACAATGAACAGCTTTATTTTTATTAACTAACATTAACAAAGATTAACAAAAACAGTAATAAATGTATTGCTCATTGTTAGTTCATGTTAGTTAATACATTAACTAATGTTTAATAAAGGAACCTTATTGTAAAGTGTTACCGTATTTTTTTTTCCTACTATGGAAGTCAATGCCGTCAAATGTTTGGTTACCAACGTTCTTTAAAATATCTTCCATTTTAAAAATATCTAAAATGTCCATTTCTGGGTGAACTATCGCTTTAAATCTATGAGGTGCCAGAGTAATGACTAGGCATCATCTTGTACAACAACAGAGTAGCTTTCAATGCATCTGTCCATCATGACATCTCACTGCGTCATTACACATTTATGCATTTATTATGGACACACATTCAGGTACAGTTGCAGACATTACTGTGATTTGTATATGAAATGTCACATTGTGTGCTTACAGTGAAATACATTTCCAATGTATTTTTTATGTGTTTTTTGCTACCAAACAACTAAACAGAATTATTATGAAAAATTAGATCAAGAGAAAAAGTGAAGGTCTAACATTATTCTATATCTTGCATCTGGTTACTATGTCATAAGTGAAAACAAACGACTACATAACACAGCATTTCGAAAAAGTCCACCAGTGAAAAACAAGATGTTTTAACTTCAAAATGGAAAAATCAAGAAAAATATATAAATCTCATTTAAAATTTGGTCAGTTTTGATGTTTTGGTTATTGCTGTGGTTGATATAAGTTAACAAGAACTAACAATGAAAACTACTTCTATAACTTATAGTTAAGTCTTGTCTTACCATGTATTTGTGGAAACGGTGATAAAAATAATAATTCTGAGTTCTTTGATGAATAGAAAGTTCAAAACAACAGCATTTATTTGAAACAGAAATCTTCTGTAACATTATAAATGTCTTTACTGTCGCTTTTGATCAATTGAATGCATCCTTGCCTAATACAAACTTTTAAAAGAAATCTTACAGACCATAAACTATTCATTTATTTATTCATTTACAATTTCATTTCTCTGACTTGAGGTTTTTCTGTGAAGTTCTTTTTTTATAAGTTTGAGGCCATGTTATGAACTGTGACTCTAGAACTTCCTGTTGCATCCCATAGGACTGTGTGGTGTTCCATAAAAAGAGCTCAGATAAGATGATTGTGTAAGCTGAGGAGGAGGTTCTTACTGTACCTCCCACAGGACAAGGCAGCATTTCTCCATCCAGCCGAGCTTCGACATCTCCCCCGCTGCAGCTGTCTCCAGACACCTTCCTGTACCTAAAGCGTCAGATCACACAACTTGACATCAGTGGAAATCATCTTCGAAATTTCAAATTTCTCTTCTTGAAGAATTTAGTTCAAAAAGTTGACACTAGGTGATGCTGTAATTACACATCAATGAATTTCGTTGCTTCCATATAAATTCACCTCTTTCTGTCCAGATGTTTAGGTAACATTTTGAGAAGTACCAATGTTCCAAGCTTATTTGAAATATGCTAATTCTTGTTTTTCCATGATTTGAACTGTAGGAAATTAAATAAATAACCACATAAATAGCAGTATTGATGGATTTTTGTGTGCATAAGAATCATTAAATATCTTTATCAGCACAGATCTATGTTTTCATAAACATGCCCTTAAAGGGCAAGCGATTTTTTTAGAGTGGTCTCAAATGTGTTAAATCTCAGTAGTAATTTTTCAATATCCCTTTAAATAGATCTAGATTAAGTTCCACAGTGAAATACAAAAGATAAATAGCATAAATTGTCCTAAATGTTAAATAACAAAAATGGTTGAAAACAGATACAGTCCTAATATATCTGAGCGTCCCTAAATAATCGTAATTAACATTACTTCCCCAATTTCCCAGGAATCATTTTTAATAGTAATTAACCTCCTCCAGCTCACATCTCAACTGACTGAGCAAGAGATCTAAACTCATCCAGCTAAATTCGGTTCATGTCCATGTTCTAAATAAATCCTCTCCTCTCGACTGCAGATAATGAGAGGAGAGATGCATGGTGACACAGCAGTGGCAGATCTAATAATGCTCCCGGGCTGCTGCTGATGGTGGCGCGGCGGCTAACAATCCGTATCCAGAAGGACACAGAGCCTATAATGAGGATTCACCCCTTTGGACTCTCTTTTGTTTCGCTGTTTTACAGCACTGAATCACAACAGATGTGATTTGGCTTTATAGAGAGAAAAATGCTCTTTAAAGTGACCTCTACAATCTAATAATAATAATAATAATAGTAAGCTCGAAAATATATAATATATATATTTTGTAAGTATCCACCTAATTTAATATAACAAAAATACTGTTGATAATCAGCCAACTCATTTCAGAAGTTACATAAAATACATAGAATACAATTTTCAGGAAAAAAAAACAACCTGGTAGAAGTCTTATTTTGACGA
The DNA here is from genome assembly GCF_963993115.1 of Abramis brama. Taxonomy (NCBI): domain Eukaryota; kingdom Metazoa; phylum Chordata; class Actinopteri; order Cypriniformes; family Leuciscidae; genus Abramis; species Abramis brama. The sequence continues at coordinate 17,958,584 of NC_139972.1, forward strand.
GACAATGTTTATCTGTGACAAAGTATATTAGTGACAAGGTGGAAAAAACTAATTAAATTCGCTCTGGTTCAGTATTGTAAGATAATACAACATGAAAAGAGGTGAATATTTTTTAATTGGTAATACACTAACGTTCAAAAGTTTGGGGTCGGTAAGATATTTTAATGTTTTAGAAAGAAGTCCCTTATGTTTACCAAGGCTACAATTTACAAATTACAATTGAAAATAACTGTTTTCTGTTTTAATGTATTTTAAAATGTAATTTATTCTTGTAATGGCAAAGCTGAATTTTCAGCATCATTACTCCAGTCTTCAGTGTCACATGATCCTTCAGAAGTCATTCTAATATGCTGATATTTCTTATTATTATCAATGTTGAAAACGGTTGTGCTGCTTAATATTTTTGTGAAAACTGTAATATATTTATAAGAATTCTTTGAGGAATAAGAAGTTCAAAAGAACAGCATTTATTTGAAATAGAGATCTTTTGAAACATTATAAATGTCTAAACTAACTTTTGGTTAATTTAATGCATCCTTGCAGAATAAAATTATTAATAAATAATTTTTTTTTTTTTTTAAATCACCCAACTTTTGAACGGTAGAGTACATAATCATAATGGTTGTTAGCAAGGATGGATAACCACATTCTCACCCTTTGCTGCGGCGGTAAGTTGTGCCCACCGGACAGGGAACTGGTGGGGCATACACGTTTCCAGAAAACTCAGGATCAGGTATGCACACCTCGAGAGCCAGATCCTCGCTCAGCTTAAACCCGTAGTCACTGGGAACAGAGAGAGATGAGCCAATAAAACAGAGAAAATTGATTGCGTATTCAGGTGAAGACAATGGCAACATGAGATGAACGTAGACCGAGGGGGTCTCAGCTCATACCACTCGTAGTCCTGACGAGTGCAGGAGCAGTTGGACAGAGTGACGGGCCTGTCGAAGTCCTCGCCGTTGAAGCAGGTGGCGTGAGGAGAGCGGCGCTTGTACACCATCTCTCTGCCGAGCAGACAGCCATTTCCTCTCTCGTCAGAGGGAGACCACCGTTTATAGTCACCCTCGGAGCACGGCACACCTAAGCACACATAACATCACATGTAGAACCACAAAAAGGAGTTTGCCAAAACAAACTTTGAATGTTGGCTTGACAAACCATTGACTGAAAATATAAAAAGACTTAACTGAAACGAACAAAATATAATTCGATAACATGTTGGTTATTAAAATTGTAAACAAATGAATTAAAAGATAATATTGAAAACAAAAACATATATGAAGTTTTTCCCAGTACTGAAATTTACATTTGTTGTTATCAGAGCGCAGCCGTGTTCAATGACGTCACTGGCATGGTACCACTGTAGGCTACTAACGTTATGTCAGGCTACTCTACTGCAACTCTGACTGAACTGACTGATTTTGACAGTGTGGACAGAGAACTTTACAAGTTAACACTAAAAATAGCATTTAAGTAAGAAATTGAATCATCAAATGAAATAATAAAACTGCATATTCTTCACTGTATGAATGAAACGTGTACTGATTCTTATATAGACTGCTGTCACTTTAAGAACTACAGTAATGCAGGGATCTAGAATACACGATTTCTTACAGATGTTTACATTAACTTAAGACAAAACTAACTGTTTAAGTGAACCTTGTGTACACTTTAAATGCAATATGACGATAAAGAGAATTTAGTTTAGTGCACGCCCTGTGACAGCTGGCTGTCTGTGCATTGCCTTTAGGCGTGTGCGCTCGTCAAATTTAAACTGGCAAGGCATGCCGCCGCGTCTCTCATACAGTTTGAAAGCGGCTGAAATCACACTAACAAGTATCTTGCGGGTGTCGTCGATGGATATTGCTTATATTGGATAACATCCTCGTTGTCGGATTAATATAGCAAGGTGATCTACGGTGAAGGTGAACATCACGATAACCATTCACGGACCGTTGAAGCTCAAAGATGGCTGCGCCCTAGTAACAAAACAACAAACTAACATCACTGTTTTCCCCCCTTGTAACTACTTACGCAGTTTTAAGTGTCCTATCACAAATAACAATGATAACACATCACCTTTACTTCCTATTTCGTTTTAGTTCCCCTTTAAATTTGAAGGTTATTTACTCTAGATACAGTTGAGGATCTATTTAGTGTTAAGTGTTGGATACTACTGTATATATAACATTGCAAGTGTGGTTGATTGGCTGTTAGGCAGTTGCTAGGGCATTCTGGGTGGTTGCAGGGGAGTTGGCCACTGTTTTTGCTAAACAATTGTTTTGTGGTTGCTATACTGATGCAATGGTGTTCAGAGCGGCTCCTTAAAGGGATAGTTCACCCAAAAATCATTTACTTCATTTACTCACCCTCAAGTTGTTCCAAACCTGTATGAATTTCTTTCACAACTTGGAACAAATTGAGGGTGAGTAAATTATGACAGAATTTTAATTTTGGGTTGAACTAACCCTTTAAAAATTAAGTCATAATTTACTCACCCTGTTGTTGGTATAATGTTGTATTGCCCTACTTTCTTTTATGGACCACAAAAGGAGTTTTTTTTTTAATGGATCTTTCTGTGATACTTTTGCATCTTTTTTTAAAAGCTTGATGCTGGTCACTATTCACTGCCATTATATGGACGAGCACAAGCACAAGGGACATTTTTTAAAAACCCTTCTTTCGTGGTCCATTAAAGAAAGAACGGCATTCGGCATTAGAACACCACCAGGGTGAATAAATGATGGCTTAATTCTTTAAGAATTTTTCTGTTTATATAGAGTATTCAGGTTGGCTGATAGGGATTTTGCTAGATGTTGTGAGTATTTACAAAGTGGTTGCTAGGTTGCTTTGGATGGTGTACCAGTTATAAGTGCATTGTTCTCTTACCAAGCACATCACTAGCGTTGACCTGCACAATGAGCCAGCTGTGTTTCTGGTCTGCATAAGAGCCGAAGACAGTGAAGATGGTGCTCTTCTCACCCGGTTCAGTCAGCAGTTGGTACACATATACATCCTGCTCGGAGAACTGGAACTCCTTCCAGGTTTCCCCCTCATTAGTACTGAATCTGAGCCAGCAAAAGACAAGACACAGCTATCAGTAACATCCTAAAGCCGGATAATACTCAATTTTACTAAAAGAACAGCGACATTAGATCCTTAAATGCTAACTGACTTGAGTGTTCTGGTGGAGCCGCCCTGCGCGATAGCCATCAGGATCCCTCCGTGATCTCCCCAGGTGTAGAAATGAGGACCAGTCAGGGCCTAAAGAACACACATATCTGTTACATGGAACAACACACGCTGGGCAGCAGCGTTAAACATTTTTTTTTTAAGGGGGAACCAATGGCATTCTGGCTCAAATGGTGCCCTAGGTAAGATAATACATGGCAGAAAAAGTCCTTAATGTAAGATAGGATAGTCTAGAGAAAGGGGAAATGGGTTCAAATACTGACTTAACATTTAAAAGCAACAAAAGTTAAACCAAAGTGTTGTAAAATTAAAAGTAATTAAAAATAACATCAAAACAGAGGAAAAAACTCAAAGAGGAGAAATGAAAGTAAAATATACATAAATAAAATATTAAATAAATGCAAAAATACTATCAAATCAGAGAAATGAAAGTAAAATATCTAAAACAAATCATTTATTAATTGAATTAATTAATCAATTGGATAATACTCGGACAGATTTTGAAAGTTGCTGACTATGACGGAGAAAGGCCCTAGTGTGTGATAAAACTAGTTCTCACCTCTCTCCATCTGACCCCTGCACTGCTGGATACATACACATTGGGTTTATTGGCCAGATTCTTTCCCACAGATCCTGTACAGAAAAAAAAGTAGAGAGGAAAAAAGACAGTCAATATTTACACAGCATCTGGTGTCATATCTCACAGGCCCCAATTACAAATGATATCAGGTGACCAGCTGACAAAAGGACAGCGTTAAATACAAATGTAAATGAGGTATTTATGTTCTGTGATGTAAACCGAATGAGAAATGGTCACAAGCGCATTTGACCACACCATAATGGTGTAGATGCTAATGCGTCCCTGTAAACAGTGAAAGACAGCCTACTCAAGATTCAGATCAAAATAGCAGGACATTAGCACAAACAAAGAGAAACAAACCCAGCAAAAAACAAGATGTCAGATGCTTCAGTCTTGCCACTGTGACAAGACGCCCAGACACGGATACTGTCTGTCACCTTCTCTCTTTTCGCAGCACTGCAATCAGAACCCTAGTTGTCCTTTTCTCAAAGACATTGTCATTAATTAATTTGGGGTGTAATATACTTCATTTACATTCATCTACTTAGGAGATATGCAGCACTTAACTTTTTTTTTGTGCAATGAGAACAATGTTGAGGTGGCGAGACCGCTTTCGGCTGGCTAAGACGAGGAGTGCGAGGGTGTGTTTGTATGTGATAATTAGCCAGTGGGTGAAGTACAAATAATTATCACATCTGCGCTGGAGCGATAGCAGCCGAAACGGGCAGACATTTTCACAAGCCTCCTGTGCCTCTCATCTTCATGCATGCACATTATCTAATAATCATTTAATTAAAGGTCTGGCAGTGGCTGGCAGAAGGAGAGAGAGGGATACAAGAGGGAGGAAGTGCCTTCCAAACTGTGCAAAGAGGGCAAAAATCAATGTTTTTTGCCAGGCATGAACTCAAGAAGTCGGGTTCATGCACTTGCTGCCTATCATTACAGTGTGTACTGCATTCTCTGAAGGGACCTATATGCACTCGGTTAATAAGAGCAGAGCAGAGCAGCAACAACAGGGACACTGTGGTGCTAGTATTTCCTCTTTCTTGCACATACGAGAGAGGCTTTAACCACAAAGCACAGAGGTGGTCATGTGGCCCACCTGTTGCCATGATGAGGCCAGGTGCAGACTCTTTAGACAGAATAGGGATCCTGCGCAGCTGAATATTTAGCAGCTGACTCCACCGCTGGGCCAAGTGCAGGGAACAGCCATTGTCCAACTAAGAGATGGAGAGGGGGGGAGAGAGAGAAATAGTGAGCATGGTTAATGCTAAAGATAAAGAGCACAAACAGCTCACTGCAAGCATTACAAAAAAATTCTACTTCCTGCTGCAATTGAAAAACTTGCTACTCTAACTCACTTTCTGCAAACACAAAACCACAGTGTCATAAACATGCTTGGCGTCACGTATACAAGAAGCATGCAAAAAGAGGACATGGTGGGGATGATAATTTAAAGGGTTTTATTTAAAATAATTTTTATTACATTTTTTTTTTTTGCCAAAAGAACATACATATATACACATACATATACATATTAGGGGTGGGCGATATGACCTAAAATTAATATCACGGTATTTTTCATCTTTTGAACGGTGACGGTATAATATCACGGTATAACTTTTTTTTTTCACCAATAAAGAAATTTTCATTGATTTACTCCTTGATATTTATTCCTTTATAAGCAGTTATATATTACTGTATTCTAAATATAATTAGCCTATGTTTTATCCACAACTTTAAATGCTTTAATTTAGGCTATTTTGTAACAGCGCCACAGTTTAGCGCACCACGTAGAACACTCGGGAACCGCACCTGTGGCTGGCTGCACTGCTGCTTCGTGCTCAGTAAGGAATATAGGTAGTAATCTCTATGTGTCTGTCTGTCCGTTTGCATTTTGATTATTTCGAGAACCGTTCATCCAATCGACTTCACAAGGGAGTGCAGTGTCGCATTTGGTGCAATATAGACAGACACGCGAGACGCGACACGTTCAGAATTAATAGTAAACTACAGAACAGCGCGAGCGGGAAGCGGCGCACCTCACGCGAGCAGGGCGGCTATATTCTCCGAGAACGGACACTGCACTAGTGATATAAAACGCACACAGTCTGTTAATTAAGCAATACTTTTAAGGTAGTCTAATATTTTTCTGACTAACAAATTACTGACACAGTAAAGGGTAGATTTAAATAAAGAAAAACGAAATTTAAATAAAGAAAAACGAAATTTAAATAAAGAAAAAAACGAAATTTAAATACAGAAAAAATGAAATTTAAATAAAGAAAAACGAAATTTAAATAAAGAAAAACGAAATTTAAATAGGCCTAAAGAAAAACTAAATTTAAATAAAGAAAAAACGAAATTTAAATAAAGAAAAACGAAATTTAAATAAAGAAAAAAACGAAATTTAAATACAGAAAAAATGAAATTTAAATAAAGAAAAACGGAATTTAAATAAAGAAAAACGAAATTTAAATAAAGAAAAAACAAAATTTAAATAAAGAAAAACGAAATTTAAATAAAGAAAAAACGAAATTAAGTTTGCCTAAATTAAAAACGAGATTAATTTAGATTGATAATAACGGGTAAAAAGTCTAATACATTTTGTTTATTCTATTTTCCACAATGTCAAAGCAACAGCAGCAATACAAGCTCAGGCATGCACTTCGGTTCATACAAACTCCGCTGTTCTGCGCTCTAGCCAGAGAACACTCTTGTTGCAGGAACACTCAGGCGTCGGTTCTATTTCTAGCATGCACGCGTTTTCCGCGTGGCTCGAGCCGCGCCTGAGACGCGTGTCTCACGCAGGCAGTGTGCAAACTCCAACCTTTTAACATGGGAGCCGAAATAAAAACAGACACCCAACGCAGCTGAGACTCTCACGCCAGCAGCCAGTGTGTCGCCGGCCTTATTCAAGCGCGAATGAGAACCGTTTCGCGGGGGATCCCAGGTGTCAATAAAACAAAAACAAAAACGTTTTTTCGTTGTTGTTTTATAAATGCTCTGACAATTGTTTAATAAATGTTCAATCAAAATGCAAAACATCGCGTCTTTTTTTTATTTTTATTTTTTATTTTTATTTTTTTTAGTCGACTAATCGTTGTGCAGGACAGGACTTTGGTCGACTAAGCATTTCTTTGGTTGACTACAGCCCTAATGTAAATGCAGCCGTTCAAGGAACATAATTGATTTATTACGGTATTGACGGTATTAGAAAATCCATGTCGTGGCGCAATGTCACACCGGTGATGACTATGACACCGGTGTACCGCCCACCCCTAATACATATACATATATATATTGTCTATATATATATATATATATATATATATATATATATATATAGTGTATGTATGTATGTATGTATGTATATATATATACATATATATATATACACATACACATGTCAAATTCATATATATACAAAATAACCAAAAATTTAAATGACTATATCAACCCAATATTTAATATCTCTGCATTCCTAGTAATCACATATGCCAGCAATGATCAATCATGAATATTTGTAACTGTGGCATTTTGGGTAGTGAATGGTCTGAATGGTCAGAGGGAAATCACAACTTGTGCTGAAGAGCAAAAAGTGAGTTTCAGAAGCAAATCTGTATAGAAAGAGCGTCCACATAGGATGTGCTCTGATGTGCAGCCGAACGGGAGCTGAATTAAATGGATCAAATCACAGGGGTCACAAGGATCATACTTTTATATGTTGGACCATTATTAATAAATGAGAAAGCCGCAAAACAGTGAAATCCTCCTTGCTCTTGAGTACTTGGCTGATTTATCTAGTACCAAAGTGGCCAAAATGACCAACATCCCTAATACCTGGCAGTCTATGGTTCCTCCCAGGCTGTCGGCCTCAGGTGGCTGCAGAAGTTCCCAGGTTCCTCCTTTATCAAACGTGATGACCGATCGCATGTTGTCCTCTGTGACTGATCCATTGATCAGAGTGGCCACAAACACACCCCTAAGCCCCTCGACCCGGTGGAGATCTGCAAACGGCTCGTTGGCAAAGTACCTTTCAAATACACAAAAACAAAAATTTAATGTGCCATGCCATTCATATCTGCCAAGAGAGGCGCTCTTTGAAAATGCCAATGGCACGCGAGCCAAGCGCATCTCATCTGCATTCCGCACTGCAGTAATTGCGTCTCTGCTCTCAGGCGGCCGTGCTGAGCTCAGTGGTTTGGCTGTGGGTGAGATCCCGCTCTGCTGCAGAGTTAAACAATAGCATGTCCTTGGGAAGCCGTGTAGGAATGATGGATTGCTTTTCTACTGACAGTGTGAGTGGAGGGACCGGTGGGCGAAGACATAGTTCTTGCATTATAGAGACGAGACCTCACTAACCTGCTTATGGGTTAAGACGTGGCGGAGCCAAAAACAGATTTACAGCACCGATGAGGGGCCGTCACTAAACCGAGAAGAGTTCAAGTAAAGGTGACGAGACCAAGAGCTGCGTAAGACTTAATGTGAATTAATGAAGTGGAATGTGTTCCTGGCTCACAGGCCCTGTTTACACCTGGTATTAAGATGCATTTTGGTCGATCGGATCACAAGTAGACGAGGTAGACACATGCCCGTTTACACCTGGTGTTTTAATCCGTCTCTTTTGTCCACTATCGATCACTTCTGTCCTGATTACTTCTAGGGACGGTCTATGGGCGGGTAAAAGTATGTGGGTTTTTTCAGATCTTTCGATCTAATGGACCAATTAAGCTTGCGCAATTTACATATGAACGTGCCAGGAGAAGACAGAAAAACACATGGAGAGCAGCAGCTTTCGTTTCAGCTCTGAAAGCCGCAAGACTACATCGAACGCGATGAATATGTGTTAGAAATCGGGAATGGTGAGAGAACATTGTGCTTGGTACATTTTTCATCTTCAAACCAAACTTGGGTCTCCAGCCAACAAAGTTTAAATCCTGTCTGGCTAGCGTGCTTCCCATAATATTTACACATTATGTCAGTAGGCGGAGAGTTAGGCGTTCTTTTGTGGCTGTTCGAACGCATTTAGCCACTACAGTCCATAGTCAGATTGTACGGTTAGAGAGAAGTCAGTTGGTCTTTTTTCTTTTCTTTTTTTTGCAGTGACACTAAAAGTAGAAAAAACTTTAATTTAGCTGAAAGTTTTCAATATTAGCTAATTTTGTTAAAAGTTTTAACTGTGGGTCAGTATGAAGGAATTATTACTTTTAATTAGCAAGGATACATTAAATTGATTAAAAGTGACAGTAATTTTTTTTAATATTACACACATTTCAAATAAATGCTATTCTTTTGATCTTACCTCTCATCAAAAATATTAAGCAGCAGAATTTTTTTTTTACCCCTGCAGCAAATCAGCATGTTTTAATTATTTCGGAAGGATCATGTGACAGTGAAGATTAAAGTAATGATGCTGAAAATTCGGCTTTGCCATCAAAGGAATAAACTACATTTTAAAATATATTAACATGGAAAACAGTTATTTTAAATTCTGATAATTTTTCACAATACCTTTTTTACAGTAATTATGATCAAATAAATGCAGCCTTGTTGAGCATAAGAGACTTCAAACACATTTTTAAAAATGAGGTCAAAACCATTGACCTCTAAGGCAATACAAAGCATTTAGCATTTAGGAGTAGGGTTAGGGATATGATTGTTTAACAGAAATGTTGTTCCAGGACCAACAAACAAATGTCCTTCTTGGGTAAATCACATTAATGGTCACCGTGTCTGTGGGCAAGCAGTGTTTAGCAGCTCAAACAAATGCACACACACTGTGATGTTCAACTGTACCTGATAAGCGTGTTGCTCCCAGAGCCATCAGGGCTGAAGTACAACACATTCTCTAGGGACAGAGAGAAGGACAGGCCCTGTGTGTCGGAGATGTACAGGTGTGTAACACTATTATTGTGGTTCACACACACGAACACCTGGTCCTCAGAAGCATCTGCTATGTAGTACTCCTGGCAGAGAGTGGAGAGCAGGGAATCACATAAGACAGGTAAACAAACATGAAGCTTTAAAAGTCATGGCCACAAATCTACCCGAGACTAAACGAAGCTGACGGCACTCACCGTGATAGGGTGGCGGGTGTTAAACTGAGCTGCTCTCATTGGCTGCCGGTTGTAAGAAACCCACAGCTGGACAGACTGAGACTCATGGCTCCCAAACAACGTCTGTGGAATGACACAATAACTATATGATCAATAAACTACAAAATAAGCATTTTAAATATTTTATTATTAATTTAATAACATTAACATACATTTTACTGAATAATTTATTATTATTTTTTAATATTCTCTATATTTATTCTAAATGTAATAATTGCTGTTTATAGCATTATATTTATGCAGAGATGTTTTGGTAACTGAATGTTAATTTTTTTTTAAATAAATTTTTAAATGTAATATTTAAAATGTATAATTTGAATATTGAATATATAAAACTTAATAATAAATACAATTATTTAAGTTTTTTTAATTAAGATTTAATCATTAGAATGATTAAATTAAATAAAAAAAAACTGAGTACACATCCAAACAATAAATGAAAAAATCGACTATTCAAGTGAATATCGTTAATCGGTCGAGTGGAAAAGTGTGAATATCTGCATGTTAAAAATTTGTTTTGGGTTAAACAGATTATCATTATATATCTAGTTCAAATGCAGCAACAAAGTGGTTTGTTTTCCAATGCTACACAAAACGGGGACAAGTTGCAATAAAATTTATTCAAATTAAACAGCAGAGAGTCATAAATATTTTATAAGGTAATCTAACACCATCAGCTACCATAAACCATGGGCCATGGCATATATTCACTATAAACAAGGTCTGAATGGCAGACAATATTAGCATGGAGGGATATGCCCCATCAGCACTGTATTCACTAGGGTCCTGTACCTGATATCACTTAATAAGGACTACTGGGGATTTGTCAGTCACTCATTTGTACTTCTAAAACTGCTGGTTTTCCAAAGATAAAAGAGATAGAAAGCTGGTGCTAGCAGCACTAGTCTAGTCAGTGTCCCAGCAACCTAGTTATGTCTCTGTCTAGCATTGTCTTAAATGAGCAATGCGTCATGAAGGGACGAGTACTATCACTCGTTCTTCCCATCTTGAAGTCTTTTCTTTCTCTTTCTCCCCTCAGGAAATCAAAGCTTCAATCAATTTTGAAGTTCAGACTGCTCAATCAGTCTTTCCCTTGTACTGTCACTGTAATCAAGCCATGGGCGAGTAAGAGTTACTTACATCAGCCCCACAAACACAGAAAAATAAGCTGTAAATTACTCTCTATAATAAACAGATTACATACAATCAGACAAAACCTTTGAGACAAAAGATATGTCTGAAACCACTTAGTCAAAACCCCTCATTCAATATCCACTACATAGTGAATGAGTGAATTCAAATGACAAAAAACTACTTAAAATCTGATCAGGCCATTCAGACTGAAACGCAATTTCAAAAACTGCTTCTTTAAAATGACCAGATTTCAAAGCAATTGTTTTCTTGCTGTGTAGACAAGAAGTAAAGAAGTAAACAAAGACGCCATTAGAGGTGATAAGGCAGTAATCGGAATAAAAGCAAATTATATTGATTATATTGCAGCAGGGCCAAAATTGATCGCAAGATGGAAGCAGTAACGGGGTAAACACAGGGCAAGGGATTTACTGGGTCAGTGTAAGAACAACAGGATGTCAGATAAAAGTGTATTTATAAGCACCATCATCCTGAATAACAAGTTTAACCACTTCCTTGTTTAAATGCACAAAAGCTCTGTGTTTTCCTTCTCAGCTCTCCGCACTGCCTCGTTTTTAGTCACACCATTCATGGTATTGATTTATCTCGCTGTTAACGGCTGTCTCCAGGAACAGACTGCAGTGTTGTGGAAGGAGCCAAAACACAATCTGGCATTAGAGAGCAAAGGCGAGGGAGATCTCTCGAAAACAGACGTGTTGCCGGGAGAGCTTAAGAGAGCAAAGTGTGTGATAACAACAATCAAATCACAAAGCTGCAACAACCAGATCCAGATGCCAATACTTGGACACAGTACCATAATACCATAATAATCCCATGTTATAGTGTAACCAATACATTACATACATACTGGTTTAAAAAAATGATTGATTAGCTTATAAATTACTGATTATTTTATATAAAAAGATTTAAACAAACATGAAATAATAAAAATATGTAGTATACTTGGGCTATATATGAAAATACATAATTTATTATATACATGCTATACAATTTATTATACAAATATTTTTATTTATTAAAAAAATTCTAGCCAATTAAATATTTCAGGTTTTAAAAATATTTCAGTAAAAATATACAATTATATTTGCTATTAAAATTTTAACTTCCATTTCCATTGGTTTTCAACTTTGGAAGTCTGGAAATCACACATTTAAAACTATCTGAATCTTATTATTATACTTATATAAAATATTACGGTATTTTTAGGAAAACATTGTAAATAAGACATGGAAATTTTAACAGTAATTATAATTTTGTCTAGTTTGACTCACCTCTATATAATATAATATAATATAATATAATATAATATAATATAATATAATATAATATAATATAATATAATATAATATAATATAATATAATTAGGGCTGTCAAAAGATTAATCGCGATTAATCACATCCAAAATAAAAGTTTGTGTTTAAATAATATATGTGTGTGTACTGTGTAATTATTTTGTATATATAAATACACACACATGCATGTATATATTTAAGAAATATTTGCATACATATACTGTATATATTTATATATAATTTATATTATATATAAATATTTTTTTTTTTTATATATAAATAACACATTTTTCTTAAATATATACATGCATGTGTGTGTATTTCTAGATACAAATTTAATTATACACAGTACACTCACATATATTATTTAAACACAAACTTTTATTTTGGATGCGATTAATCGCAATTAATCTTTTGACAGCCCTAAATATAATATAATATAAAAAATTAATAAATAAAAAAAAACACCACATCATACTGCCACAATTTAAGCAAATGATATGCAAATAATGCAAATAAATTGTATTTCGATAGCATCATAACTGCCACCTTCCAGGAAGGTGCAGAGTTGCTACACAGGTGGATGCACAGTGTTTTTGTGTGATTGAGCTGTTAACCAATCCTGTCAGGTGGTCAGAGATCAGAAATTTCCCCTCAAATTTCCATTTGCATCTGACACTTAGATCCAACCTCCAATTTTAGCTCTTACAGAATCATTAGGCATTTACAGGCAGTTATCCACAAACAGCTCCTCTGAGAAAACTGTCATCTCTCATTCTGCTGCCATGCCATCCAAGTGTCCCTGACTACAAACTTGACAGCAAAAATTCGCCTATAAAAGCCTTCTATTCTTACATGGCAGCATGAATGGAATAGTTTCTGGCACATCCGGCCCAATGAATATTTGGCTTTGGAGTCACTTTGCCTTCTTTGTGGAGAAAGCATTTATCTCTGGAACAACAGCCGTACTGTGCTGGCAGTCCCTCTCATCGCTTAGTCTGGAAGAGAGATCAGACTTTCAAGCATGAGTGAGAATGTGTAGATGCAGCAATGTTGAAGAACACAGTGTGGGAAGTTCTGCATTCTATAGTGTCACAGCAAAAAGTAAACAATATTTTGTCCAAGTTGTGAGTTTGCAGTCTGCAATTAAAAGATAATCTAAACAATAAAACTTGCTATTACGTTGTATTTGCTGGCAGCATGCAAAAACATAGGCAGTACAAAGAATAAATTACTATTTAGAGTTGGTTCTTTTAAATGAATCAGTCATACCAACTTACAAACTTTGGGTTTGGCTGTTTAGCATAGCTAAATCTATCCCTTCCTGTATTACAGCATTAGTCCTCATTTGAAGCAGTCTAACTGAACCCATCAAAACGGTTATCAAACTGACATCTGATTCATACTGACAGGATGTTTATGGAAACGTGTGGTTAAAGATCTACATTCATAAGAGTTTTGTTATGAATGGTATTTTAATTAAACGCATTAAACTGAGACCACTTTAATGCCTACTGACACGCCAAGATCGTGTTTAAAATCACTTCCCATCCTTCTCCCATGAGCATCTTTCTTTATCAAAGTTCAGATTACACCCTGAAACCAGGTTATCGCTAAAGCAGCTTGCAGGGCTACAGGGAGGTGAGGATGTGAGAAGAGAAAAGACTTAATTATTATTAAAGATTTCTATGACATTATGGATAAATCCCTCAGATGAGAGGACCTTGGTTTCCACGGCTTTAATTAGTCTTAGAAGCTTCTCACTGCCAAAGGCTCTTGTGATATTCATTATGGTAATCCTATTAGCCAAGCTGCAGATAGAGGGACTCAACACAATGAGAGCAAAAGAGTGAGTCAGAAAGAGACACAGTGACGGAAAGAGAAGAGGGTAAAAGACTGAAAAAAGAAAGAAAAAGACTGACATCAATGTCGTCCGACTGGCAAGACTGGATATGGTCCAAAACCTAGTGAACGGCCTCACTGCCTACCATCTACATCAGGGATAGACAACTCCGGTCCTGGAGGGCCACTGTCCTGCAGAGTTTAGCTTCAGCCCTGATAAAAACTCACCTGCCTTTATCTATTTAGTAATCCTGAAAACACTGATTGCCTTGTTCAGGTGTGTTTAATTAGGGTTGGAGCTAAGCTCTGCAGGACAGTGGCCCTCCAGGACCGGAGTTGTCTATCCCTGATCTACATAAAGAGCATCCTAACTAAAATGGCATCTCAAATGACTAATTTAGAACGTTACACAAGCAGCAACTCACAATTGATTCAAATAGAGTTTAGTGTTAGCATGTCGCTAAGCTAACCAAATGATAATCTAATACGAAAAATATACATACAACACACAAACATTGGGTAAAATAATCAGTTTTTAACTATATCAATCTTTATCAACACTTGAATGATAATTGAATATATATATAAACCTATCCTGCACGGGTCCGATTTTGTAAATCCGCACCCGCCCGTACCTGCAGTGCTTAAAACCGCATCCGACCCGTTTTCCGACAGCAGCACTAATTAAAATCCATACCCGACCCGCTTAAAATAGAACCGACACCCGACCCGCACCCGAAATAAATTCAGTTTAGCCAATCACATTAGACACACTTACAAAAATGTTTGTCGCCAGGTCATACAGAAGTTATTACACGACAATTAACACAAGGACAACTGCCGAAGCTGTCCAAAGCCCGGTACATGACCACAAAACTGAGTAGCCTTATAACATTTTACCAATTGAACAGACGCGGCTACAACACTATATGCCACGCAATTTCGTCTAGCCTACATCAGACAATTTTGGGTTCAAACACGCCCTGCACACCACACATACTTAACAGTGTTAAATTTGAAAAATACTGTTCGATAGAACTGCTTTGTTACCACAGTTATCTGCGTGCTTCCTCAGCGATGAAGTTCCACATCTGCAGCTATCCAACACGAAAATGCAGCAAAGCCTTTCAAGTCAAGTCAAGTCAAGTCAAGTGTATTTATATAGCGCTTTTCACAATACAGATTGCATCAAAGCAGCTTCACAGCATTAAACCAAAATAACACAACAAGGTTGTTTCTAGTGTAAATTTATTGATTGATAAAATTAAATTAATATCCCCAAAATATCCCCAACTGAGCAAGCCAAAGGCAACAGTTATTTCACAATAATTTCTTCAGATAACTCCAAATTTCTCCCACACACTGGACTTGAATTTTGATGACGTACTGTCGACAACTTTACAATCTCCACTAGCTATTCTTTTCTTCAACTCCTCAGCATCCATCTCGACGACTGCAAGCAGATCGCGCGCGGTTATGATGAATTTTTAAAACTGAAAGTAGCCTAGGTAACGTTATAGATCCTGGGAGGGCGTGGGCACAAATAAACTGATGTGGATTTTAAATTATTTTATCAACTTGAAATACAGGCATATTGTTGTAGATGTGTTCCTAAAAATATGCATATATTTTTACGTTTGCATGTGATTGTTTTAAACCCATGTTTAGACCCCGTGTTTCCCCCGTGTCCGACCCGACCTGCACTCGAATCCGATACGGTTGGATATTTTTCACCCGTTTGAGCAAAATTTGCGGGTACCCGCACCCGTGCAGGACTCTAACAGTGTGTTCACAGTCAGTCAGCGTCAACGCTTCCCATTGACTTTGAATGGGTGACGTCAAGCGTTGCCGAAAAGAATTGTGGATCCGTCGGCGGCGCTTCACTGGCGTTGCTCGAGGCAGAAGTTGAGAATTTTTCAACTTCTGCCGCGAGCAACGCCAGTGAAGCGCCGCAGACGGAAGCGTCAGCCAATCAGGATCGCTCTATGCAAATACAGTAGCCAGGCGGCAGCCAATCACGTTCACCGTAGGCCGGTGACACACTGGCTGCGTGGCGTGAGCGTGGCGTTTCTGTTGCGTGTCAGCTGCGTGGCGTTTGCGAGGCGTTTTCCATGTCTTTGCACACCAGAAGCGTGTCTGACGCGGCGCTGCTGCTGCTAGGTGACATATGATAAGCCTCATTGGTGATATATTTGACATATGGGGAGAGAGTTGTGGAAGGCCTATACTTGATATTAAACAAATATATAGCAGCAAAGACAACGTCGGCAGTGTTGACGGCAAAATAGGCTACAGAATATTTCGTTCTGTATTGACAGGTGCAGTATTTGAAAATCGATCATATTTTTTTTTACATTACATTTACATTTGCATTTGTCAAAACCTAGACACTTTCAAACATCAAAATGACATGTATTAATATGTATTCGTGTCAAAATGACATATAAACATCTTTTCCTATTCAATTTTGCATGGAAACGCTTCCAAGACGCTTGCGTGTCGCGTGAAAAATAGGCGTCGGTTCTATTTCTAGCATGCACGCGTTTTCCGCGCGGCTCGGCAGTGTGCAAGCTCTAACCTGTTAACATGGGAGCCGAAATAAAAACGGACACGCCACGCAGCTGAGACGCTTACGCCACACATCCAGTGTGTCACCGGCCTAATATAAACATTTCTTCCTCTTCTTCTGCCAGAGATTTTTTTTCATCTTAAAGGGATAGTTCACCCAAAAAATGAAAATTCTGTCATTAATTACTCACCCTCATGTCTTTCCAAACCCGTAAGACTTTAATTCATCATCGGAACACAAATGAAGATTTATTTGATGAAATCTGAGACCTTTCAGATTTTGCAATTGACCTCCATTGACCGCTACGCAACTGAAACTTTGACGCTTCAAAAAGTTCATAAAGAGATTGTAAAACTAATCCATATGAATTGAGCGGTTTAGTGCAAATTTTTCACATAGTATGAATAAACATTCATCAACTCACAAATGGAAATGGAAGCTCAAGCACGTTCGCTTGATGTGAGAGAACCAATGAGGTTCATTCTCTTGTGTTATGCAGCACGTTTGAGCTTGTGCAAGAACCAATGAGGTTCAGAAAATTTGGACTAAACCGCTCAATTCATATGGATTAGTTTTACATGAACTTTTCGAAGCGTCAAAGTTTGTTGCATAGCTGTCTATGGGGGGACAGAAAGCTCTCAGATTTCATCAAAAAGATATTAAAGTCTTACGGTTTTGGAACGACATGAGGGTGAGTAATTAATGACATAATTTTCATTTTTGGGTGAACTAACCCTTTAAACCAATTAGACCCAACAAACCGGCTTAGACTAATTTAAGCTGTTTTTTTTCCAGCAGGGGCAGCTTGTGATGTCTTAAAATGCTGTCTCTGTATAGGCAGACCCTCTAAGAATTGAAAGAAAGTGTTTGTTCTGTAAGTGAGCGAGCGAGAGACTGAAAGAGAAAGGGGGTTGCTCTAGGGGTACGTCTGGCCAGCAGGGTCAGGGCCAGGACACACACAGGCATCAACAAGCCAAGGCTCTCAACAAGCCTGTCACTTTCTCTCTCCTCAAGAGTAGAGATATTTACAACTTGCCCAGCCAGACAAATTCCAAAGAGCTGTTGCTCTGGCCTATTTACTATTTGTCTGTCTTGTCATAAACCTCCTTAGGATAATTTTGTTTAATGCGCTATGTGGACAACCAACGAGCACTGCAAAGAGTTGAATGGTCTGACCATGAAAACCACTAATTATCCTGTTGTAAATCCATCCACTCAGCAAGTGAAATATCCAAATCCGTTAAAATATTAAACTGAAATGTGGCTCACCAAAACACAGGGAGCAAACTTCCCACAGCCCTTTGTGGAAAATTCAGAAGAAAAAAAATCACTCAGAAAGCGAGTGTATATTGCTCCTTTCGTATTTTCGTCTCGCGTCAGATGGCCTTTGGACAGTTTAGCCTAAAATTTTAATTCTGTCAATTTACTCACCATCATGCTGTTCCAAACCAAACTTTTATATTTTATACTTTGGACAAAAACAGTTTATATCTTCTTCTGTGTTCCAAACCAGAAAGAAAGTCATATAGGTTTGGAAGGACATGAGGGTAGGTAAATGATGACAATTTTCATTGATGCATTTGACATCCCTTTACTTCAACAAAACAAGAACAATGGAAGCAATTATAAAACTCTTTTGGTGCCGTTAGTATGGCGCAGTGTTGAAGATGGGACCATATGGCGGCACTGGGCAGCAAAACGCATACAAGTGGTGCATGAGTGGTTAGAAGCACCCGAGGGAAACCTAGCCACAACTTCATTAACGGAACATAGATCAGAGCTGTCAGGCAGGCACGCCGTCCAGGGCCGCGGTTGTGCCATCCGCGCAGCAATGCTCATAAACAGCCCTTAAAACTCCCACGGAGTCTCTGGCTTTCTGAGGCCGCAGATAAATTACACATTTCTTTCCAATTTAATGGGTGACTTGGGTCTGCTTCTGCTTTACGCAACCTGGCAGTGCCATGTGTGACCTGACAGATGCCTCATCCAGTTCTGGGCAGTCAGACGTTTGCTGTGGGATGAGGTTAGTGAGATGCCAGCTGATGTGGGGTGGAAATGATTAACCACTGAATATACTCAAGGGTGAGCGCTACACTGAAATATAACACTAGCTGCGGTCAGCATAGACATGAGGTCTAGACAATCATTGTTTCAGAAACCAGGAACTATGCAAAACTTTATGGAGGCATATTAACTGAAAACAAATACTTTAAGCTGTATTGTGTTCCCAATCTTGGATGTGATGCTAATAAGAGTTTGACAGATACAGCTTGATTGATGACCTGTGTTGCAGGGCTGGACTTACAATACAAAAAAACAATCACAATACATTGTTTCTGCTCATGACAAATTCTGAAATAATGCTAGAGTTTACCTTAACTAAATTACAAAAATATATAAATAGTCCAGAGAGAGTGAATCTGCAGGATTCACATTTTCAGAGTTTCGGCTTGTTTAGATGACATTCTTAATTCATAGATCTGCAAGGAATTATATAAACGCACAAATAAAAATTAAACAAGGTCCATGGTTTTAAAATTCCAATGAATAGAGTGTTGCAGGGATGATGTATTTTTGTAGGAAATCCTAGAAGTTACTGTAGCGTCATCCTAGGTTCCTTCGACAGAAAGCCAATAGGATTTTTCCGTTGACCACTGGACTATTGCAGAAAATAATCTCTTTTACCAACAAAAGTTTATGATTCTAACATGGTTTGTTCATAAAGATAATCTTCACAATTAAAGAAAGTTTTTATGAATTTTGAAGTCTAACAATAGGAAGAAGTGAAAAGATAAAGATATAAACAATCTACACCACGGTTGCATGACTTCAACGTCACCACCTTTGCTTTTCCCACAACTCTTTTAAACTTTATAATCTTTAAATTAGAACGTCTGAGTTGGAATAGTTCACAAGAGTGCAGTTATAAACATAATGAGGCTGTAAAAGTGGACTAGCGAGTAGAAGAGTGATGACGTTTAATGTCCCTGACAACCTCATTAGTCCCATTTCAACACTTGTTAGCAACTGCCTTTTCAAGAGACAGTATATATATATAAACGTGTATTTAGTTCAATACTGCAACTAATAGATAAAAATAGTTCAGTGTAATTAAAATTATTGGATTAAGTTGCACATAAAAATGTGTGAAATATATATAAAAAAAAATAAAAATATATATATATATGTATATAACATGTGCAACTTAATCCAATAATTTAAATTACACTGAACTATTTTTATCTATTAGTTGCAGTATTGAACTAAATACACGTTTATATATACAGTGAGGAAAATAAGTATTTGAAAACCCTGCTATTTTGCAAGTTCTCCCACTTAGAAATCATGGAGGGGTCTGAAATTGTCATCGTAGGTGCATGTCCACTGTGAGAGACATAATCTAAATAAAAAAATCCAGAAATCACAATGTATGATTTTTTAACTATTTATTTGTATGATACAGCTGCAAATAAGTATTTGTACACCTGAGAAAATCAATGTTAATATTTGGTACAGTAGCCTTTGTTTGCAATTACAGAGGTCAAACGTTTCCTGTAGTTTTTCACCAGGTTTGCACACACCTTAGGACTGGTGGCTGTAATGGGTGTATGATTGATTGAATGAATTAATAGTTGCATTTGAGTGGTCAAATACATTTTTTGTATATTTTGTATTGTAATTCACCTGCTCAGGGACTGCAGATGGAAACTAGCTTAGGCTAAATCTGGTGCAAGGCATCTTTAATTAATGTTTTTTGCACATTGTCCCTGTTGAAATAAAATAAACAAACAAACAAACAAACACTGCAGGAGGGATTTTGGCCCACTCCTCCACACAGATCTTCTCTAGATCAGTCAGGTTTCTGGGCTGTCGCTGAGAAACACGGAGTTTGAGCTCCCTCCAAAGATTCTCTATTGGGTTTAGGTCTGGAGACTGGCTAGGCCACGCCAGAACCTTGATATGCTTCTTACAGAGCCACTCCTTGGTTATCCTGGCTGTGTGCTTCGGGTCATTGTCATGTTGGAAGACCCAGCCTCGACCCATCTTCAATGCTCTAACAGAGGGAAGGAGGTTGTTCCCCAAAATCTCGCAATACATGGCCCCGGTCATCCTCTCCTTAATACAGTGCAGTCGCCCTGTCCCATGTGCAGAAAAACACCCCCAAAGCATGATGCTACCACCCCCATGCTTCACAGTAGGGATGGTGTTCTTGGGATGGTTCTCATCATTCTTCTTCCTCCAAACACGTTTAGTGGAATTATGACCAAAAAGTTCTATTTTGGTCTCATCTGACCACATGACTTTCTCCCATGACTCCTCTGGATCATCCAAATGGTCATTGGCAAACTTAAGACGGGCCTTGACATGTGCTGGTTTAAGCAGGGGAACCTTCCGTGCCATGCATGATTTCAAACCATGACGTCTTAGTGTATTACCAACAGTAACCTTGGAAACGGTGGTCCCAGCTCTTTTCAGGTCATTGACCAGCTCCTCCCGTGTAGTTCTGGGCTGATTTCTCACCTTTCTTAGGATCATTGAGACCCCACGAGGTGAGATCTTGCATGGAGCCCCAGTCCGAGGGAGATTGACAGTCATGTTTAGCTTCTTCCATTTTCTAATGATTGCTCCAACAGTGGACCTTTTTTCACCAAGCTGCTTGGCAATTTCCCCGTAGCTCTTTCCAGCCTTGTGGAGGTGTACAATTTTGTCTCTAGTGTCTTTGGACAGCTCTTTGGTCTTGGCCATGTTAGTAGTTGGATTCTTACTGATTGTATGGGGTGGACAGGTGTCTTTATGCAGCTAACGACCTCAAACAGGTGCATCTAATTTAGGATAATAAATGGAGAGGAGGTGGACATTTTAAAGGCAGACTAACAGGTCTTTGAGGGTCAGAATTCTAGCTGATAGACAGGTGTTCAAATACTTATTTGCAGCTGTATCATACAAATAAATAGTTAAAAAAATCATATATTGTGATTTCTGGATTTCTTTTTTTAGATTATGTCTCTCACAGTGGACATGCACCTACGATGACAATTTCAGACCCCTCCATGATTTCCAAGTGGGAGAACTTGCAAAATAGCAGGGTGTTCAAATACTTATTTTCCTCACTGTATATATAAAATCAACATTTCTCGTCCGCCTTGTATTTATTCTTTCATCGAGCTTGTCGCAACGCATTCTTGGTTCGCTTTCTCTGTGATGGCTACAAACAATGCTGCCTTAGAATCTGGCCGAAATTTGGCCTCTTAGGAGGAAGCATAACTAAACCGCCTACCTTCTGGAACAGTCTACGTACAACTGCTGTTCACAGACACATAATCAGCAGATGCTTTTTTACAAAAAAACTTACAGTTCATGCATTACAGGCTGTGCCTCCTGGGGTAATTATTGTGTTTGAGGGCACAATGACCCAGTGGGAATCTAACCAGTAAGCTTTTGGTTACCAGCCCAGATTAATAACTAGAGTCACCTGTCTGAATTACCCTTCTGTCATATAGGGCAGAAGTTCAGTGTTGGCTAAACACACCAGGAATCCTCCTTATCCGATTCCATGGCTTTACATAAGCCTGTTATCACTGCCTGTTCATCTTGAGCGGGATCGTTCCTCCAGCTCTTCAGAGGAGTGTTTACTCACACTCACAGGAGAGGCATTCAGCTGGAGTTGGCACGGATCTGACTCTCGGCACTCTCCACATTTCCAGTTTTTGAACTCTAGCTCAGCGCTGCTTATTCTACCCTTCTTTTGCTATTTAAAAGCATGAAGCTACAAATTATTAATGGTTGGAATGTACCCTTACCCTGGTTGTGGTGGCAAACATGTACTTGTCCCGTAACTGGAAGCTGTCCACCTTCTCTAGGATAACTTGACGGTTTTGCTCGAAGAAGTCCGTGCTGCTGAGGATGATGGAGTCTCCCTGGGGCTCGTGGCGCTGGACAAACACTGTGGTGGGGTTGTCATGTGGCTCTACACCCCTAGGGGATTAGAAAGACTTGGACATTCATATTTTGGACATACATTAACACAATGTTTTTGTTTTGTTAAGCATACATTTATGTTCCATTTTATGTTTAAATGGTTTCAGAGAGCAACCAATTCCATATTAATGTGTCTTAATATAAAACACTACACTTTCTTGAACACCAAATCAGTATATTAGAATGAATTCTGAAGGATCATGTGACACTGAAGACTGGAGTAATGACTGCTGAAAAATAAGATTTGTCATCACAGGAATAAATAATATTTAAAAAATATATTAGCATAGAAAACAGTTGTAATAATATTTCGCAAAATTACTGTTTTTACTAACATTAAAGACTTCTTTCAAAAGCATTTAAATAATCTTACTGACCACAAACATTTGAACATTGCTTCAAAAATAATATACAATATTACAATAATAAAGTAACATGTTTTCTATTGTATTTCCTAATGACATGCAATGTGCTACAATGCAAAATCCGTACAGGGCATATGCAGCTACATTTATCATACGTGATCAATAGGTACTTCCACTTGCCAAGCCAATTCAAGCAACTTCACACCTAACAACTTACACTGAACCAAATTTCCTCGCCTGTTTTCTGCACAATGTTACTGATAAATTATTCAGGGTGCGTGTGGGAGATCGAGACTACAGACGAAGGAATGGGCAGCAGTTTCAGATAAATGGATGAGAGAATCTCTCTCCACTCTTGACCAACAGCTTGAATTCCCTTCCTCTTTGAAAACACAGAGAGGTGCTGATTGTTCAGACTGGCTCTTAAATCACCAAGCTAGAGGATAAAGGGATTATCTCGCAGGGGAACACAAACACAAACCTCGCCCGCTTGCTTTCTATTTCACAACTGGGAGTTTAGCACGTCGAGCAGCGGAGTGAGAGACGGATAAAAACAGGGGCTTACAGCTCTTTTAACCAGCCCTGCAGCTCCGCCTTTGGTTTGTCTAGATTAAAACTGAAAGCCAATTGAGAACTCAGAGAATACAGTCAACAAACAACACAATTCACACCCAGAAAAACACAAACACAAACTGAACTGAAGGTCTGTTTGCTGACCTTTAAAACAGTAGTTAAGCTGTTTGGCAGGACTTCCTTATTCCTTCTGACTGCTACAAAGCTAGAAATGTATACGTTTAATTACGATGCAGCAATATTACAATTCTGGCCGACACCAATAAACCAACAATTCTTAGGCTAATAACTGACACAAAACACAAGCCTTCAAAAGATTGGAGTTGACGAGATGTTTTTGAAAGAAGTCTCTCACGCTCAAGGGTGCATTTGTTTGATCAAAAATACAGTAAAACTGTAATAGTGAAAAATTATTATCATTTAAAATGACTGGTTTCTATTTTAATCTAATAAAAATGTAATTTAGTCCTGTGATGGTAAAGCTGAATTTTCAGAATCATTACTCTAGTGTTCAGTGTCACAATAGCCTTCAGAAACTCTGATATGCTGATTTGCTGCTCAAGAAATATTTCTTCTTATTATTAATGTTAAGAACAGTTGAAAAACAAGAAAAGTTCAAAGTAGTTCAGATTCATTTAAAATAATGTGTCATTGCTGAAAAAAGTATTAATTTATTTCCTTAAAAAAAAAAAAATCTCACTGAACCCAAACTTTTGAATGGTACTGTAATTTAGTACTGTATGTTTAAAAAAAAAAAAAAAATTAGACTGTTTAAATGCTACAATTGAATTTAGGCATCACAACATTATAATGTGCTGTATAAAAACTGCATATTCATTTTGAGATTTGCTAAAGATTACATTTATCAGTGTACATTTTTAGTGCTTTTAAAGATTAATATAACTAAGTAAACTAAATGTTAAAAAAAGTAAATGAGCAAGAACAATTACATTAAAAAAATTCTTATTATCAGGCGATAACCGATATGGAACTGATATATCATGCATCCCTAAAAGACATCCAACATCTGACGCAGGTTTGATTCTGGCTCGCAACACTCCCTGATCACCCTCTCTAAAGACCCTCTCGAGGAAAAGAAAACATCTGTCAAATCGGAAAAAGGGAAGCTTGAAATGTGACAATCCTAAGCCGGGCACAGTCTGAGAGAGCTCTCAGAGCAAAGAACAGAAGGGTTATCGCTGCAGTGATGGTGCAGTCGGTCTCTGAGCTCTCGAGTCATTTGTGTAGGGCCATCGCAGAGGGTCTTTGATGTTGTCTCCACAGTCACTGACTGCCACTCCAGCAGATGAAATGGGTCACGGCTGGTAGACACAATCAATTATTCATAAGGCCGCAGTCTGAGAAACATCCACAGCCGACTATTTCCCAATCAAGCAGTCTGTCACTCTGGACGGCAGCCCACATGCTTGAAAACACTGACCACTTCCTTTATATCTTCGACTATTCTGTTGCAATAATGTGCAAAACAAATTTGTTCTGGCAGAGACACTTAAAGACATAATTTGAGCTAAAGTAAAAAAGAAAAAAAACGATAATCCCGTCTGTGATGAATTGGAGTCATAACATTCTAATTAGCTCCGGTCTTCCGATTGGATCATATCCTATGGCATAATGTTTACGGAACAGGATAGCAATAAGAGCCACTCTGTTATTTCTATTTGCTGCTTGCTTTCGATGCCAGTGCCTGATTGTGCAAACACTGAGTGCTGGCTGCAATCCAAAGCAAGAGTTTCACATTCCTACATAAACCTGCAAATTGAGTGAGACAGCACAGAGCATTGAACCCTCTTCAAATTACAAACACTGTTGCAAAATTCCTGTATGGAAGAATGTGGAAAGCAAGAACTGGATTTGCCATTTCGATTGCTTAGGATATCAACGAGCTGCAAACTCACACCCTGTTCTTTTAGACAGCAATCAAAACCACAGTAATGAGCCATGTATGAAATGCTATCTGCGCAGTGGGTTGGAATATCTCACAGACAAAAGGGGAATCAAAGCAGATCACACGTACATGTAGAGAACTGTATGTACAGTATGTCAATCCACAAGCTGCTCATAAACGAAAGTAACTAAATTACTATCGCTCAAAAGCCATTACTCCAGGTTTCAGTGTTATTCAGAAATCAGTGTATACTTAAGCTACTACTTGAAAAAGGATACTAATAATAAGTGGTCACACTTTAGATTAGGGTCCGATTCTCACTATTAACTAACTATTAATTACGACTTTTCCTCAAACTCCTTATTACTGCTTATTAATAGTTAGTAGTTGTTACATTTAGGTACTGGGTAGGAATTGGTTAGGATTAGGGATGTAGAGCAAGGTCATGCAGAATAAGGCATTAATATGTGCTTTATAAGTACTAATAAACAGCCAATATCCTAGTAATATGCATGTTAATAAGCAACTAGTTAATAGTGAGAATTGGACCTTAAACTGAAGTGTTTCCTAATAAGTAGATAACTGCATTTAAGCTATTCACAGCATTCAATTCATACTAAATATCAAATATATATATCTGTGTGCATGTGTCTATCTATGTGTCTATCTACCTATCTGTCCATCCATCCATCCATATATATATATACATATATACATACAGTAGTCAACAATTGAAGTGGATCAAAAAAGTTAATCAAAGTTGTCCTAAGACAAGACCATGTATTGTTCAAAATTCATGTATAACTTTGACTTAAAATGTTGACTACTGTGTGTGTGTGTGTGTGTGTGTGTGTGTGTGTGTGTGTGTGTGTGTGTATATATAATTTTGTACATTACTACAATCATGGTGGAATAAAAGAATGTATATTGTTTTTTTAAACTGGTTCGTTAAAAACGAATGAATTGTCGAACTAACCATTTTGTTAAAATGAATCAAAATTCAAGGCAAGCATGATTAACCATGATTATTTCCTTAATTTGATGAGACAAAAAACAGCAATGTAGCATTTTGTTACCGCTGCTTGCAGGAAAAATAAGTTTTCTTCTAGAAAAGCTAATATGTTTTTAATATACAAAAACAGATTTTGTGATGGACACATTCAGAACACCCTCAAGGTGTTTGATCTTACCAGAAGTAGAACTTCACATGCTCCTGAATCAACACCCACGTCTCACCAAAGTCATCTGATTTCCACAGCTGCCCAATGGAAATTAAAAAAAGAAAACAGAAAAAAAGAGAAGTCCTTAAGAGTCAGCAGTTTCGGTTATAACATTTAATATCTTTAAACATTTGTCATGAACCAGCTTCTCACATGACAATTACGGCTGATTTCCTCAAATCAAAATATGCTGCTTAGTGCAAAATTCAAAAGGGCAATCTCCACAAATAGCTGAAGGCTTAAATGGCAGTGCCATTCATCTTATTAAAACTGGACACAAGATATACAAAATAGCACAGTACTGAAGGAAAGCATCAGTGATCATACCTGTTTATTGGGGTGAGAACCGTCATAACCAAGGACCAGGTTAGGCCTCTTACTGTGCAGCAGTAAGTCTGTGGGCTTGAACAGGATGGAGAAACCCTGAACACTTTTACAAAAGTCAAAGGTGTTCCACAGGTAACCGTTCGTGGTGTCAGTAAATAGGTACTGCAAGGGGAAAATCAGAAAAGACATTTAAAAAAAGAAAAGTAAATTCAGCACAAACAAAACAATTATAGGCATAGTTCATCCAAAATAAAAAATATTGTCATCATATACTCAACCTAGGCCTGGTTTCAAAGACAGGGCTAGATAAAGCCAGGACAAGGCCTTAGTTCACTCCGGACATTCAGTAGCTTTTATAAACATGCCTTAGAAAAAAACATTATTACTGGTGTGCATCTTGAGACAAAACAATGGAACTGGCATATTTTAAGATATGTCAGTGCAAGTTGTTTTCAGTTAAAACAGCCTTGTCTGTGAAACCAGGGGATTATGTTACAAAAAAACATTTTATTGTATTAAAAAGAGATGCATGGCATCTATTTTCCATACAATGAAAGTAGATGGTGGTTTATAATGGCAAGCACCAAAAAGCACAATAAAAGTAGTCCATTTGACTCAATGTAAAAAATGTGCAATGTAAAATGACCAGAATATGGGCCTGCATGTCTTAAAGACCTAGAGTACACAACTCATATAGACTGTTTTTATGATGCTTTTTTGTCTTTTTATAACTTGGCATTAAAAAAAAAAAAAAAAAAAATCACCATCCACATTCATTGTGTGAAAAAGAGCAGCCTCTACATTCTGCTAAATGTCTTCTTTTGCTTTCCACATCATACAGGTAGGGAACATTAGGGTGGTGTTTAACCTCTGTAGTGGTTGATGACACAACAGAAGATCTATAATTAATAGATATTTATTTCAGGCAACTGGCACCACGAGAACATCAAAGCATTTTAAATATAGTAAAAAACATATTTTTTACAATATGAATTATTCAGATTATGCACTTCTGCCATTCTAATCTCCCTCCCTTCTCTTTGATCTTTCATTTAAGAGCCTTCCCAATAAACTTTGTCCTCTCCATGGCCTGGTTATGGAAGCAGGGCACTTTCTCTCTCCAGATTCAGAGGCAATGAGGACTGGGACTGAAACAGTAACACTCGACTTAAAAAGAAACCTAATGCTTTACTGAAATATGAAAGAATAGGTGGAAAAAGAAGAAAGAGAAAGTAGAGCATATGGATCTCCAGCATTAACCGTGACCATCATCAGACTATGTGACACAATGCCAGAGTGTTCTGAGTGGTTGCTTAGCACAAGGCCAGGTCAACACAGCTTCGAGAAGTAATAACACACCTCTTCTCAACAAGCCAAACGATAAATAATAATTCATAATTATATTCAATATTATAATAATAGTTAAAAAGTAAAAACAGAAATAATGTTGGTTTTAATTATTAATATTATTACATAATAATAGTTACTAAAAATAAAGTGAATACTATATTAATTGAGATCAATATTCATGTTATAATAATAAGTCAATAGTGAATCATTAGAAAATCCAATCACACTTGCAAGTCAAAGCCACTATAAAGAGATCAATCAAACAAACAGGTCCAGTATGTCTTCAAGGACTATCAGCTCATTATTTACAGTTATTCACATGAGATTTTACGTCAGGATTATTACTTTAAATGCATTAAAATATTCCACAACAAACAGCACAAGCACGTAGCCAATATCTCTTTTAATTATCCCATCGAGACTCAGAGTTCTTTCTACAGTGGACCGACAGTGCAAGTTACTCTGATCACTCAAAATGTAATTAAACAGCCCTGTTTTGCTACTAAGAAGTTGTAAGCTTTGCAAATGACACTAGTAATGCTTTAGCTTCAATCCAATCCAATGCAGCAGGAGCAAGCGGCAGCTGCAGTGCCAGCCACATCATTGACTCCAGATGAATGGTCACCGTCTGCTGCCGTCAGCCCCTGCAAAGACGCAATGCAGAGTCCCACAGCGGTTCTACCACATCTGCAGCTCCTCACTCCAACTCCCATGAGCCTTTGCACCCCCGTAAAGTCTCAATGGAGCAGTTAGTTACGGTAGGTGGCAAGGGCAAAGACTAAGGATGCAGCTCGTATTTTTACCCAGCCCTTGGAGTTGCTCTCTTGGATAACACCATCTGTGGGTGTATATCCGATTGGAGTGGTGGAAGGTCACAGCTGCAGATGGCCAGGAAGCGGTTTGTGTCACAGCGGTCTTGCATGACCTCGGCTTAAACTCACAAAGACAAGACAACTCAAGTATGTCACACTGATAGTCCAGCTAATGTCTCTCACACACTTACTCGTTTGTTGTCAGCAGGGCTGTGGTAAAACTGTGAGATGACCTGTTTCTTGCCCTCCTGGTCCCCAGGCATTTGAAATTTCTCTGATACGTCGGTGAAGGTGGTTCCATAGTCATAGGACACGTACACCTGTTAAATAAACAATATCAAATTTTAACCACATACACCGCAGAAATTGTAGCTCTGGTCCAAAACCTAGGAAGCTGCCTTGTTGTTTACTGTCTGTTTACATAGGCTGCTGCCTTCTAAGTCAACATGGCAAATGAAATGAAACCATTTCATATGAAACTAATTTGGTACTTACTTAGAAAGCAACTTCTTATGTCACAAAAATATCACTTTATAAGTTAGCTACAAATGAGACACTGTTTACAACTGAATCCAATAGTTTGATGTTAGCATGTTGCTAAGCTAAAAATATCAACAACAAAAAAAACAAAAAAACTCCTTTCGTCACAAAAATAATGCTCCTTAATTTAGCACTGAATCCAAGTTTGATATTAGAATGTTGTTAAGCTAATAGCTTGATTTTCAAATAAATAATTCATATGGTCAAAAATAATGTTCTTTGTGTGAAATGTGAGACTCTGCTTACAATTGATTTCAATTCAGTTTGATAGTGTTGCTGAGCCTACAGTTTGATAATCAAATTTTTCTTGGGCACAATAATCCATTTTAATTTGATTCAACTATGTTTATCAATATTTGTCAGTATTGGTTGTTGTTTCTTCATAATCAACATTTCTTTCATCGCTTTTTTCGCATGTTAGTTACATTTTTATTGTTATAATTATATTGTGAGATGGTTTAGGTGGCATTATTGTTCTTTTACACATTTACAATTGGCAGGGGAATGTACGTTTTATGAGACCATGACAAATTTCCCTCCGAGGACAATAAAGTGAATATCATTTCATTTTATTTCATTCATGTCCACCACCTTGGATGCAAAATTTCACAGATTGCATTGCAGTGCATTCTGGGATTGTATTCTCCAAAAGAGGATACATGTGAATCTGCTAGAATTTGGCTCAAAGAATGTAGCAGTTAATCTTTTAAAAATAAACCATCATCTCAGTTCATACAAGAAACTCGTCTGCATTTGGAGTTCTTTTTGCTTTAATTTTCTTTGTCTTGTTTTTCACAAAGAACACCTGTAGAGCACTTCAGAGATGAGCAGATAACCGCTCCAGCACCCCATAAAGTATAACCGCACCACTTTTGTTCTCGCATTTCCATTAGATAACACTTTACATAAAAGCTTTGCAATTATTGAAAACTTCGCAATTATTGCCATGCAGATAGAAAAATACCATTCAAGGTCACAAAACAGTCTTTTTAGGCCTTGAGTTACATCAGCAGGATTTAAGATGATATAATAAAAGTGCAGGGAACTGAAGAACAGAGGGAGGCCTTTCATCTGTATGACTCCTGTAGATATTCTTGGTACCTTATGGCGCTTTTCCACTGCATGGTACGGTACGGTACGGCTCGCTTCGGCTCGCTTCGGCTCGCTTTAAATGGTAACACCTCTGTTGAGGTTCCAAGCGTACCGTACCTATACTAAAATGTGACGTGAAAACACTGCAGATCACTGATTGGTCAGACAGAATCATCACTACCAGCGTCCGCTAGATTTAAATAACCAGTAGACAACAGCCAACGCTGTAGCGCCTGTTTTAAAAGTATTTGCTTTAAAAAAATTAAAAAAATTTAAAAAAGAGTATAAACTTCAAAAAAAGAAATGGCTGAATCGTGGTCAGTGGACGAGGTGCAGACGTTCCTCTCGTTGGTTGCCGAGGAGTGGATGGGGAAACACGGAATGAAAAATTCGCATTTAATATGATGATATCATGGCAGTAGAGACGGCAACTATAACGATCAGTCCCACCCACTTTGAAGCGGTACTAACTGCAGTGGAAAAGCAACCGAGCTAAAGCGAACCGAACCGTGCCGTACCGAGTCGAGTCGTACCACGCAGTGGAAAAGCGAAGCGAGCCGAACCGTTCCGCGCCGAGTCAAACCGTACCGAGCCGTACCATGCAGTGGAAAAGCGCCATTACAGCATATAGTGTATATATATATATATATATATATATATATATATATATATATATATATATATATATATATATATATATATATAGTGCCTTGCGAAAGTATTCAAACCCCTTAATTTTCATCAGACCAGAGAGAGTCCTTAAGGGAACACTTCCCATAAATCCTGATGTACTTGTTACATCATAAGAAGGATGGCGTCTACGCTAATATTAGTCTCTCTGTTTATCCCGAGGTTTACTGCAGTCCGCAGGATCCAGGCCGTATCCAGATCTGATGAAGGACCTGCGCCTGGACACGACGACAACGCAGTCCTGAAGTGTCAACTAGTCTCTCCCCTGTGAAGGCCTCCTTCCCTTCACCTCTGTACAGATAAAACGTTGTCAGGATAATTACGGTTCACGTGGCTACACGGAAGCGATAATTAATTCTTTATTATACATTTTTAAGGCAAGACAAGTAGTTTGTTGAGGGCTGGTTTGTAAAGGACTACACGCCTGCGCACATACATATTCAAACGCGCATACCTATAGACTAAACATGCGTTTTTGAGGTTTGCGTAGAGATAACCTTTTTAAAAAAAAAATTAGGCTTGCACCTTGGAATCTATTTCAGGGTTTGCATTCTTGAGCCACCAGGCACTGTTTTGTGTGGATGAGCATTAATAACTTACTAAGTTAATAACTAATGATCTTTGCAACGGAAGTGAATCAATCAATCAAAACAAACTTTAGCTGGACAATAACTTTATTCTAGAGCTGCTGTATAGCCAAAACAATCTCTGTTACTGTAATTTCCTATTATCACTGTAAAGCTGCTTTGAAACAATCTATATTGTTAAAAGCGCTATATAAATGAAGGTGACTTGACTTGACGTGCTTTTTTGCAAATTCCAAGTGGGTTTTCATGTGTCTTCACTGAGGAGAGGCTTGAGTCTGGGCACTCAAAGCCCAGATCGGTGGAGTGTTGCAGTGATGTTTGTCCTTCTGTAAATTACTCCCATCTCCATATATGATCATGAAGCTCAACCAGAGAACCATCAGCATCATGGTCACTAGGGATGTATGATATTTCGGACACCATATCGATATCGGCCAATATTTTTTCATTTTTAATGCATTTCAAAATGGCTATTTCAATGTAAGGGGACCCGCGGTGTATGTAGATAGAAATGGCTCATTCTAAGGTAATGCAAACATAACGGTTCATTATGTAAGGTCTTTATACACCACTGAAAACATAGTTATGATATTACATTTCTGTCAACAGATCATCCTAAATATTACACAATGCACCTTTAATGGTGAGACTTTTGTTTTTGTAATCAGTCTCTCAATCTAAAAATAAGAATTTAGATTTATCGGCCAATATATCGACATTCGAAATAAAGAATTATCGGTATTGGCCAAAATATCCATATCGGTTCATCCCAAATGGTCACCACTCTAACCAAGGCCCTTCTCCATCAATTGTTTGGCAAGGAGGCCAGCTTTAGGAAGAGTCCTGGTTGTTCCAAACTACTCCCATTAAGGATTACGAAGGCTACGTGCTTCTGTGAACCTTCAATGCAGCAGATTTTTTTCATAGTCTTCCCTAGATCTGTGTCTTCTTGATACAATCCTGTCTCTGAACTCTAGGGGCAGTTCCTTTGACCTCATGGCTTGGTTTTTGTTCTGATATGCATTTTCAGCTGTTAGACCTTTTATTGAGAGGTGCATGCCTTTCCAAATCATACCCATTGAACTGAATTTCCCACAGGTTAACTCCACTCAAAGTGTAGTAACATCTACAAGCAAAATTGAAATGCTCTCGAGCGAAATATGTCCCAGAAAAGGGTATGAATACTTATGCAATGTTATTATTTCAGCTTTTTATTTTTAATACATTTGCAAAGTAATCACAAATCAGTTTTTTGCTTTGCATTATGGTGTATGGAGTGTAGAAAAGGTAAAGTAGTTTAACATAAGGCAGCAGCAACATAAAAGAAAATGTGAAAAAAAAACTAAGAGGTTTGAATACTTCGCAAGCCACTGTATATGTCGGAAGTAAAAAAAAAAGTAAAAAAAAAGAAGAAAAAAACATTTGATAAGAAACTTTTCGAAATGATCTAGGATAAAAATGGTATACTCACGGAGCTGGTCTTGGGATCGGTGGCACCAACGCTGTCTCTGGCTAACGCTACTATGACGTTGCTCTTTTCCCCAGCCCAGTGGACGACCATCTGATTATGAGAATCGTTCAGGTTTGCCTGTGAATGCAAAATATGATGAACAACTAATCGAAATGTAGCTGACTAGCTTTAAGTGGATTTTGCTTTAAGTGGAGCTTTAATTTATTTTGCTGTGGTCAGACAAGCATCCAGGTTTCCACAGTACAAATCAAGCTGTCAAGGCATAACACATCACAACTCACTCAAAGCTTATTTTCAAAGACGTGTACCAGTTTCTGGTTCTCTCACTGGGTAATTATCCACCAGAGTCATACTGCATTTGTAATATCAGCTAAAATGAAACTGTATTTGACAACCTTGAGTTTGTTGTGTATACTGTTATAAAACACTACAGGTGTGTCTCTGGCACTTAAGGCTGACAGCCTTTGAGAAAACAAACACAACCTCAAATACAAAAAAAAAACAGAGCGAGCTGAGCTAGACCACAACGGCAGGGAAACTGAAACTATTGGCTGCGGTGTCCCAATCTGATCTGCTGAACAAAGAAATGTCTCTCATCTTTTCATGTCCATCCCCCTCTTCTCTTTCCACTAAGAACAGAACTCATCTTTAATTCAAACTTCTGCATGAGGACTATGGCATCCTCAAATGGGTTCTACTCCAATATCTCCTGTCAGACATAAAAGAGAAGCTACAAAAGGTTGTTTATGTAAAGGAACAAAAAGCTCTAACACCACTTATTTTCCTGTCTGAGGAACAAGTTGTGGATCACTGGCAAACAACAAGTTTACTTAACATTATAGACAGGTCACATTACAGACGAGACAACCAAAAGCAGAAGACATTCAACATAAGAAAAATACTTTCATATGCTATAGCATTTTTTTTTTTTAACACATCATAGGCAAAAGAGGCATACTGATATTCATTTGGGAATGGTTGTTTTTGTAACGTACAAACAGTGATTCCTCAAACGACCTCACCTTGAATGTACAGTCATATTTTTATTCACCATGACAAGGCAGTAAATCTCCCTGTCTTTTAGGCCTGCTTGGCAAGCAGCATGTTAGTACAACTGAGAGACTTTAGGAGACTGACAGAGCTGTTACGAAATCTTACAGCAGTGGTTTTACATATAGCCTCAAAGACTAGTTTTATTTTACCTCTATTCATGAAATATGACAGCTGTATAATCCATATTTTTCCTAAAAGGTATTAAATTTAATTTAACTCGCATAATAAAGTATGTTACTTTCAAAATGTGATGCGTAACAACATTTTTCAACAATGTTCCAGTTTATTAACCTGTCCAACATATTTATTTTAAACTCTTCAAAGTAGAGGTATATTTAATCACATTCTATCTGCCACCAGTCAAACAACCAGTTTGCCCAGTTGTCCGAAACTCGTACCATTGCTGTAAATGTTACAGTTTAATTTTTGCTTAAACAAACAGAACAATGTTTAGATGATACAGTTTGGGAGTTTCTGGAGTACTAAAAGCGGCACTTACAAATAAAAAGAAGGAATCGATCAATTTATTATTAAAAAAAATGCACATTGAAAAGTAAAAAACTTTTAAACATTTAAAATGAATTAAATATAACAATAAAATAATACATTGATAACTCATTTTAATGCAACCTTTAAAGTGCTTTTTTTTTTTTTTTAAACATTGGCTTTTCTTAATCCATTTGCCAACTCTTTTCTTTTTTTAAATTACCTGTGTGCAAATGTTTTTTATTCATTAATTTGTTAATCAATTAAAAAAAAAAATGCCATTAGACAGTTCATTGAACACCCATGGGAAAAACCAATGAACGTTTGACCAAATTAGCGTGGAGAAAATGTCAATTTGTACTTCGAATGGTTTATGGTTGACACTTGGTTTTATAACAGCTGATTAATCTCTACAAACAGTTTCGTTTTCATCTCATCAGTACGTGTAGAAGAGCTTTTCCCACCACTTTGCCAACAAACACTGTAAAAGAGCAAATGGTTGCAACCTGATCCATTTCGGCCTGGCAAACTCTTGGGTCTGCTTATTCAAATAGAGTTAAATGCCTGTCTGCAACTTCTGGTTATCTTGCAAATGGACTTTCTGCTAATCTAACAGTGCCCTCTTTTAAACTGACACCGTAATATCCTGAAAGCATCAACAGTAAGACGAGTGCAAATAACTTAATATTCCTTCTCGCTAGATGAAAAAGCAATGAGAGACAGAAAAAATTAAATCATTGAATTTTTTTCAGTTTCTTATGTATTATTCAGCAGGGAAACAGAAGGAAAGGAGGCAGAACGAGAGAGTGGAAGCACTAGAGCACCTTGGCCCATCGCTTCAAGCAACGCACAGCTTGAAACCATGACATCATCTCTGCAGCACTAACGTTTGGGCCAACAGTTCAACAACTTGCCTTTCTGGCAACCAACCATATGAGTTTCACTTTGAATATGGGTGAACCACACATTTAATAACACTGTGGCCGTAACCAAAGGAAAACCGAGGAGTCATTATCCTGTTAAAGGCTTAAAGTACAGTTAAAGGACTGTTTCATTATTGCAGTATGGTTAAGTTATGGGACCATTACAGCGATGTGTTATGCTAATGAATCAACATACTAAATCCATTCGCACATAGTAAATATACTGAAAAGAAAACTTTTCATTCTCCTTTGATTTTCACATAAAACATAATAAGTCATCTTAAACCAATAATTGCTGACAAGAAATTATATTAGGTTCATCTATAATTTTCTTGTTATGTTTATGTTGTGTTTCAGGTTGTGTTCGTACTTGCCAGGTTTGGTTTGACTAAAACAAACTCTGGTGCGATTGCTCTGTTAGTGCGGTTCATTTGAATAGGTGTGAACGCTGCCTTCCTAACAAAAGTGGGTCTCGGTCCGCTTCAAAACGACCTCTACTGCAGAAAGACTGAAATATGAATATATATATTTTTCGCCCTGTAATCGGTACAGTTATAACTGTAATCGGTACAGTTCAGTTATCGGTACAGGCAACGAAAACGCTGTCTCCTTGCAGCAGATCTTTGTTTGTGTGTGCACAACGGAGAATTTCCTGCTGCAATTTTGACTCCTTTACACGTTTTATAAGCTCTTCACGAGTTCTCAGCTGGTAAAAATTCCATCACATGTACGCACATACAACAAGCGCATTTATTCCAGCACAAAAGCATTGTATTGGATGTTCCGTCATAAAATGAGTTTTCTTTTTTTGTATCTTTAGGTTTGGTCTTAAAGGGGTCATATAATGGTACATGCACTTTTACAAGTTGATTGTACTGAAATGTGTGTTGGCAGTGCCTGTACACAACCATCATAAAATGATAAAAATCCATCCAGTGTTTTTTTTTTAATCTTCTTATATGTTTCCTCCTGTCTCAAATCAAGCTGTTCGATATTGTGACGTCACAATATCGACGCCCCTCCCACGATGGCTGATTGACAGAAGCGTTTCAAACACAGACCCGCCCTCGCGCCCTCGTGAGCGAGCTGTCAATCATAGCACGCGCCGCACGCTTCATGATGAATGCGGCTATTTTTACACTCAGGGTACATTACGGCATGTTTTCTATGTACGACGTTCTCAATATAATTCATAATCCCACGTTTATAATGAACAACGCGTTATGGTTTTTGTATTATTATTTTAAACGGTGTAAGCACAGAACAGAGGGGCGGGGTGAGCAAAGCTCATTATCATTTAAAGACACATGCACTTAAACGGCGTGCTGAAAACAGAGCTGTTTTTGACCAGGTAAAATGAGTGTTTTCTTACAATACTAATGAGAATTTTTAATTAAAGTATATTACAAACTTTTAATTTAGACCCTAAAGAATCATATTAGCTTGTACAAAAATGACATTATATGACCCCTTTAAAAATGACAGTGTGAACTGTCAACGCTAAGCGAACCAGAACTAAATGTATCATTTTCTTTTTTGGTCAGGCCCAAAAGAACCAAAAAAGATTATATGACTCATCTGTGTCCGTTTGGTTTCACCTCGAGTTTAATGCAAGAAGACAACTTCAGGAAAACCGAAAGTAAACCAGCAGGCTGTTCAGAGAAGTTCCAGTAATGCTCCACTAATTATAAACATATCCACCGCCCTCCATCTTACTTCCCTAGGGTTTTAAACTTTCTTATCACAGAAAACAAAACTAAAATACTCTGCAAGTAAGGCTGCTTAAATGTCGTACGTGTTTGAACAGGAATACTAATGGAATCCAAGTTGAATTAGGGTCATTTGCATCATTATTTACAACAGGAAGGCACATAATACAAAAAAATATATAATATTGTTTTACCATAACTGGCATACTGTCAAAAAAAATATTACCAAATAAGATTAAATACTGACTTTACATGACTCATGAAGTAAGTCCAGGCTTATCCTGCGAAAGGTGAGGGAATGTCAAGTCTCATTTAGATTCTGGGTAGTACTCTATGGTAATGATTCTGCATTATACTTTACACATACTAGAACAAAATTGCATTTGCTTGCCAGCAGTTTACTTAACGTGGCTTAATATACAAGGGAACAGAATGGATCAAGATCCAAGGCCCATGAAAAGAATTACAATTCCTGGAAATCTTGTTTTGAATGTATAACATTCTTCTAAGAACAAGTATTGCTTAATCAGGGCTGCTGGGTCAAGATTTTGAAATATTTCCCATTCAATTATGAAAGAAGAAAGTCTCAAAAAAGCAATAAATGTATAACCAAATGTGTCAAATAATAAATAAATAAAACAGATGGGACTGATAAAGGCTTTTATTTACGCAATAAAAACACCCATTGCTACAAAGTTCGCCAAAGGTCAACTCTTGGGGTCTGGCACTAAACTGCATTTTTGATAATGATTCTGTCATAATTCTCTAAACTTGGTGAGTAATTGTCCGTCACAACAGGTCTGCAAAGATAACAACAAAAAGACCCTTTAAGACAGAGTATATCCTTTTCTTGGCAGAGCATGGGGACTTTTTCTAGGTTACTTGAATAGACCAAAAGAGTGGATTGATGTCTGTTACTTCTTACCTAACACTGCTTTTCCCTATGTGCCAAAAACAACACATAAACCAAAAGGTCTGAAAGAGAGAAGGAAGGAAGGGGGGGTCACAGATGGGAGATCTTAATTGGAACATCTGAGGGGGGTAATTCACCTCATATCAACTGCTATGGACTACATCCAGGACACTAATAACACTTCATAGAGGATTTCCTGTACGCACTACAGGGTGAAAAGGGGAAAAGTCACTAATCTTAGTGGCCGCCCACTGCTTCGACTGCATAAGCATTAAAGAACTATAAAACAGTATAATACCCTCCTAAGAGTTTGACGTTTTTGACATTTTGAGAAAAAAAATTTGTACATCATACCTCTACTTTACATTGTATCGCCACAAGTGAGTCACAAAACCTCATAGCTTGGATAATAACATCACATGCTGTGGTAGATAAGTGTGTTCTGAATCTGAGGTCATGATCTGAAGTCAGCGAGCTCTTGCAAAAACCCAATACCTGTATTTACGCTACCAACCACAATCCTGTTCTGTAGACGACTATTTTTCAGACAAAATTCAGTGGTTTGACCCATTCAAGGTCTCAAAGGCACAATTGAAAAAGCAAAACTAGGAGCTGCTGCATGGCTGACTTAACAAACATCTCGAAGCAAAATGCTTGAGGGGGTGAAATGTTTGGTTGGGAAATTTCCCAGCAAGACTGTGTAACCAGTTATGCCTCTCTGGTTGATTGCGTAATAAAGCTGCATCCTGACGGTAAACAAACAAAGAAACACTGTGTCATACATTTAATAGGAACACAGATTTTTGGAGTCTGTTTCTAATTCCCAAGACACTGACATTAAGGATAAACCATTCAGTGTAAAAACAAACAACATTAGTTAGTTTAGTTAGTTGTCAAAAAACACTTACCTTTTTGTTCGGGGTTTCAAAATCATTTTACCATCTAAATGTTGCCCAAAAAACCTACAATAGGCTGTATAGTGGCAGGCTAGGTTGTACCAACGTAGCCCACATAACGTGACAATGTGTTCATGTATTTTCAATTTATTTATTTTTTCTAGTCAATAACTGTGAAAATGTTCAAAGGCTTTTTAGGCAAGATTTTAGTGTTAGTGTTTATAAAGAAATTTTCGTTCAGAATTAAACCTACCCTGAGAAATATTCACTGGAGGGAAAAAAACAAAATAACTAGCCTCAGTCTCCCTTATATTACGCAATATTTAAACACATAAAAAAATCTCAATCATTATTAGATGCTAACTGAATGTTTTCTTATTATTCTAGAAGGAACATCCGCAATTAGCATCACCAAAAACCAAAAAATAAAAATAAAAGGGAAAATGGTACTGTATGTTTTATGACAAACATAAACAAAACTTAAAATCATTGACGTGTGATTCAAAATACTGCATTAAAATTCACGTCTCGTTGACCACACTGTTCAGCAAAATATAACATCTCTTCTTATAAGCATTTATTCATTTTTGTCATAATGACAAATTATTTGTAGAATATAAAATGTAAAAGATTTCGTTTTTATATAGTACATTCAAAAAAAAAAAAAATAGATATCAGGTAAAACACGTTAACGTTACTCATCGGAGAAGTAATATTTTATATTTCAATCATGAATGGACATGCGAGAACCCTTCATCTGACAAACAGGTCAATTACACTTCTAGGTGACTGCGTGCAAACCAAAGGTGAATGGTGCACAACAATTGGGAATACTGAATTCAATATTTTATGAGGTTATGCAAAAGCTACGTTTTTGCCATTATTGCCTATATGCAATCACACCTAATGAATGCAAACCTCGCTTACCGTTCCATAAACCGTTGGCACGGGTGATCCAGCAGCATTCCGCCGAACGCGAAGCTGGTGCGCGGCTGAAGCCTCCGTGACTTCTCGCTCCAGACGCACGACGCGACTTTCTGCATGTTCCAGGTGTGCACTCACTCGGGAGAAACCCCTGTCCTGTGGTAGCATGAATCTCTGGTCATGGTGAAGACGAAGCGTGGAGGAGATCGCGCCAGGAACGAGTAATAATAACAGATACATGGCACAGCGACTGAGCGGCAGCATCTTGCGTGTCTGCCCTGACGCCATGTTTGTGTATGACTGTGTTCAACAGTGTGTGTTGTGTGTGTGTGACAGGGCGCCTCTAGCGGTCAACCACATTCACACTCATTACCATGGATACAGATCATGGCACATGATGTTTTGTTTTTGCTGGTTTACATAAACTGTAGATTGGCAAGACCAAAAAAAAAAGAAAAGGATTGATTCGGGCGGGGACGGTTTCACAAAAAGAACATTTTACATCAACGCCATCCCTAAAATCGGGGTAAAATGTGTTAGGGTAAATTAATTAATTTTATTATTAATGATAAAGGGTTCTTTTAAGTAAAAAACTAGGGGGAAAAAAAACATATTTTACTGTGTTTTATTGTGAAAAGGGTCACAATGTCCCAATGCCAATACGCTTTTATATTTATAGCACATTCTTTACCTAAAATTCGTTTATTAAACCATACTGACATGAGTTCAGAAAAACATTTTGGGCATTACTTACGCTTTCAATTAAATAAGATGATGTCCTACTGTATTCATAACGATCACGAGAGCCCCACCTCATCACCTATTTCGCAGGATCTTTTTATCACCTCGAGAGATCCGTTTTGAGTTCGTTTGTGTAAGTTAGGCCTATATTTGTCCAACACCCCCATCTGCTGGTCAGAATCTGTAAAGACATGATATATTTATAAAACATATATCTAATTTTGTGACTAATAATTGCATAGGTTGTAAGAGGCGTGCACGTATTACGGGAAAGGTTAGAGTACTGTACATACAATCCAGTTATATCCAGTTTGCACGCGACGCGAGACGCACACAGACTGTGATGGCGATGTGTTTTACCGGTCATCAGCATCATAAACCCTGCAACGTTTTTATATTTTAATTTTTTATGTATGTATATTTATAGCACTATACTTTGTAATATATTATCTTTGCATCAAATTACAACAACAAAAAATAGTTAACGCTGCTGTGAGGGTGTTTATATTTTTTCCTCTTTTTGAAAGTTGTGAAAACACTACTGTGGAGTTTTTCTTTTATTAATTGAGCAAATGGGAACACACACACACACACACACAAAAATTAATGTATTCTCTCTTTATAGAAGTTGTATGACGACATCTGCTTTGAGAAACTCGAAAATGTGAAAAAGGTCAGTTGCGCGCGATTATTGCCCGTTCAAAAGCAGTGGCGGTTGGTATGTGATGTGAGAGCTGAACTGTGGCGACCGAATTTATCGACGGTAACGTTAATTTATTTTCTTGTATTTATTTTTAGCTCTCCAACAACTGGTATTCCATTATTAACTAACACTTTTCTTTAATCAGATTTATTGATATTATGTAAGTAAGATTTATCGCTTGGTTTAATTTAAAAAGTTGAGCAGGTCAACTCTTGTGTTGTGTAACTTATGTAACAAACTTGTGGCGACTAAGGACTCAAGTTACAGATGAAATGTACACAGATGTTTGTCGTAATATTGATGATGGTTAAGAAGGCTGTGATGTATTGAGATTATGAGAATATTGTATTGTATATGAGAATATTATCTTGACAGACTTTCTTCTTCGGCCACAGGAAACTAATGACACAACGCGGTCTCGAGAGCACCAAAGGGGAATCTATGGCGGTCAGAGGAACAGAAATGAAAAGGTGTCAAGCAAAAATACGCGAGGTGAGGATTTCGAGGTCATCAGGAAATTAACTGATGTGACTGATTCAGTTTTCTTGCTGAGTAATTTTCCCGACTTCTAGCTTTTCACTAATGCTCACAAATATACATGAAGGTTGAAAATGCACCATTTGCTGAGACATCTCCAGCAAAAAAGATGAAGACACAGCATTTCAGATCAGCAGCTGGAGACATGGCTTATGGTTTTGAAACAGCATTGGCAGGCAAGTCCTGGTTTTTCTCTCTCATGCTGTCAAATTAAAGAACTCTCTGTAATATTTGACATGTTAGGTTGTGTAGCATAATATATCATGACAGCTATTTTAGTTACCTCAAGTTTTAAACACAACTATTATCTTTCACAAGGATTCTTGTAGACATATTACACTTGTGAGGCACCTTACTTCTTTTTCTGTATGTCTTTTCATTTTAGAGGCTAACCAAGAAGTCAATGGCATTTTTTCTAAGTACTCTGAGGTCTTGAGGTAACTTAACTGGATGGATTTGTTCTTCCACCCCTCATCAGCAGTGGATCTACAAAGTTTATACTCAAGCATT
The DNA here is from genome assembly GCF_963993115.1 of Abramis brama. NCBI lineage: Eukaryota > Metazoa > Chordata > Actinopteri > Cypriniformes > Leuciscidae > Abramis > Abramis brama. The sequence goes on from NC_139972.1 coordinate 18,001,637, forward strand.
AATTTTACATGGTATCTTCTAAGGGAAAGAGCTGCTGTGGATGCCTCTCAGCTTGGAGAACTGGAAGATATACTTACTGAAGCCAGGAGTTTGGAAACTCATCTCAAAGAGAAGAAGGAACACCTGAGACGATCTTTGGCTTTGATCTCTGACAAACTACAAGGATAGGTGTAGATCTTTGATGTTATGTGATTTATATAATGCCTTTAATTTGCTCTACAAGCATCAATCTGTAATACATTGATTATACATGTTCATATTATACTTTAATGATTAATAATTATACATTATAAAATTTGAAAAATACTTTAGGTGTTATGCTGAAATAAAGCTAATATGTGGTGACAATTCTAAAAAACATTTGCAGATTTGTTTTAATAAATTCTTATAGCAGACACTAATTCAAAGTGACTTACAATTTATATAATACAAGTTCGAGTGTTTAATTAAAGGTTAATTCAAGGGAGAAAACAATACAAGTAAAAAGTTTAAAAACAAATTAGAAGCAGGTTAATAAGAGATGGCATGATCATCCTCCAAAACATTTGGGCTTTTTAAAAGTGCCTTTTAGTGTCCATCTTGGAAAGTCCCATGGAATCCATATGGAATGTTGATAGGTACTTCAGCGCGGCCCAATTCTTCGAATGTTTTTCCGTCTAGCACTAGAAGGAAGGTACTCTTGTCCTGGAGGGAGAATTACTCATTAGTCCAGAAATATATTTTCTCTCATTTTTAAAAAAGATAACAAGCCATTTTTGATACCACTGAAGAATATGGCGTGTTATACCTTATTAGGGGTGATGACCACAGACAGAATGACTCCATCATCCTCTTCTACAGCACCAGGTGAAGGGACAAAGATTGGTTCTGAGGGATACATGTCTGCGTGTTTCCACACCTGTCATAACATAAGTTGAAATATTAATTCAAAAGACTAAACATTAAAAGTCACTGACAATTTCTGTGTACATAAACCTACTAATCCTAACTAACCGTTATTTGTTTGCCTTGAAGATCCATTTTAATAAGGGAGTCCCCAACCAGGTGTCTGAAGCCACATCCGTAGAAATAACGGTAGGGGTGGGAATTGCACATTGAATAGTTGATGTGTGGGAATTCCAGACCTCCATATTCATGGAGATCATCACCATGGAGATCTTCATGTGTGCAAAACACCTGCATAAATACACATGGAAAATCATTTACAATACGTTATTTGGATAGCATGCAGATAAATTAGGAAAAGAAAGAAAATAAGTTAACCACATAAACCAACCTTGTTCTTGTCTGTCTTGATGGCTGTCGCGGTGCTGTTTAAGCGTGTGTTGAGATTTTGCCCACAGGGTATGTCACTGTCCATGTTCAATGGCAGGACAAAGCGGCGAGGGAACACTCTACACATTGTGTTGTATATCTAGCAAAAAAAAAACAAGTAGTTATGTTGAAGAACAAGGGTGCGTTTACACAGAAAGAATTTACTTGTGGAAGTAAAGTTTTACCTCATCTAGAGCATCCCCAGACTTTTTCAGATTCTGAATCATGTAGTTGTTAATTGCTTGGCCATCATCAGAACAGCACATGTCCATGATCAGGAAACCATTTTCTTCATAACAGTTTATCTGATGGAATGTTGAGAGTGGCTTTGCGTAATATTTGACGAGGCTCAGCTAAAACAAAATAAAGTACAGAGTCATTAAGGCTTCGCAGGGAGCCAAAGCAGGAGCATTTTAAAATGAGTTATATAAAAAATTAAAAAAAATGGAAAGAAAATGTGAACATGCTTTGAATTTATTAGCAGCATTTACCTTTCCTGTGTGCTTATTGATCACATGGAAAACTGTGTTTCGTTTGGGGTCCCAGTATACACCTTCACTAATCCCCTTTCCACGCAGTTTGCTTGTCACAATCTTCAAGAGATCCATTTTGATCGGCTGCTCGATGAATACTACGAAGTTCTCAGACATGGCTGCAATAAAATAATAAAAAATTTCAACCAAAATTGATGTAAAAAATCACTTGTTTTTGAAATATTATACTCACAATTATAAATATATACACACAACAATTTAAAGATCTGAGGTCTGTAAGACTTGATTTAGAAAGAACATTTTAAAAAATTTATATAATAATAAATAAATAATTTTTATTCGGTACAGATGCATTATATTAAGTCACAGTAAATACATTTATAATGTTACAAAAGATTTCTATTTAAAAAAATAGTCATTAAAGACTTCTGAAAAAAATATGCATCACTGTTCCACAAAAATATGACGCAGCACAATATTAATAATGAAATGTTTCTTGAGCACTAAAGCATATTATAATGTTTATGTGACTGAAAACTGGCATAATAAAAACATCTTAAATTGTATTTCACACTGTTGCTGTTTTACTGTATTTTACATTGAACATAAGAGACTTCTTTAAAAAAAATTTTAAAAAGTATCTTTCCGACACCAAATTTTGTACGATATACAGTATATATATATATATATATATATATACACACACAGACAAACATACTTTAAATATTTATTTACTTATTTATTAGCAAATATGTTTGTAAATAAAAAATTGCCAATAAGAGATTGTAGGTAATGCTCTCTTACCGAAGCTGTGATAGTATGATGGTTTGGACTTGTCCTCTGAGGGGATTGAGCACACAACTGTGGCTCCTTCCAAGGTATCCTTTTGGTTCACCTTCTTTGGCGGCACCATTATTATATTATAGAAGGCACCTAAGAATAAAATTGAAGAGGAATACTAATCTTTAGACATTTCTGAAAATCAATCAGTGTTTGTTTTTTTAAGTTACATTTCTGACTAACCTTTTGGAGTGTAAGAATTGCCCATGTTGTATGTAGTTCCATCAGGATCCACATGGGGGTGAGCAGTGGCCCCATTAACCGCAATGAATTTACTCCAGTCCACCTGAGCACAATGATTTCCACATTTCGGCTTGTTCTCCATACAAACATATTTTATACATTTAAAAAAAAAAATCATAATTAGTATGTACTTTTTCTTTTGTTTCAAGTGTCTCTGGGTCTATTTTGTGCATGAAGTTGGTCTCTGTGCTGACATAGTAGTCTCCTTTATACTGAACAAAGCTTACATTTGCATTGTCAGTTGGCTCTGTGGGAAGAGAGAAGTGACAAGTTCACATAGACAAAACATAATTCAGACCACTTCAATCAGAACCAAAGACATCACACTCACTCGGCAGCTCAAAGCGTGAGAGGAAGCGCTGGAAGAAGTTCTTGCATGGATCTGGCATGGCAACCGTGCCGAATTCAGACATTATAATGCGATTATGCTCAAGGTTCGCTGTGTAGCAATCACTGTTGAGGAAGCGGCTCATGTATGTCACCTTTCCATTCTCTATGTGGAATTGGTGCAGAAGCGCCATCCCATCAAACCAATGGTTGAAACTGAGGAGCAAATACAGCTCATTTACTTTCCAGTGATGATTGTGATCTGTTCAGTTCTCAAGGAACCCAAATGATACTCACCTGCTTCTTCCGATCTCAAACTTTCCAGGTCCATTCCTGAGGAAATTGCCTTTGATCCAGGAGGGAATGTTACCTGTAATTGTGGTTGTGATGGGCTCTGGGGTTTCATCTACAGAACAAACCAGATTCTCAATGCACGGCAGACCATGAACATCGGTGAAGTGTTGATCTTTATTATTTGACCTGGTCTTCTTCCAGCCTGTTGGGAAAAGAAGAATTTCAGATATGAAGTTTTGTGCACTGCGTACTTCAGACTTCAGATTAGAACGGAATCTTAACCTACCAGTGCTACTGTTAAGATGGTTCATAGAAGACATGCTGGTCTGCTTGCTGAGTTGAAGATGTTTTAAGAGCTGTCTTTGAGAGACTGCCTTGTCTTCCACTGCTGCCTGGACTTATAAAGAGATCCTTTAGGGTCACATGGTGCTTATGCAATACCAAATCACATACCATACCAACTGAAGGTGTTTTGCCTAAAGCAGCTTACTGTTACATTGATATGCATGGTGTTTGGATTCCGCTCAGGGTTACTATTAGCTAAACCAACTGAATTAACTAATTCATTACTTTGAGTGCTCCAATTCAATACATTTTTAAAATGAATACCTAAATTGAACACCCAGTCACATTTTATTAGCAAAATTAATCTTTTGAACATCCTATGAAATCGATTTAATCGGTCTGGGAAATACCCAAGTCAACAGCAAATGATGTAACTATCTCCTCACTATAACCTCAAACTAAAGAAGGGGAAAAAAGTAATGACTCTGAAATCTTTCTGTTATGTAAGAAAATTAATTTAAATTAATTAAAACCATAAAATCTAATACTGTAAACCACAGACGTCCATTGAAATTAGAGAAATGATGAGGACAAAGAACATTTTAGCTCATTTTGGCATAGCATATGTTAGCCCTTGACTTGAAAAAAATGAAAACCATCAAAAACAAATGTATTAAAAGCAAAGACCCTGAGGCAAATTGCAATGAAATGGTTTAGGTCAGGTCAACTCAACATCTTTCATGAAGAGATTATTAGATTCAATAGACAGTGTTGTTATATGTTGCTATAAAAAGTTTTCAACATTAGTTCATGTCCCATTTTAGATTAACCAAAGATACAGTCCATTAAAATAGATTTTGCATGGGGTGAAAATGTATAACTCAAACAAAAAAGGTTAGAAAAGTTTATAGGGAATAGCACAAATCCTTTAAAAAAATATCTGGATTAAATTTCATCCCAAGAAAAAAAGAAAGAATTGAAAATTTCTTGACAATTAAACACATTTCCTTTGACAGTTAATGTAAAATGTGATTAGTAATGAATGCATAAAATATAGGCAAGAAATCTTAATGGTCCAAGACTTTTTCTTTATGCAGAATATAACCTCTTATTTTTCTCTTTTGAGTTTGTGAAACCCTTTATTCGAACTGAGTTGAATACAAATGATAAAGTACAACAGAAGTCTTGGGATTTTTTTTAGCAAAATAGCAAAATCTCTCCACTAAAAGAAATGTGACGTTTTAACTAAAATTAAAAGAAGGTTGTTCTATTATGGCAAAAATATATATATGATCTAATATATCACATTTCATATCAGCTTTTTGTTAGATTTTTGAACTTTGCTATCTGCGATGCTATCTAGCTTGCCTTATGTTCTCACCATTAGTGTTTTATTGCTTTATCATTTACTGCGCTGGTCCAGATAGAGTCTGTTCCAAATACTGGTAATCAGTCCAGCATCTGCCTTGTAAACTATGGTGAGATTACCTTTGTCGGGATAAGTTCCCTTCAAATCACTGACACTACTTATGTACCTAAAAACCTCCACCAATGGCTTGGAACAGAGCAATCCTGTGACCTCTGCGGGACCATCAATGCCTCACTCCAGCATATTCTGTCGGGCTGTAAAACAGCACTGACACAGGGTTAGCTCAGAAGGCGGCACGACCAAGTGCTCAGGAAGCTGGCAGAGGTGCTGGAGTAGAGTCGGCAGGAGGCAAACAACCAGAGTCCATCAGAGAGCTGATGCAGGATCCACTTCATCAGGCAGGGGGAACCCGCAATGCATACCAGCAAGAGACCACCCGCCAAGCTATTAACACCAGGGGCGGTGTGGAAGATAGAAGTAGACCTGGTAAGGCAGCTCCAGTTCCCACAGGAGATATGCAGCACCTCCTTAAGACTAGATGCTGTGGTCTGCAGCTGTGAAGTCAGCAATACTGATCGAGCTGACAGTGCCATGGGAGGAGTGACTGGAAGCTGCCTACGAGAGAAAGAAGGCGAAGTATGCAGACCTGGTCGCGGAGTGCAGAGAAAGTGGATGGAGTGTGAGGCTGTACCCGGTAGAGGTGGGAGCCAGAGGCTTTGTGGGCAGATCAATATCCCGTCTGCTCAAGGACCTGGGACTACGGGGAGCCACACTGAGCAGATCTACCAGAGAGCTCTCTGAGGAAGCTGAGAAAACAAGCCACTGGCTCTGGCTGAAACGACGAGACAAGGCTTAGGGAGTAACATCTAATTAGGTTTTGCTGCAGGGGGTGTCAGGGAGACATCCCTGTTCACTGCCCCGCCACCAGGAGACGTTCTGGGTAAAGGGGCGAAACGTCAATGAGCAGTGGTCCCCAGCTGAAGACCCTGCAGAAAAACCGTCAGGTTTAGGCCTGCCTCAGGGAAGAGGACGCCCTTGCCATGCATAGTCCACCACAGGCACCGTTGGAGGTGCGACAGGCCTAAGGCCCAGCAGAAAGACCATCTCGCTGTAATGAATAAAGTAATATTGTCCAAAAATAACTTTTTATCATGCATCTGACCTCTTTAACATCAAGTCCTCTTGCTTTTGTAGAAAAACAGTATGTTCTTAAAGTTGAAATGAATAAATGGACTAGTATAACTGTATGACAAATGTATTGACCTTCACAACAAAAGCATGTATTTACTTCTGTGCCTGGGAATTTCCAGGAAAGTATGAACAATTTTCCCCATGAGGCATTTGCTGCTATGACTGAATACATGAGCTCTTTAAGATCATATCAGTGCAGGGAGCTGGCATAAAATTGATCTCCCCCTAACCCATTAAAACCGGATCACACATCTGTGTGTGTTTAAGTCCTTTTTTAGCAGGCGTTTTAGGCCTAAATGGGCTAAAGACTGTTTAAAGAGGTTATTTATTAATCATGGTTATTAAAGACTATTTGGCGTGCCAGTTTTGACTGTCTCTTTTACATGCATGTAGCCTATTTAAATCGCATGTTAAGATGCGGCTTAGAACTGGAAACCTTAATAATTCAAGGTTTTTGCTTAAATTACCTCATAGAGACAAGTGACACACACACACACACACACACACATATATATATATATGTGTGTGTCACTTGTCTCTATGAGGTAATTTAAGCAAAAACCTTGAATTATTAAGGTTTCCAGTTCTAAGCCGCATCTTAACATGCGATTTAAATAGGCTACATGCATGCATTCAAGGTTGCATTCAAGGTTGCACCATGCATTCAAGGTTTTTGCTTAAATGACCTCATAGAGACAAGTGACACACACACACACACATATATATATATGTGTGTGTGTGTGTGTGTGTCACTTGTCTCTATGAGGTCATTTAAGCAAAAACCTTGAATTATTAAGGTATAACATTACTGTTATATATATATAACGGCAGTATATATATATATATATATAATGTATTATAGAATAAACATTCAGATTAGTTTTTCATCTTCAGAAAGATCTTTCTTCCTCCCCATATTGCATGAGAACTGTGACTTGCTTAATAATGTAAAACAACCTCTTTAAGTAGGTTTTCCTGGTAAACAACCCTGTCTGAGACTGATACCAAATATATAAAGATGAGAAATCAAACAAATAAACACTTTCTTTGAAAAATGATTAGTGTACTAAAATCTAACTGACAAGTCACTTGCATAATTTGGAACAGTGTGTGTACATATAGTCATAGATAATTTTACTTTGTATCGAATCAGTATCTGAAATGTCAAAACAATAATCAACCAGCACTGACGACGTCCAGTTAGATACAGTTTTTCCATCATTGTGATCATTGTAATGATGACACCTTTTACAATGCTTATCACGGATCATATCAAGAACTTCACAGTTTACACGACATTTGATTTCATTACAGTTTTAAAAAATGCATAGGCCTATTCAAAGCAATATGTTTTCATGGATTTAGAATGATTACATGCTTAACCTGCAAACCAGATTACATTTTCAAATATATTATTGTTTAAGTGATCTTTGACTCCATCTAGTGTTAATAAATAGCATATTAAAACAAAAATGTTGTTTAACCAGATCCTGATTTGGACTTGATAGCCTTAACACTATAGACCTTTTCAGCTACACTGTAAAATAATTGCTGTAGTTTTGCAGCTGTTTGCCAGTAACTTACTGTAGATTTAAATTGATGTTATTTACTGGCAACAGTTTGTTCAAAGTTAAATGAACATTAAACATTAACAAGTCTTTGTCTTTACAGAATAAAACTATAAAATAACAATCTAATGCAAAGCATTCTGGGAACCAGAAATCTTCATCAACCTTTTTCTGTTTTTCCTTCAGATTTTGGTTCCCAGAATGCTTTGCATGAGGCTGTTATTTTAGTTTTATTCTGTAAAGACAAAGACTTGTTAATGTTTAATGTTCATTTAACTTTGAACAAACTGTTGCCAGTAAATAACATCAATTTAAATCTACAGTAAGTTACTGGCAAACAGCTGCCAGTAATACTGTAATTTCTACAGATTTTTTTTACAGTGTAGTTTTGAAGAATGTTTTAGTTTTTAGAACATAATTTAGTTTTTCTTTAAAGTAGCAATTATAAAGACCCTTGAAATGACACTTACATGGCTTAAGCTAGTCCCGGACTAAAATGCATGTTTGAGCTGTCTTAACTGAAAGCAACTTGCACTGACATATCTTATAATATGTCAGTGCTATTTTGTCTCAAGATGCACACCAGTAATGTTTTTTTATAAGGCACATCTATAAAATCTACTTAAATGCCCTAATTGAACTAAGGCCTAATCCTGGCTTAATCTAAACCCTGTCTGTGAAACCGGGCCATAAACTCTGTACCTGCAAAACTGGAGAATCATTTATTCTTTTCATTTTGCCTGTTGCAACATAGTACTTTGGAAAATCCTGTTGGCTCCATAAGAAACCAAATAATCCAAAAACTGCCTTTATTATTAAGTATTATTATTATAATTCACCCAAAGCTTCAATCTGCATAAATATCATACAGATTACACAAATCTCCATAGCACTTTAAACAGACACACTCAAGACAGCCAGACTCAATCACGTCTGAGCGGTTTAAGATGTCTACAAGAACATAACAGGATTTACAAAATCTCTGTCCAAAATATATTCCCATCAAAATCAGTCAGAAAAAAAATCCAAAACTCATTTCAGTTTGATTACCCACACAAGTTCAGTTTACTGTAACCAGTATCACAAGCCTGTTTTAAAGACATCTAAGCAATTTAAAATGAAAGACGGAATTAAATAAATTGTTTTAAATGCAGAGCATTCAATTACAAATTGCTTTTCATAAATTATTCCTCAGGAGAGAAGAAATACAGCCATGCAAAATGTAAAGTTGAAATACAGTTAATGTGATAACTCCCCAGATGTTGTGGTCATTAATGGATCTGTTTAATATCTGTGCACCACAGTACAACATAATGTGCTCATGATCCAAGTTAAAATCTCTTCCTGTTTACACAAGGAGTCATTAAAGATAAAGTCAGGTAAATTCTGCATGTCATGCTGACATAAACAGCAGAAGTCAAGATGTTACACTTTGAAGCATCAGATCCTGGCATTAAAAAAAGGCATTATTGGATAAATATGTCCAAAACATGTAAATACATTAAAACGTGTTTGAACTTTAATATTACCGTAGTGATTTTTCAAGTTCAAATACAGCAACCAACGTCTAGCCACAACAATTAGTTCATTTTGCTGCATCAGAAACACTGATTTGCCAGACAAGAGAGAGGATGACATGCAGAATATTCCATCTTAAACAAAAGCTGAGCATGTTCTGAATAAACTGACAGCATTTACAAATAAAAACACCTGCAAATCGACACCATGTGTTGTCAAAAATTATATATTCATAGAATTTACATATGTCACAACTGTATACAATAAACTGGAACTCTGATGACGAAAGCGGATCCCACACCACCCATATCCCTCATCTCAGTCCAGTCATTTACTCCACAAGAGGGCCACAGCTTTACAAATCCCCACGTCATGGTAGTTGAAGTAGCACAGGCCGGCGAAGGTGACGGTCGACAGAACAAAGAGGCCAGCGTTAGCCATCTTGACTTTAAAGTCTCCATGAACGTAGTCTGTCAAAACCTGGCCAAGACCCCTGGAGAAAACACAGTTATATGCAATGCTGTCCTTTTCAAACATGACACAATTATGTGTACTAGTGTTAATGATTAATCAGCAATCTTTCTTTTCCTCAATGTAATTAATTGAGCTTTTAGATTTTTGACTGATGTTTCAGCTCAAATGCATTTAGAAATCATCTAAGACATGTAAACTTGGTTCATAAGAAGCCAGACCTATCAGGTGTTGGATAATGTCTATAAATAATGATTATGTCACTGTAAACACTGTAAGAGGGTGTTAAAGGCACAGTATGTAAGTTTCGCCACTAGAGATTCCTTATTCAAAACAATAACAAAGGTGTAGCTTTATGATGCCATATTTTACTTGGTCAAAACAATCATACTAAAAATACATAGTGTGTTGAAAGTTATGTTAGAACATTACTCTGTGTGTTCGCTCTGTGTCTGCTATGAGACATAACCTCAAATAATAATAAATGAGATCAATATTAGAATATCATATTAATAAAAACTGGATGACTTGTGTTGCTAAATGGCATGCAATTAATTGATGCAACGACACAGGCCGTTACACTGGTTAAAATTGATTTCTCTGGATTTAGGCTAAACATTGTTGGAAACATTTGGGATAATGTAAGTACACAAGTCAACAAAATATATAACATTGTTCTAGTGGTTTTTGGATATTTTAATATAAAAAAAAATCTTACATATTGTGCATATAGTACAACAGGACAAGAAGCACTAAAATAATCCATTAATTTGTCTGAGATTGTCCAATCCACAAAATGCAACATGCATATGGTATTTGTAGATATAGCAATTATTCTGCTGTATTAATGTTCAATTGGTCTTTTTTATTTTATTTTAAAATTATTGAAATATGACATTCCTTAGATGTGGGTTAAAACATGACAATATTATGATGCTTATTAAAGTTACAGGTGGGTGATGTACCCTGATGCATAAAAACTGACAAAATTCTGTAAGACTACTTAAAAACCAAGCTGTTACAGCTAGTACTTTACCACATTTACACCTGAATGTAATACATTTTAAAAAGCATGTGTATGCAATATGTACGTCTGTGACCCCAATGCCTAACTAACAGCTTAACTAAAATTAGAAGTGTGGCCCTGAGTGCTCATGTCCACAGGGCGGTTAAATCCTTGCATGAAGGGTATTACAGCCACCCATGACTTGGCTTTGCAGACCAAAGTAGACACCTTCATTTTGTGTCAGAAACAATTTTATGGAATAATGCAACAGTGAACTGTCAAGGTTAATGTGAAACCTAATATGGAATTACACCAGGCACTCCTGAATATTTACAACTGACTGTGACATCTACAGATAATTGATCTGGATTTTTCCCAAACAGTTTCCATTTTCAGAAAGAAAAAAAAGAAAAGAAAAGAGTCAAGCAATAATAACAAAACATAAATTCAGTTACCAGTGACCGTGTAGAGTAAGGGCAGCTGCTAGAGAGTAGTCAACAGCAGGGCCGGGGAAAAAATACGCAGCGGGTGCCAATCCCAAAAGAGCTAAGCTCAGGATCCGCTCTCCGGTCCAGTGCAAGGAAGCGGCTTTGGACCCAGAGCCCGCTATAAAAAAATAAATAAATAAAAAAACAGTAACACGTCACCAACTGCTTCTTCAAGGGAGAGCATCTTCATCAACACATTCATTCTCTCTACAGACTAATTCTCAAGCCATCACTTTTATTAACAGTTATTGCATGCATTTAAATCATCATGTACCCCAACAGATGAAAAAAAATTTTTTTATTGTTTAGTCTATAGCTCTAAATTTTCAATGCTTTCATTCTCAACCATTATGTCTTTACCAGTGATTATCTTATTTGACAATTCTTCAGAAAAAACCTGACACAAATGACAGAAATTTCCATCAATGGCAGGGAATGAGTTAAAACACTTGTATTCAGACGCAATAAAAAAAAGGCTCTAGTCCAGGCTTGACAGTACCATCAACAATCTATTATGCTTATAAAATGGAAGGAAAAGACAAATAACATCTGCCTTGATTTGCATTGCTACAAAAGCAAACATAGCATATAAATCACTAACCATAGTTGGAAGGTGTGGCATGTATCTTTGCTGATATCAAGTATGGATAATCATGATCCTTCTTCTGTATGGCCAAAGGTCTGATGAGGGAGGAAGAGCGAAATAACAGAGCTGTGGAAAGAGACAAGCATAAAAGAAAATAAAAAATACAAGAAAACATACGTAGTTAAAAGGACAAATGTATTCAGAATTAAACATTTTAAGCAATACATGTACGAATTTGATGTTCATCTGTAACGAAGAAGGTCATTGTTGATGTTGTACAATGCTTCAACTTGACAATTCATTTAAAAATATACCACATTAAATGGATAAATTATGAGAACATGACTTTTCTTTACAGCCTTGACAACATGTGTAACTAATAAAAATAGATAAATACAGTACATAGAAATTATTATACGATAATAAAATCGATGTCATCCACTAGTCTCTGTCTTACTGTGTTCGTTATTACGAACTACTTTACATAAATATGAAGTTAACTGATCAACTTAGACAAAGAGAAGAGAGACCAAGCTGAAAAATCTCTGACATGGTTAAGTTACGTTAGCATGCTAGCCATAAACTACGAGTACGCGTGCTGCGATTAACATGAAACGTCAATGAAGCAATGACTTCTTTTATAGTAGACCTCAAAGATAACCTATTGTGATACAGGCTGATGCGACGAGAACAAAAACCTGAAAAACGCAAACTTACGGCTGACACCTCTGTGGCAAACAGAACTTAACCTGACAAGAGCCGCCATGATTCTCACAACCAATCCAAGGTCACTGTCTGTAATCACCCGGATATACTACCAGTGACCGTTCACTGTTGTGATGAAATGAACCTTTTCACGCATGAGCTAAATAGACTGAATGCATGTAAAACATAACAATGCAATTTAACAAAAATACTTAGATATATCATTTTAAGTATATATAAATATGTTTAAAATATTCACATTTAGAAACGGTTTCTCTTTGTCAAGTAGGTCGATTTGATATCATTTTAAAACAGATTACAAAACTACCACATGTTAAGCATTAGTTAGGGTGTCTGTTTAGACTCTTATCTGTTGCAAAAAATAATAATTTAGGTAAATGAATAAATTAACTCACTGTATTCCAAAAGAGTATAACAGATGAACAGAGATGGATTATTACTCATCATCACTATGCCTCCTTCTTTTCAGATATCCGAAAAATGCCAGCAAATTAAGTCGTCTAAGCAAAATGTGCATATGAATAAAAAGACAACATTTTATTTTTACTTTTTTAGCAAATACAGTATTTTATTAATCTATATAACACATTTTAACAAATACAGGGACGTGACAAATACTAAAAAATTAAGGGACATGACAAATACTTGAAAATTAACATTTATTAATGCATTCACTCAACTTAAACTAAACTTATACATAACTTATACTTATGTATATTTATATATATATTAATAATGTTAATAATAAAATAATCGTACAAATAGATTACCAGAAAACTCAATAAGGAAATTAACATTTCAGTAAAAAAAAAAAAAAGCATTTAAAAATATTATGAATAAATGTAATGTCTTGCTTTTGTGTAGTTTAGGTGCATTGTTACATCATATGTTGACTGTTTGCAATATAATTCAGAATAATGGTTAATATTACATTGTATTGAGTGTCATGATTTCCACATAAGTGCTTAAATAATTACTATATATTTACATAAAATTCCATTAAAAATCAAATCCTGCAACTCAGTTTACTCATTTACTCCAAAAAAGGGTCATTGGGATTTTTTTTTTATATAATTGACTTTTTGCAAATGGTTTCATGGCAGTGGAAGGAATAAATCTGATGATGAAAAGTTGACAGGGTGATGATATCTAGCATTTCAAGTCATTTTTGAAGTCTCTAAGAGTGTCTAACTTGGTAAAGACAGAGAACAAAAGGATGAGGCAACTTTAGGGTTAAAAAATGTCTTCAATCTATGATTAGACATCCCATAATTTTTCGTTTCCTACTTTACATCGTTATTTATTTTATCTGACGCTCGTAAAGCAGATTTCATGGCAGTCTCGATCCAGCCATGAGGTCTGGCCGTGTGCTCTCCTGCAAAGTGAATCCTCCCCTCATTCTGGACTATAGACACACTATAGTCTCTCATCTGAAAAGGAGTGAAGATAACAAAGGCGCCGTGGCTGTAAGGATCTAGTCCCCACTTTTTCACAACACCGCCGGTGCAGAGCTGGCGGATGTGTTCTCCATGGATCTTCACCAGGTCATTTAAGACCAGAGCCTTCAACTCCTCATCTTTTAAAGTCTGCAGGAGTGCAGCATCATCCGAGGCTGTGTAAGAAGCTAACACAGCCCCGCCTGATATCCCGGGGAACTCATGACTGGGGTAGTAGATGAACCGGGATGGGAGATCTGTGACGCTTTTCCCACCCTTGATGCCGTCATCATTCTCCCAGAACTTTTTGCTGAAACTTAGCACTACTTTTGTGGAGCTGCAATAGTGCAGCGACCGCAGCGCTTCCATCTTTTCGGCAGACAGAGGCGGGCTGAAGTCAATGAGGAGTGTTGCTTTGGCTGTGGCCGTCACCAAGACATAATCGGCAGTAATGTTGGTCATGGTGCCGCGATTACGCCAGTCTTGGTATGAAACTGTCACGTTGTCCTGCGTTCGGCTGATGGCCTGGACTTTTGAGTGCAGAAGGACTGTGGCATTCAGCACAGAGTAGAATGTGTCTGAGAATGTTTCAAAGCCACCTTCAAATTCGAAATACCTGAAAAAGAGCATTTATATGTTTCACATCTTTTTTTTAACTGATATACACTACAGTTCAAAAGTTTGGGGTCAGTAAGATTTGTTTTGGAAAGAAATTAATATGTTTATTCAGCAAGGACGCATTAAATTGATCAAAAGTAAAGACACTAAAGACATTTATGATTACAAAAGATGTCTATTTCACATGAATGCTGTTATTTTAAGGGGGTTTATTTATCAAAGAATCCTGAAAAATCATGGTTTCCACAAAAATATTAAGCAGCACAGCTGTTTTCAACATTGATAATAATAATTTAAAAAATGTGAGCACCAAATAAGTATATTAGAATGATTTCTGAAGGATCATGTGACACTGAAGACTGGAGTAATGATGCTGAAAATTCAGCTTTACCATCATAGGAATAAATTACATTTTAAAATATATTACAATAGAAAACAGTTATGATTATATGTAAAACTATGCTTGCCCCTGAACAGAATGCATACCCCCCCGTTCTATTGATTGCTTCTTTTTTCTTGTCTTTCTTTCTTTCTTTTCCTCCCCCCTGTCTTTCTTATTGTTGAAAGCTTGAAAAATCTTCAATAAAAATACAGTATATAAAAAAAAGAAAACAGTTAATATTTCACAATATTAGAGTTTTTACTGTATTCGTAGGTAACACTTTCTTTTGATGGTGCCTTGTAGACATTCTGCTGAGTGCTGACTATGAGTAAAGATGCACCTGCATGTCTACTAACACTTGTTAGAGTATTTGTGATGCTCACCCGACAGACATTCTACTGACTATAAGTAACTTTGCAAGTACATGTCAACTTATTCTACTAACCCTAACCCTATACTCGTGACAGTCTACTATTACTCTAATAAGAGTTACTGCAGTATACATGTACTGTAGGTGCAGCGTTACTTAGTCAAGAGAATGTCTTATAAGGGGACCGTCAAAATAAAGTGTAACCTAATTTTGATCAAATAAATGCAGCCTTGGTGAGCATTAGTTTGGGGTAACCGGCGTAATATCTTACGTTTCATCGTCTTTTACATCAGACTGGATGTAGAGCATTTCAGTGAGGGCTGTGTAGAAAAAACCATTCTCATTCAGGACATCACCAATCATCCGCAAAGCTCCTCTACTCAAATTTCCCACGTTCACCAAGTACTCCTGTTGCCGATCAGATTTAGAGACATTCAGCCATTATTACTCATATCTGGACTTTAAAGAATTTCTAAACGAACTGTAATGCATTGTACAGATATGTTACCTTAACTGAGTATGAATCATATGTGTTCAACACTTTCTCACAGCCCATTTTTTGCAGATCATCTCTTAACTGATAAAGAAGGAACAACAAAATAAACGAGCAAAGCAAAATGGGGGGAAAAATGTCAGTGGTTGTAACAGCATACCATTATTCTATATGTTTTTGAACAAATAGAAAGTTTTTCTTCACTCACCTTGCCCAATGCTATGTTGAACAGTTGACTGGCATTTTTCCCCTTTTCCCAGTCATATACGGGGTAGTTCAGTACGTCTGGGTTCTGTCTCACGGTGTAGGTTTTATAACGGAATCCGTTTATATAATAGTACGCGTTTTCGTCTTCCTGTACAAACGGTTGAACCTTCAGGCCCAGCTTTTTTGTGAAATTCAAGAGAATCCTTAAAAGTAAAGTGATATCAATAAACAGGTTGATCAAGTTGTGGCCTGCAGCTGCACCTTCTGACCAGCAGGGGTCATTGTCACTTAGCATCAGTTTTTGATGACCTCAGTTTCAATCTTTATCTTTACTCTCATGTGGCTGTGATACAGTTTCACACTAATGACTGTACTTTCACATGAGGTGAATAAGAACAATTATGATCTGACTTTAAAAATTAGAGAATTAATTAGAGATTAAAAATAACTTAACTTACCTGTGGAAACTTGGGATCCTCATGGCACCGAGTTCTGCAAACCAGCCCTCTCTTTTGTCCCTGTGTGTTAGAATTCTTCCACCTATACGGCCACTTGCCTCGATAATTGTCACCTATAAGAGCAGAGAAAAAAGATTATGCATAAGCAAGAGACAAATTGAAAATACCCGAATAGAGTTAGAAGGCTAATATTTGGCTTAGTATTATAATGACTTATATTAAATAGAAAGGGGATTCTACAACAAAAATGTTCTTGAATAAAATGAAATAATTAAGTGCTTCAGAGAAATCACGTGCATAGCAACATTTTCTCTGCTTTACCAACAACATATAGGCCTACTGTATGTCATTTTTTTCATATAAGTTGCAAAAATTACTGACTTCCTCAGCATTGTGTGAGCTTGGAAATGCCAGGCCACAAGATTGGAATCGTCATCTTTGAACTAGCAGAAAGTTACTGTTTGCTCACATCCTAAATCATGTGGAAGTGGTTAGGACTAGGATTGAGAATTATGGATGTGTCTGTACACTCGCACATACAGAAAGAGTTAAGGCCGGCAATTTAAAGATAACAGTTTTATTCCTGTCATTTAGTAAGAAATGGGAAAATATATTGTATTGATCTGCTTTAACATTTCCAATTATTTCTAATTATCTATCAACTGACAGAAAGACAATATTTGCTTCCTTTTTGTAGCCCACCTTATGACCTGCATCCTCCAGAAACTTAGCTGCAGTGAGTCCAGCAGCTCCTGCTCCAACAATTATCACATGTTGAGGGGTCTTTGCCGGAGGAAGACCTTGTTCCATTATCTTCAGAAGGTAATCATAATCAGGGTCTTGTAAGCATTGGAAAAGAGGATCATCCGTAGTTCCAACAGCATGGTAGGCAGAAACCAAGATCAGTGCCACCACAGATACTGCAGAAAACAGTTTGAGGGAAGTTTGAAAATCAAATCTATTCTAAGTTGTAAAATGTAGATATTTGAGTAGAGGCAATCAGGTAATCAGTTGCCTCAAAATATTTAAGTAACATTGCTACTACAATTTAAGTTATATGAAATTATATAATTTAATTTAATACAATTTAAAGTGACTAAGTTTAGATAAAGTAAAAATTTTGATATGTAGGCTATAAAAGGGATATTTTAAGTTGCATAAGTGAAGTAATTAAAGTTGTCAGTACTTAAGACTTTGAGTTGCATTAAATTAAGATGAACAAAACAGTAAGTATATATATATTTTGATTTAAATTAATATTTGTAAATTACAGATATTCAAAAAAAACTAGCTATGCTTACTGATGATGTTTAAGTTTGCAAACTTAAAAAAAATACAGACAATCAGTTGTTTACAGTGTAAGGTTGCCTATTCTTCTAAGTTTGCTGCTAAGGTTTCAACATAGAACATACTAATTTGTCCAAAATTAGTTTTGGATAAGTAGTCAGAAAACTGAACAGCAGCAGAAGATGCTTCAAAAGTGCTGTCTAATTCTAAACTAATGTTAAAATATTCAGCAGCTTTGAGTTCTGTTTTCAATTTCCAGCAAAAGGTTCCTATTTTTCCATGTACTCAATACAGGAATATTTCTCCACACGTGCTGGTGGTTTCGGTTTACTTTCTTATGAATGAGAAAGACATAGGCTTACATGACAACCCTTACGAAAAATTAACCATGGTTTCACACACACACACACACACACACACACACACACACACACACACACAAAACCTTGTTAATATAGGCTATAGTCTAGTTAAACCATGATAAAAATAAAACTAACCATTGTTTTGCTGCACTAACCATATTTTAACCGTGGTATTTGTAAAACTGGTTATACAAATGAAAATCAATCTGCCAAAAAAAACCCAACAACATACTTTTAGGCTATAAAAAAAAAAGATGTATAGTCAAATTAATTTTCGTAATTGATTCAGACAAAAGCATTTCAACAAATCAAAAGGACATTCATCCAGTAGGCTAGGCTACTCACAGAATTTACACAGGCGGAACATTTTGAAGTGAGCGCGCCAGAAGCTGGAGCAGACTGCGCCCGTTCCCTTGCGTGAAGTGGAAACTGAAACCTATGGAAGAACAGAAACAGTCGGGTAAATTATGGAGAAATTTTAGGAGCATAATAATATAGGCTATAACTATAACGCTATAAAGTACATACTAATTCAAGCTATAAAAAAATCAAAATAATACTCACACATGCAGTGCACTTGAATAATTGACTAGCCTACTCACCTTCATAATGAAAAAAATGGTTCTAAGTGGCCCAATGCATTACTTAACCGCTAGGCTATATCTAAGAGTATAAATGCTAAAGTTTAATTGACTGAAGAGACGAAGTAGACGGATAAAGTGTCTGGACAGTGTATTCCAGCTATAGCCTAAATGTGTCTAATGTCTCTCTCAGGATAATGAATCATGTGTGGGCTCCTCTATTCTGCAAGAAATATTTTCCCACACAGACTCAAGATTCAACCACACTGAACAAATTAGATTAGTGAGCTTTAGTATTCATTAACATACCTAATTTTCGCCAGAATCAATCATTTCTAACCACTCATTTAGGCTATGAATGTATCCTTCTGGCTACCAGTGCAAGCATTCACTTTTCTTTCTGTTAAATGTCTATCAAATTTACTTCTGCCTCTTTAACTTTCAAAATCGTATACTGTAGCAAATGGATAATGCATCACTTACCAAAGATCCAGTCACTCACTCTGACCGGTCTGCCCAGAATCTGGTCTGGTTTTATAGGCTATAGAAATCGAAAGAATGCATGATGGTGATGCATTAAACCACAAAGTTTCCGAGGTGGTCGGCCATGATTGATGTAGGTAAAGAAAAAAATGTACATCTTTATCTCCATGATATGCCTTTTTATTGTGAACCTATGGTAACCTATTTTTTTTTTTTTTTTTTTGCTCTAGTCACAGCATATTTATTCGTTTTAACCTCATCCCTCTGTTTCTAGCGCATATAAGATCAAAAGGCTGGTCTATACAAATTCTCCTCTTCCCTCATATGACATGACTTTAGCATTAAAGCTGCAGCCTGTGTGAACATGTCAAGTCTAGTCTGCATCCTGAATGAGATGCTTCTGACCGCATGCTTGCAAAATGTAGCCTAGGTCACCTAAAAACCTGTTTCTTCTTTCTTAACTCGGCAAAATACTAAATTATGGTCTTCATCAGGGTGCTAATTATATAATTATAGGCTCGATAAGTACGTCTTTACTTAAAAAAAAAAAAAAAAAAAAATCTGTGATTTGAAAAAACCTTTTCAAGAATCAAGAATGTAGGGTTGTTCACCTAGTGGTGAATCACGGAATTCGCGAACTGTCTCGCTTGCCTGAAGAAGTAGCCTAACTAGACCACTCGAGCACTTTTCTAATTTGGACGGTAATTCGACAGAAATAACGCCTTATGTCTTTATGTATATAGATTTGAATTGTAACATCAATTTATTGTTTAAGATAATTTGGATGAACTGTATGGAGAGGTTTGTGGCCTATTGTTCTCATAGCACATTTCACATAATGTCTTCACATTTCACACACAGCATCTATATGCATGCTATAACACTATTACTTTTGTCTGTGTGTGTGTGTGTGTGTGTTACAGTTACTACAATAGCTCTGGCTGAGATGTTCTTTTTATTTCATCAGCAAAGAGAATTGTTGTGTTTTTGAAGATAGGCATACCATTACTGCTCACATGAAACATTTTTTTCCATCTTGTCATCAAAAAGACACTGCATGTGAGTGTCTTTTCCATCTTTGTTTTACTATTTAATATCAACTCTGTTGTTTTTAAGGTGATGCAATGACTGCCCCTTCTTCACAATATTGTTGTTGGGTACTGCAGCTCCTATGAGAAGATCCACATCTGCTGACTGTCAGTCATCATATTCTGTTTCATTGAGCTCTCAATAAACACCCTGACACTGAATGTGCTTCTTGTGATCTTAGAACTTTTTCTCATGAACCGATTTCATTTAGCAGACTTACCAAGCTTAAGTGCGACAACCACATATCCTGTGCTTGCACAAACCTGCAGATAAACATATCCTGTTTGCATCTTTCTATATTGTGAAAAAAACTTTTTATTTTATTTTTTATTTTTATTCCAAAGACAAATGCTATTGTTAGCACAGAGTTTGCATTTTTTTTTTTACATTTTCAATCCCTCCCCAACCAACCCAGAACAAACTGCCTTAGATGATGTTAATGAACAGTAATGGTACATAAAATAAATAAATAATTAAACTAATAACAATAGCAAGAATAATGCTAATAATGACACAGCAAAATTATATTTTAAAAATAAATGAATAAATAAGCAATAGTTAAATAAATAAAAAAAATATAAAAAATGTAGAGAGAGAAAAATAGTTGGACACCACAATCAAAGGTGTAACAGTGATACAACAGTTAATGACATAAACCCTACATATTAACACATGTAAAGGTACCTATAGCATCAACCACCACAAGACTACATATAGAGAGGTGTGTGGAAAAGAAAAAGTCACAATATCAATGTAAATTCCATTACTCCCCAGGAAGCACGTTTATGGCAGAGAAATATGATAATAAGGGTTGCCAAACATATATGGGAACCTCTAATTGAATATTTAATCGTTTCTAAGTGAAGGTATAACATCAAATCCTGAAGCCAGTCTGATGCTTTTGGTGGGTTTGTAGATTTCCTATGTAAAAAAAACCCTGTCTGCGAGCCAATAAGGATGCAAAGGCAATAATGTTTAGTTGTCTTTGAGTCAGACTCGTTTCATCACCTGGAGTACCAAATATAGCAAATTCAGCACATGGCTTCAATTATACTTCACATACTTAAGAGAGTGTATCAAATATGCTGACCAGTAAATAGTGAGTGTGGGGCACATCCAAAACGTGAGTAAGATCTGCTTCTCCAGTGTGACATCTTATACAGGTCTTGTCGATAGGATTAAAAGAAGCAATACGTGTTCTGCTTGCACACGGTGCAAAACCTTGAACTGTATTAAACTCAATCGTGCACAAGAGGTACCATTCACTCTGCGTAGGGCACTGCTCCAAAAATCCCATCCACTTTTGCAATATCTTTAAGCTTTACATCACAATGGCATAGCTTATACTGATGATGCAGGTATTTGTTGGTTTCAATGTACAGTTTTTAATGAATTATATATTTCTTATTGGTTTCAGT
Source organism: Abramis brama (assembly GCF_963993115.1). Taxonomy (NCBI): domain Eukaryota; kingdom Metazoa; phylum Chordata; class Actinopteri; order Cypriniformes; family Leuciscidae; genus Abramis; species Abramis brama. The sequence goes on from NC_139972.1 coordinate 18,023,541, forward strand.
CATTTACAAATGAAGCCTATAACCATTACAATTGAGTTGACCCTTTAGATGCATGTTTCATTTAGACAGATTGATATACTATTAACTTTCAACAGCAAGTGTAAGAACAAACATGCTGTTATACTTTATTATGAAGGCATTTCAGTGTGTTGCCATGACCAAAACATTGTCAGAGACTGCCAAACAATATACAAAAATGAGGTTGAAGTGAATAACCTTAATTATATCAATACAAAAGCACCTGTCAGGGGTAGGGATATAATAGACAGACGTGAATAGTCCATTTTTGAATTTAATTTGTTGGAAGCAGGAACATTTTTGACAAGGGCCAAATAGTGATGGCTAGACAACTGGGTCAGAGCATCTCCAAAACAGCAAGTCTTGTGGGGCGTTCCGGTAGTGGTTACCTATACCAAAAGTGGGTGGAGCAAGGAAGAACAACCGGTGAACCGGCGTCAAGGTCATGGGCATCCAAGGCTCATTGATGCACAAAGGGAGTGAAGGCTGTATAGCCCGTCTGGTCCAACCCCACGGAAGAGCAAGTCTGAAAAATCTGCCCATGATAGAAAGGTGTCAGAACACAGTCCATCAGTTTGCTGTGTATGACTGCGTAGCTGCAGGCCAGTCAGGATGACTATGATGACTCCATGTCCACCGCTGAAAGTGCCTACAATGGGCACATGAGCATCAGAACTGGAGGTCCAGAAGGTCATCTGGTCCGATGAGTCCTGTTTTCTTCTAGATCAAGTGGATTGCTGTGCATGTGTCATTTACCTGAGGATGAGATGGCAGGCCGGAGAAGGCAGTGTGATGCTCTGAGCAATGTTTTGCTGGGAAACCTTGGGTCCTTCATTTGGATGTTACTTTGACATGTAGTACCATGTTGCAGACCATGTACACCACTTCATGGCAATGGTGTTCCCTGATGGCAGTGGCTTCTTTTAGCAGGTAATGCACCCTGTAAAGAATTTTCAGGAATGGTTTGAGAAACATGACAAAGAGTTCAAGTTGGCCTGCAAATTTCCCAGATCTCAATCTGATTAGAGCATCTGATGTTCTGGACCAACAAATCCATGGAGGCCACACCTAGCAACTTGCAGGACTTAAAGTATGTCAATTGTCAATGTCAATGCCAATTGACTTAAAGGATGTCTTGGTGCCAGATACCACAGGTGCACGTTCAGAGGACTTGTTGAGTGCATGCCTGTTTTGGCAGCACAAGGGGAAACTATACAATGTTAGGCAGGTGGCTTCAATGTTGTGCATGGCTGATCTGCGTATATATCATGAAATTCAAAAGAGAAAGTGTTTCTCTCATATTTTAGGACAGGTTAGTCAACATGTTTGCATTTCTTGTCAAGGCATGTCAGCAAATTGTTTACTTCCTTGTTTAGTCTTTGAATGGAGTCTCATGTTTTTGTTTCCAAATTTCAATAAATGTTTATACTCTACTGTCTACTACATGTATATCTTAGTTTTTGTATTTGTTTTAAAATGAATAGATATTACAAATTCTCACATAAAATCATAGGAGTACATATATATCTGTTGATTAATGAATCTCTTTAGTAAGGTTCATTTCATTAAAGAGTTAGTTCACCGAAAAATGAAAATTATGTCATTAAAGCTACAATATGTAATTTTTTCAAAACATTAACAAAGACGAAGCTTGATGACGCTATGAAGGAGAGTGGAACTATGGGAGATGTCGTTTTCACCATCCAGAGATGTATAGAATTCACGAATCATATAAATGATATATCAGCTAATAAATTAGTTTTTGTATTACCTGTTCATTTGATCACACTATGTTATGTCATCGTAATGAATTAGCTGCCAGGAACGTGAAATGTAATGCTATATTAGCCTGTTAATAATATGTGACTATTTGTCAAATGATTTGGGTTAATGCTGTTAATGCTGCGCAGTTTTACATGTTTAAAACAATCCTACTAAAAGTACATTTGAACAAACCCACAGTATTTGCAAGTAATGGCACTAAATATTACACTAAAAACGGCAAGCCGATATTAATCATTTTTTATTTCTCCCAAAGCCTGCTTGCCTAAGTTGATCTATGTTTACGGTGTTTTGGATTTTCTGTACTCGCCTATAATTCTATAATTGTGAACCATGATGATCTCTTGGGATAATGTAAGTACACAACTGCATGAAATATATCACACTGTTTAAGTGTTTTTTGAATATTTTATTATAAAAATCTTACATATTGCACCTTTAATTACTCACCCTCATTTCGTTTTAAACCTGTAAATCTCTCAGGTTTCATCAAAAAGATCTTCTTTTGTGTCCCAAAGATGAGGATGAGTAAATAATGACAGAATTTTAATTTGTGGGTGAACTATCCCTTTAAATCATGAATATAGGTGTTTTTGCATTAGCTGAGAGGTAATTTCTCTTTCTTAGGTCTCAAGGAAGTAGGGTAAGGAAAACGCAACAGAAACGGTTTGGGGGATTCCAGTGTAATCAAAATTTCAGTTAAAGTTTTGTGGCCTTGCTAAAATGCAGTTTCCACTGGATGAGAATGTGGAGTGATGTATTTCTTCATCAAGGGTATGTTGATGCCATTGTGCATGCCATTATGCACCTAAAACCTACAAATCAAATAAAATTGAGAATTTCCATAATATTTTGCTAATGTGTGTCATTTTTGTTTATCATAGATGTTTATCTTTGAATCAAAAAACTTAGTAAAAAAATAATAATTTTCAGGTAACTTAAATAGTTAGTCAGGTAACAGATAGTTTCAGATAGTTTTCATATATTTATATGTGTATAAGAGTAAAATTACGACTTTTATTATGAAAGTCACTTATTCACGACTTGTATTTTGAAGTAACTCACTTGCGTAGGCAGTGCAGGAAGTTATCTACATGTTTTTGATGCCACGGTCACGTCGCTCACTACAATTCAAATTTATTGATTAATAGAAAGGTCAGTTCATCCCTTACTTTGTTTTGAAACATAGTGTTACTTAATATGGACAATTGCTTTACTTTTCTTTTTTTAAACTGTACTTTTACTAAATAAGCCTTTAATTGAACTGAACGGTTGTGTTAGCTAGTAGGAAAACATCGCCAATAGTGAATGTCAATAGAGCTGCTGCCATACTCATGTTTAAAGGACAAAACATGACAAGTATAATGTTTATTTTGACATTATTTTACTTTTTTTTCATATCCAGCTCATTTGCTTGGCCTTTTGAATTTAGGAAAAACGTGAAAGTCAATAAGCTTCCTAAATTAGTCTAACAGACATAGTCATGTTTCTAATCATAGTTATGTAGCGTGTATATATATGAAGCTTTTGAAACATTAAACTCTGCTGTGGTATGTTGTTTAAAGGTTTGATAGCATGTCGAAGGTGTCTATGGGTAAACTGCTGCTCCGAAATGTCATCAGACACACAGATGCCCATAACAAGGTGTGAACTTTTATGAACCATTTTTATTTCAGATGTATATAAGCTGAAGTCTATCATGAAATTAATCATGGAATGATTAAACTTATAACTGCAGATTCAAGAGGAGTCTGAGATGTGGAAATTGAGGGATCTTGAACGCCAAGCCACATCCACTCATTTCCCAAAGCACAGGTGATGACTGATGGCTACAAGCATCACAACCTTTGTTTATTGCTCCTGATGTCTTTTTCTCTTTAGTGACAAATGTAATTCTCACTTAGGGGCCGCATGCACTGTGACCGCAATTTGGACAACTCGGAGGGGTCCATGCGAGACCGGCTTGGAGACAGGAAAGATGTGATGTCCGAGAGAGATGAGAGGGAGGCACAATACTGGACGCGAAAACTATATGAGTTTGAAGCCAATGATCCTGACAGGTATTGCTGCTTGCTTTTGTTCTTGTGGTGTTTTAATTATTTTGTATGTTTGAAACATGAAACAAGAGGCATTTCCTGTGATCACAAAGCTATGTTCCGTCTCCTCAGGTGGGGCCACAGTGGCTTTAAGGAGCTTTATCCTGAGGAATTTCATTCTGATGGGTAAGGTGTCCTTCCACCTCATAAATGTTTAGCATATTGTTGTGGAGTTTTTAAATAGCAGGGGTCTTTAACGTGGTCTGTGGTGTTACTGCAGGGGGTCCATTATTGTTTGATTATTACATTGGCATGCATTTTTGATCTTGGATAAAAAAAATGTAAACGATTGTACCTTTTTTTTTTTTTTTAATCAATTAAATTTAATTGAAAGTACAATTAAAATGCAATGTACAAAATATCTCTTTACATCAGTCATGGTTATTTTAATAGCTATGCAATGTAACTAGCTTGTAAATAAAAAAGTTAAAGGGTTAGTTCACCCAAAAATAAAAATTCTGCCATGTTTTTTACCTTGAAAGTGGTAGTTACGTATGCTGTCAATGGAGGGACAGGAAGCTCTCACATTTTATTAAAAATATCTTCATTTGTGTTCCAAAGATGAAAAAAAATCTTTACGGGTTTGGAACGACATCAGGGTGAGTTATTAATGACAGAATTTTCATTTTTGGGTGAACTATCCCTTTAAAGATCCCTGTTATAGAGTCATTCATTTTCATTTGATCTAAAAAATAAATAATTTTAAAATTATTCTAAATATTCTAGCAGTAAAATGTAATATACAAATATATGTACATTCTTAATGATTGTTTTTGGTGGCTTTCCAATGTAATCATCATGATAAAGGTTAAATACAAAGGTTAAAGACCCCTGGTTTCATTCTGATGTTACTTAATTTGCTTCTTTAATCTAAAATATAAAATAATCTTAAATATAATGTAATTGAATTGAATTATTGATTTAAAATAAATATATTAGATTATTGAAATATTCTAGCAGCATATTTTTTCATTTAATAATATATTATATTCATTTATTCCAGAAAAAAAGCCTGCAGTGATAGTAAACACAGAAGGAAAAAACACAAGAACAAACTACACGATGACATAGAGAAGTCTTCCAAGAAGTCATCTAAGAAGAAGAAAAAGAAAAAAGAGAAGAAGAGGAGGAGAACTGTGGCCTCGGGCTCTGAGAACTGCAGCGATGCGGAGGACACCGCGAAGAGGAAACAGAGGAGGAAGGGAGGTAAAAGCAAGCGTAGCAAGAAGGAGCACAGAGACAGAACAGAAGACAGCAGCACGGAGGACAGCCGTTCAGACACCAGGACGAGAACGAACAGGAAGAGAGACTCCCCTGAAATAGACACACTGGCCGAGCCTCAGCGGAAAAAGCGGAAAAACTGGAAAGTGGCGACCGAGGAGAGATCAGAGGAGAGCTCTGATGCTTGACTTTTCAATCTACCTACCTTGTCAATAACTTGATCTTTATACCTCTCCAAACAGACACGTGATGGCTTTTTCAACATGTTTGCATCCATGCGAATTTGTCTAATTTTATGAGGTTATATTTTCTGAACATTTTAAATATGTTTGAATGTTTTTTATTCCTTGTGAGACTGAACGATTTTTATTGCCATTGAAAAAACTCAGGTATTTTTCTGCCATGTGTGTAACTGAATTAAGTGAAAAGATATTTTTTTAATATACTTGTATTCTATGATACCTTATTCTTTAACCTACCAGTTACAACAATCGTATTTGTTTTTTTTTTGTTTTTTTTGCCAAACAGCATTTGTGTGTTAAGTGCAAAGTTGCCCAGAAGGTGGCACTTTTGCACTATCAGACGACAATGTCAAAGCGTATGGCAAGCCGTTTTAACATTTAATCCTTAATATGTACTAGTATCTATTTTCATGCTACTAGTACTTATTTTTTAGATACTAGGATCTATTCCATTAAGTTCTAGTACTTATTCATTAGGTAGTTATTCTTTAGGTAGTAGTGCTTATTTTTAGGTACCAGTATCTTTTTAAAGATACTAGTACTTATTCATCAGATACTAGTTCTTATTTATTAGATACTGATACTCATTCATTAGATACCAGTACTTATTTGTTAGATACTAGTACTTATTCATTAGATGCTAGTACTTATTTCGATAATGACTATTACTATTCTGTTGTGACTAATAACACATTTCAAATGTTTGCCATTGACTTGTATGGGAACCTGTCATTCATATATCAACTATTCAGTTTTGACTAGTATTCCAATTATGATTAGTACATATTTTTTATAATAGTCATTAGGTACTAGTTCTAATGAATAAGCAACTAAAGAATAGGTGTTAGTAGGCCTACCTAAAGAAATTGCACTAGTGAATAAGCACTAGTACCTGGAATAAATAATACTCGTATCTAAAAATCAAGTAGTCTACTAGTAGCATGAAAATAGATATTAGTACGTATTAAGGATTAAATGTTAAAACGGCTTGCCATACAAAGCGAGGCTGCCTGATTGTCTTTTCACGACTTGTTTTGTACGTTCGCTTGTAAACACCTACAGTAAATGATTTCACTACTGTTTACTTCCGACATTTACGGATAATGGCTACTTCCCTTTGCTAATGTGTGTGTGCTTTCACTGATTCATTTGCACTAAACTACCAAAGGTCAAGCATTCATATCATATTAAATGGAATTATATAATTAAAGTTGCCTTTGGAAGCAACGGTTATTTTACCAGTAGTTAGTAACTGTTAGAGTTCACTTGTTGTGTCAGTGTTTACCGTTATTGTTGCTCACTTACACCGAGTCCACGTGAGCTGTACGAGCGGTGTGTGTGTGGGTGTGTGTGTTTTATGTATGTGTGTGGGTTGAGTGACCCCTCATTATTCTGATCACCGGCTGCCATCTTCCGCTGTAAACACGGAGCAGCCGCCGTAAAGAACATTGCGTCTCTATGGCAATGAACAGCGCCCTTTCCTATCAGCCTGGCTGCTGGCACGATGACTCAAAACAACTCTGAAAATGATCAAACACTTTCAAGTTGCCAAGCTTCATAATTAAATCAAATTAAATGTGGCTAGCTTTCATCAGCCGAGATTAAGGTGTTCCGTGTCTTCGGTAAATACGGTTACTAACACGCGCAGCTCAGGGGAACACGCTGTTCTGACGGTTCGTTTTGCTGAGGGCAATTTCATTCAGGCTGATCCGGTAAAGGTTGTGCCCTTTTGGTCTCTTCCGATTTTACTGCGAAGTGGTTTTTGTCCAATTTAATGCCCCTTTGACATTGAACCAGAAATATATATCAGATATTAGAATGGTTAAAAACAAATACTGTGGGAGGAAAAACAGACTAATCAAGCCGTTTCAAACTGCAGCAGTTTAACTAAAGCAGTGAAAATTTAGCTTTGCTTCACAGGAATAAATTACATTTTAAAATATATTAAAATAGAAAACTGTATAGTAGGCCCACTGCTTTTTCCGTATTTTTGATCAAATAAATGCAGCCTTGGTGAACATTTTAAACAGTAGCTATAACTGAACATGTTCAGTCACTATTCAATCTTTTGACATAATGTTTTGATTAGTAATAATAAATAATTGATCTTTAAGTTTAACAAAGAAAAATCTTCCCCTGGAGGATCACTTGCATACTTTCTGTTTGTTCAGTAAAAATCTGCACAGTTGAGGAAGAACCTCAGTAAGTTTGCCTAGAAGGAAGAACACTGATCTCACATGTTTTTATTTGATACATTTCACATTACTCTTCAATTACACAATTATGTGGGGTATGTTCCTTCTTTAGGTTATTAATGTCCAAACCATCTTAGCCATGCAGGTAAATCTAATGGGCTTAATCATTCTTTATTGAGTTCTGGCGGCAGAGTATTTCATACTTACGTCATATTGGCGTAGAAAGAGATAAGATGGCATTACCAGAAATTAGGTTGTATTATGTCAAGCTATTCCTTGCAACAGTTTTGAGTTATATATGTATGATCTATTGGTTTGGCAGGGATTGTGTGACGTTAGTATTATGGTTTCCATAGGATCTGTGTGCATCACTGTGTAAATTAGGCTATAGAGATTTAACTAAAGTCTGCATGTGCTTTTAGCTCTTCCTTGACATCATATCTGTGAGTCACCAGTCATGTGAAATCCCATTCAGGTTCGTTGTTGGTGGCAGCTGATAAGTAAGCTATCATTTATCAGACCTAGAAAAAGAACTAGACCTGAACATGACTACAATAGACCAAACAGAGGAAGTGACACATCCTCAAAGTTGATATTGAAACGGTGATTCCCTCCAGTAAGTTTCATTATGAATCACTTACTTTATTGCATGTGTTCAGACTCCAGACCGACCAGGTCAGTCATTCATTTTGCATCAATAATAGTTTCTCACCGCAACAATAAACGATGGCAAACATTCATTATATTTGTTCATTCTTTATCCAATGCAGCTTATAAACTAGGTAAAATACTATTAAAGGTGTGGGCAAAAGGGTCAATTGTCCATAGTGTAACAATGTATGAAGCACAGCTCACATTAGATGTCACTTTCAATTCTAGCAGCTAGCTTTCAGTTGGTCATCAAGCCAAAATCATGTGACCAGCATGAACACATTGCAAAATTAGCAGAAAACAGCAGTTTAAAACTGTTTCCCCTCCCCCTTTAATTAGCAATTGAGCTGGTTTAGTTGTGCAGACCTGGCAACCCTGCCGGCTGTTGAAATTCCTGATTGCATTGATTACAATTATAAAAGTGCAGTAGGCTACTGCATGTTCAGCGAATTTTCGTGTACAAAATCCAGTCAGTTCAATAGAAATCTACACAATTATGAATTTCGGTTGAAAGCGTAAGTTTTCTCATTGCAGATTTCGCAACAGGTTTAAGCTGTTTGAGTATGGTTTCTGTGCGAGTTGTGCTTCATACATTGCTATTGACAAATAGACAATCAGGGTTGCCAGGTTTTACCAAACCCGCCCAATTGCTAATCAAAACTAGCCCAATCAATAAAAATTGCATTTGGCGGGGGAGGGGGTGGTGGTTGGTTTTGCTTCAACTTGTGGATTACAAAAACTACTCTCAGCAACAGTGTAAAAGTAAACCAAATCCGTTTGAAAACCGCAGACTTGGCAATGCAGACAATGGACCTTTTTTGCTTGCAAAATTTTGATACTGTGACCAGACCACATCACCTTTAATGGATTTTAAAGGGATTTTGCACTGAAAATTTCCCAAACAACGGTAAATGTGACCGCAATTTAATACTTATTAACTTACTGTGCTACGTCCATACATACTGTGGTACTGATTGCACTGTATTTGATTTTTGAATTCTTATTCTAAACTGTTTTAATATATTTTATATTATTTTTAATTCTCACCATGTTTTTTTTATTAGGCTACTTTAATTCCTTCTATGTAAAGCACTTTGAATTAGCAGTGTATGAAATGTGCTATATAAATAAACTTGCCTTGCCTTGCCTAATACTATTAGTATCAAGATGGTCATAATAGGCTTTCTAAAGTGCAGAAGTGAATGCAGCTAGCTAGTTTAGCATAGAAAACCCATTCAGACTCTTATTATACTGTTTAAAATACCACAATTATAGCAAATATATCTCAAGGTGAAGTCAAATGACGTGGTTTAAGCATGGTGGACCCCGTGGTGCTCATTAACATGCCCCTCTGCTGAGAACCTTTCAAGGTTAATCGACAGCTCCTGCAGCCAGTGCTCTGAACACACGCTATTTCCCGGACTGCTCTCCAAATCAGTTGTGCATCCAGGCTGACCCTCTCACAGACTTTACTTCAATTAGCCACCAAGTGAATCATGGGTCAATCTGCTCCCGTTGCCATGGCAACCTGATGTAAAAGATTTGGATTCTCTTGACAGTACTGGAGGCTACACCAACATCTCTGCTGAGGATGTGCATATTATGTGGGCACGCATTCAAATGAAGCATTCTCAAATGATAATATTTTGAAATACTCTAAATGTGGGGCATTTATCTAGCAAAACTAGAAAAAGAGCACTCACTCAAGTGTCCTCAAGTATTCATCATTAGATGTGGATAAATATTGAGCGTTAAACACACAATAACTTGACCCTGACATCAGTTAGAAGCTGCTTCATATAATTTCAAATTTGATTATAGTAACTAACCTAATTCTGAAAAAACAAAAAAAACAAAAAAAAAACCCTGCAAAACCTGATGGTGGAATATTTTGGGTTGTTGCCAGGGTGTTTCTATGTGGTTGTTCTAAAGTGTTTTTGTATTTAAATGTTGCTATCCAGTTGCTTTGGTGTTCTGGGTGGTTACTAAGGTGTTCTGACTGTTTTTACCATGTTTTTATGCAGTTGATACAGTGTTCTGGGTGGCTAAGATGTTTCTAGGGGATTGCTAAGGAGTTCTGACTGGGTTTTGGCATGTTGATGTGCAGTAGCTAGGAAGTTCTGGGTGATTGTGAAGGTTTTCTGTGTGTTTATTAGTATGTTTCTATGTGGATTCTACAGTGTTCTGAGTGGTTAATGTATTGCTAGGTGGTTATTAAGGTGTTCAGAGTTTTTTTTGCGTTTACTATTTTTCAAAACACTTTATTTGTCCACAAGGGGCAATTAAACGAGGCAACGTAGAGTCACGTAACAATATACATAAAAACATCATAAATTAAAATAACACAATGTGCACGGTATACATATTAATTATAATCTACTACAAGTGGATACCTAAAAAACAAGTCCATACCATGCATAAGAATGAATAAATACGTAAATAGTGATGTACCAACTAGGTTCCCTGTAGAGTTTACACCATTAGCTGAGAGATTTTTTTTCCCATGTACATGGTAGGCTCCAATTAATCTATATCGAATGGATTTTAAACGAAAAGCTTGTGAATTGACATTGAAATCAAATCGAATCGTGCAATTTGTGCCAATTCCCAGCTCTAGTTGCCACAAAGACTTCTGAGAGGTTTTAAACATGTTGATGTACAGTATAGCATTTTTATTCATCAGTTGTTATGCGATTGTTAGGGCGTTCTGAGTGGTTAATGCATTGCTGGTTACTAAAGAGTTCTGAGTGGTTTTAACATGTTGTTAGGCAGTTTCTAAGGTTTTCTGGTTGCTTGTTAAGGCTGACTAATATAAATGTTTTAAATTGTGTAATGAAAGTCTACTGTAAAAATTGGACCAGACCGATAACCTCATTACAGCATGGGTTTCGTAATAGCACTTGCATGACCTTTGCCTCAAAGATCACACTCTGCTGTGTTGTTTCATAAGATAAAAGGTTTTTGAGCAAGCAGTCCCTTGTGTTCAGACAGTAATCCAGGGCACATTCAGGCCCAAAAAACACCATCAGCACCATGTTTCTTCATCGCCTTTGTTAAACACTTATAGGCCTCACGCCGTGACGTCAGTGCAAGTCTTTGCCATACTCAGAAAAAGGGGGGGGGAAACAGCTTTCAGAGCTTTCAAGAAGGTTTGATTTGAGCAGTCAACCCCCTGCCCTCCCTCACTTTCACATCCCTGCTATCACACCTCCGCCTGCACAGCCTTATGGGACGCAGGTTTGACGTCAGCATGTGTCAGCTCAGCCCATAGTCTGCCTCTGCTGCTAAATGACTGCAGTAATTGATTCAGAAGAGCAGAACGAGCCTCAGCTAATTGGACTGTGGCAGCAGCTGCTCCGTTTCTGGTCTCTCCTCAAATCTTCTCCCAGTTCACGTCAAACATAGCAACGCACTTTTATAAGCTGTGCAAATATGAGGGGGAGGTTGGCCGCACATCATCTGATGGATGATTGAAAAGTGCTTTGCTCTGGAAGGTTCTGCAGTTTCTGTCATCAGCACGTCACTGAGGAGAAGTGGCATTTTTGCTTCAGTGCTCTTGGAAAACTAGAACAAGACAACATAGTTTATTTGCTTTTGTTGATCTTCAGTTTATATCAACAACTTGCAATCTTGTGCTCATCTTTTGCTAAACAAAAATCCTGTTGTTAAGTTGCAAAATAGTTGCAGAATGGTTTGTGTTACCACTGTGATAGTGGAACATTCTTTTATTTCCACAAAAAACCTTTTCTGGTTAACCAAAAATTGTACATTGTAGGCTACACTGAATTTAATGTGCAACCGTGTGTCTTTTTTATAAACAACAGACCAATTAATTTTTTAATTTTTTTAGTGCTGTTGAAAGGCCATATAGACCTTATGCGCCAGAGAAACGAGGGCGCCGCCATCTTTAGAATATTGTCTTTGAACTTCCGTTTTTGCAGTCGCTCTGTATATTTCTATGGCATTGCTGTTCAGAAGTAATTAGCTTTTGAAGTGGATTTACTTAATGTTAACGAAAGTTATCATGAGGATTGTAATGTTTAAAGCAGATGTCTTAACAAATGTCAGTAGACCGGGAAGATTTTAAAACGAGCCGTTCATTCATAAATATGCAAGATCGCTGTGAAAATACAGACCGGAAGTCAAAAGACAACGAGCGCAGCGCTGAAAAAGGGCGGGGCTACATAAGGTCCCTCCCTTCCGCTTCTGGCTCATGGGACCTTATGTCGGAAAAAATATGTATGGAAGTCAATGGCGAGAGACAACTTATCTTTTTATTCCGTCTGAACTGTGCCCTGAATTACACATATGATGTTTGTCAATTTAAAAGATAATTATGAAAGTCAAGAAAGTCGCAGTTTGTCATAAAACAGAAGAGTAACATTTAGTTTTATGTGAAGCTCAATGAACTACATCTCTCATCTCGCACCCATCCGTTGCTCGTATGTGTGCAGTCTGGTACAAAACACTCAGCGTGAGTGTAACGGCGTAACGTTACGATTATAATGTAAGACTATAGAAAAAATGACAGACGTTAGCTTCAGTAAAGTTAGCTTCATTCATTGAGAGAAAAGGTATGACGTCACAAGTGCGCCTTTTGGGTTTGTAGTCTTTGTAATTACGCATTTTCACAGTCTTATACCTCAACAGTTTTACATCAAACTGCGACTTTCTTGACTTTAAAATGTATCTTTTAAATTGACAAACATCATATGTGTAATTCAGGGCACAATTCAAACGAGATCAAAATATTTGTTGTCTCTCGCCATTGACTACCATACAATATTTTTCCGAATTAAGGTCCCATGGTGTTCCACCGGAAGGGGAGGGACTTAGGCTCTCTATAGGCTATGGATTAAAGGCCCAACTATAATGATATTAGCATATCGTTCTGTTTATTCTACGTGCGTGCTTGTCTGCCGCTTTAAATGGTCAAGCTCGTTACCGCAGGATGGCTTCTGATTGGCTGTCAATATTTTTATCGTTCATCAGCTGAATAAAATCATTCTGAAAGTGATTCCAACAATATAGTTTCTCTGTGCCGTTATCGTTCTAGATGTGGTGTGAACTCTGCTATTCTTTAATGAGAACACTTTTTTAGAACTATCGTTATCTTTATAGTTATCGTCCTTGGTGTGAACAGGCCTTTAGACAAAATTAATTAGCCTAATAATTTGTTGTTCTTAAATTCCTATCAACAAGTTTCAACTAGCTGTTGCATTCTTAAAAATGGTTATCTTCCGATGTAAAAAATTATGTAGTGAATCTTATTTTGTTGTTAACATTACAAATGAAAACATTTAAAGTGACCATATATTTTTACATAATCCTTTGCTTATTGTACATAAATACAGTAAAATACTGTTCAAGTTTCAAAAATCTTTTCTTTTTTTTTTTCTTTTTTTTTTTGGTAAAAAGTTGCAAAATTACAGAATGGTTAAGGGAACTCTCTTCTTCATTTCTGTAAACAATCTGTTCCCAAAAATTGTACAGTGGGATAAGTCTACTGTGAAACTATGTGTCTTTCATAAAAAAAACCCAGACCATTTCAAATCTGTACATTGGAGCTGAATGCTCAAGATTTGGTCTACAATGAAGAAGGGTTGCAACAGCAAAGGTTATTTAGAATAAGGACAGTACATAATATTTTTCCACTAACTGCAAATGTTTTGTTCATTTCACAAATGGACCATATGGCAAGTCAAGCATCCTCTTGCTTGAATCTGTCCTTCTTTTTCTGTGACCCTGAGCCACCGATCTCTTCCTTTGCTTTGTTTTCCCTCACTGTGCCTACATCCATGTGCTATTTGAATGGTGACCATCTAAATTGTAACCTGTCACAAGCCCACATCTTCAGGCATGAGTCATTCATTCTAAGTCGGTGGTCCATGGTCTAGAAGTTGATCGGACGAACAGTGATGGCTGTGGTTGAGGTGTGAGGCTAAATGTATTTCCACTGGATGAACATTCATCCAATTAACTGCTGACATCATACCCACCAGGATAAGTTCATCTGCTTGCAGTTAATATGTTTATGCCAGTTTGGCAAATGTACTGTGTTTTTAGCAATCTTTTTATTTTCAAGGTCATCAGTGTATATGTAATTTCCCATACACTAAATGAAATCTTAGCTGTGAAAATTGAACTGTAAAATTGCAGAAAATTGCATGTTAGGAATGGATTCTCCCATGTATTTTTGGGACAATACATCAGGGAACAAGACAGCAAACGGAGATTAATTCAAAGAACAAATGTTCTTTTCCAGGTAATGACTATACTTTTGAAGCAACAGCACAAGTATAACATCTAATCAGACATGGTGAAGTAATTTATGCAAATGCAGCTTAGCCAAGGCGCTTATGTGTCCTCATATACATAGAGAGAAGTAAAAATGGAAATACATTAACAGATTGTCATGTAGGCATAAATGTAATGCTGCTCATTAAATATAATATCAGTAATAATTTAATGCACATACAGATCCTTTGCTAAAATACCCAGTACCAATTTATTATTATTATTTTTTAAATGAAATGTCAGTCCAAGATAGCAAAATATTTTCTGAATAAATTTGCAAAAACAAAATAGTGTCATTATCCCTGCTCTCCTGTAGTATAAAGTTATATTCTGGTTTTGTCATACAGGTATGTGAAACAGGCACCGACACTATGCATACAGGCTTAAGTATGCATGTACTTAAAGATCATGTTTATCCTTGAGATGAGGGTGTAGGGGGTGCAGGCTGAATCTCTTTCTTCCTGGTGCTTCCTAAAAAGTATGGAGTATACATGAAAGAGCTTAGCTTGATGTTATATAAACAGCAAGGGCCAAGGGTGGTCTGCACACACCTGGAGGGGCCTGGACCTTTGAGGATAGAGTACAGGAATCATGTTCTAACATTAATAAGCTCAGAGTGGAAAATATGAGGGAGGCATCTGAGGAAAGAGTATACAGGCGATCGGAGGCAGGGCTGGATCTGAGAGAGCCTGATGTGAGCGAGGAATGCTTGACGTCATTCGGAGTGGCCTCCAGCTACTTGATTATTAACAGCTGACAGCCCCCCTCTGCATGTTCTTTAGGGTCATATACCGAACCAAACAGAATGTAGATTGCCCAGAATGTGGATATTTAATCATATTTCTGTTTTAATATCATTGGACTGGATGGAAATTATAAAGCTTTGTCAAAATAAAGAATTCCAGATTTTGTTTTTGTATAAATAAATAACTCCAATATATTTGTGTTTTGGGAGATATTAAATCAACAATAATGTGTTTCCCCCTAAGATTTCTTGGCACCCTAACAATAACCTTGAAACCTTTCAATCAATTTTTTGTACATTTTTAGTAATTCACACAAAAATAAACATTCTCTCACATTCTTTACTCAACTTCACTATAAAAGTAGGCTATTCTAAAAATACAATAGTACATTTGACTCATGCACTTGTACATTCCAATTATTCTGAATCTTTCCCGTCAAGACTAGAAGCAAATTGCCCCCAAAAGGCAATTTTTACAAGTTTTTTTTTACACAGTCTATGGTATTTAGTTGCTTACAAGTTTCTACAAAAGATGACAACTACCACATGAATTTAATTTTGTGCTTCGGGAATCAGATGAACGTTTTAGCCTAGTCCTTACAAATGTATTAATAACATATAAAGTAGGCCTACTGATTTCAGAATTTACCTTTGAAGTATGACTGTCTGAAATTCATGTTGTAAATCAGCTCCATATTATGTTACTCATTAATCCAAAACTGCCTTTCTAAAAACCCATTGGAAATTCCAGAAGAAACCCAATATTAAAGGAATAGTTCACTTTAAAATGAAAATTCTGTCATCATATACTCACCCTCATGTTGTTTCAAACCTGTATGAATTTCTTTCTTCTGCTGAACACAAAGGAAGATATTTAGAAGAATGTCAGTTTCTGGGTCCCATTGGCTTCCATAGTATATTTTTTTCCTACTATGGAAGTCAATGGGACCCAGAAATTGCCTGGTTACTGACATTCTTCTAAATATCTTCCTTTCTGTTCAGCAGAAGAAAGAAATTCATACAGGTTTGAAATAACATGAGGGTGAGTATATGATGACAGAATTTTCATTTTAAAGTGAACTATTCCTTTAATTTGCCTCTGACTTTAAATATGAATCAATATTATTTATTATATTACAACCAATATATACTTTTTTGTTATTTTTGAGTTTTTATTTTTATTTTTATGTAGGCCTGTGCATGGTTATAATTCGTTCTCACCAGACGGGCTCTGTTCTCACTCTGTAACTGAACTTTAAATTTGTTGGGTGTTTTCCCATCAGCCTTTGCTCCGAGCGGAAGCTTCTCTGAGTCTGAGGTGATCATCATCCAAGTCTAAAATGGCAGGAGCAGACGGAGACGATTCGCTTTATCCCATCGCGGTTTTAATCGATGAACTGAGGAATGAAGATGTTCAGGTATACATCAGTCTAAGAAAATTTGTGTTTAATTCATATTTAAAAAAAAAATATATATATATATATCGCGCTTTATTAGCATCCTCTATCATTACGCTAACCGATTTTCTCATACAGCGAATCATTTACAAAAGAATTCGCTTTTTCTTCTCCTTATTGTTTCCACCTTGTCTTGTAGTATTTTGTTTTTGTGCAGAAAATGCTCAAATTGAATGAGACAGAATGAAACCTGTGTGTGGATAGAAGTTGGCCGTCATAATAATCATGAAATTGACCGGCTGTGTTTCAAAACGTAGTGGGATGCATACTTTGCGTTTTTGGCGGCCTGTTAAAAGATGAACACTAGGATGCGAGTTTGACACCAATTATTATTTTTTTTAGCGTCTATGGTTTGACATGATCCAGACTATGGTTCTAGATACTGAACCGACAGACCTGGGCACTGCATATTTTCTGTGTCCCCCTTACCTGACACACCCATGGCAGGTCTTGAAGCCTTGAATGGTGTGTGTGAGGAATCATCCAAATGTGTAGTGTTGAGTTCCTCCTGTACTATGAATTAGAGCCACTGACCTAGATCTCTATGCTTAAAGCAATGAAACAGAATTGCATCTTTTTTTGTGACTATTAATGTAATTCTGTGCACATCCTCAGTTGCGGTTGAACAGTATCAAGAAGTTGTCCACTATTGCTCTGGCACTGGGTGTGGAGAGAACACGGACTGAACTACTGCCCTTCCTCACTGGTAAGAATTCAATCCATCCATCTGCATTTGCTCTTATTCAAAAAATAATAATAATTTCTTTTCTTTTTTTCTGATACAAATGAACTACTTAATAGCTTTTGTTTTTCAATCATTGCACATATTTTTTTCCTTCTGATCTGCTATTTTTTTCCTATTAGATGGAATATATATTTAATATTTGTTTGCTATATAAATTATTTAACAAATATTGTAAAAAATGTATTGAGTTTTTAAATTTGCAATAATAGTCATGATGTAGCGACAAACGTTTTCTTCCATAATCCATCCGAGTTAAACAGATTATCAAAAAAGAAGACAAATTTGTTTTTGTTTTTTCATATTAGATTTTAGAATATATTTACAGTGAGGAAAATAAGTATTTGAACACCCTGCTATTTTGCAAGTTCTCCCACTTGGAAATCATGGAGGGGTCTGAAATTGTCATCGTAGGTGCATGTCCGCTGTGAGAGACATAATCTAAAAAAGAAAATCCAGAAATCACAATATATGATTTTTTAACTATTTATTTGTATGATACAGCTGCAAATAAGTATTTGAACACCTGTATATCAGCTAGAATTCTGACCCTCAAATACCTGTTAGTCTGCCTTTAAAATGTCCACCTCCTCTCCATTTATTATCCTAAATTAGATGCACCTGTTTGAGGTCGTTAGCTGCATAAAGACACCTGTCCACCCCATACAATCAGTAAGAATCCAACTACTAACATGGCCAAGACCAAAGAGCTGTCCAAAGACACTAGAGACAAAATTGTACACCTCCACAAGGCTGGAAAGGGCTACGGGGAAATTGCCAAGCAGCTTGGTGAAAAAAGGTCCACTGTTGGAGCAATCATTAGAAAATGGAAGAAGCTAAACATGACTGTCAATCTCCCTCGGACTGGGGCTCCATGCAAGATCTCACCTCGTGGGGTCTCAATGATCCTAAGAAAGGTGAGAAATCAGCCCAGAACTACACGGGAGGAGCTGGTCAATGACCTGAAAAGAGCTGGGACCACCGTTTCCAAGGTTACTGTTGGTAATACACTAAGACGTCATGGTTTGAAATCATGCATGGCACGGAAGGTTCCCCTGCTTAAACCAGCACATGTCAAGGCCCGTCTTAAGTTTGCCAGTGACCATTTGGATGATCCAGAGGAGTCATGGGAGAAAGTCATGTGGTCAGATGAGACCAAAATAGAACTTTTTGGTCATAATTCCACTAAATGTGTTTGGAGGAAGAAGAATGATGAGTACCATCCCAAGAACACCATCCCTACTGTGAAGCATGGGGGTGGTAGCATCATGCTTTGGGGGTGTTTTTCTGCACATGGGACAGGGCGACTGCACTGTATTAAGGAGAGGATGACCGGGGCCATGTATTGCGAGATTTTGGGGAACAACCTCCTTCCCTCAGTTAGAGCATTGAAGATGGGTCGAGGCTGGGTCTTCCAACATGACAATGACCCGAAGCACACAGCCAGGATAACCAAGGAGTGGCTCTGTAAGAAGCATATCAAGGTTCTGGCGTGGCCTAGCCAGTCTCCAGACCTAAACCCAATAGAGAATCTTTGGAGGGAGCTCAAACTCCGTGTTTCTCAGCGACAGCCCAGAAACCTGACTGATCTAGAGAAGATCTGTGTGGAGGAGTGGGCCAAAATCCCTCCTGCAGTGTGTGCAAACCTGGTGAAAAACTACAGGAAACGTTTGACCTCTGTAATTGCAAACAAAGGCTACTGTACCAAATATTAACACTGATTCTCTCAGGTGTTCAAATACTTATTTGCAGCTGTATCATACAAATAAATAGTTAAAAAATCATACATTGTGATTTCTGGATTATTTTTTTTAGATTATGTCTCTCACAGTGGACATGCACCTACGATGACAATTTCAGACCCCTCCATGATTTCTAAGTGGGAGAACTTGCAAAATAGCAGGGTGTTCAAATACTTATTTTCCTCACTGTATATACTTCATGTTTTTTTGCTATATATAAATTATTAAATTAATATTTTTAACAAATTATAGGGTTTTTATTTTGCAATAATAGTTGTAATGGAAGTATCGCTATTATGCATCATCTTTTCTTTTGCGTTGTGAAATGGTTTATCGAAAAAGAAAAAATGATTGGATGGAGGCAGATGTGAATGTAAACTTGCAGCAGATTGTAAGAAAGAGACGGGGATTCAAAAGTATTTAAAATGAATGGAGTACTAAATGCGTCACCAGACCTGAGTGTTGTTTCACTAGATCAATATATGAGATTTTAATTATATTTAATTAAGTATTACTTGCCAAAATATCAATTAGCTAACTGACACCCCTTCATCTGTAGACACCATATATGATGAGGATGAAGTTCTTCTGGCCCTGGCTGAGCAGCTCGGGAGCTTCACTGTACTTGTTGGAGGTCCTGAGTTTGTGCACTGTCTCTTGGTAAGTGATAAGAGGCAAATTAATCCATTAAATAATTAGATGATGACCAGATGAGATTTTAGCCATGGGTTATCTGGTGTGGAGACGCACCTTACTGCATGTTTTCATCCTGCACTTTTCCTCCTCAGCCTCCCCTGGAGAGTTTGGCCACAGTGGAGGAGACGGTTGTGCGGGACAAGGCCGTGGAGTCTCTGCGAAAGATCTCTCAGGAACATTCCCCCGTAGACCTAGAGGTGCATTTTGTGCCGCTTATGAAGCGCTTGGCCAGCGGCGACTGGTTCACCTCCCGAACGTCTGCGTGCGGGCTGTTTAGCGTCTGCTACCCTCGTGTGTCCAGTACTGTTAAAGCGGAAATCCGTCAGTAAGTTCAAATGATGCCTTGTCTTTATGACATACTCATAAAAACATCACCTTGATCATTGTGGTCATGTTCAGTATTTATTAATATGGTTGTCTTCACAGGCACTTCCGCACACTTTGCTCAGACGACACTCCCATGGTGCGTCGTGCCGCCGCCTCTAAGCTAGGCGAGTTTGCTAAGGTTCTGGAGCTGGACTATGTTAAGAGTGACATCATTCCTCTCTTTACAGCACTAGCATCTGATGAGCAGGTACGCTGGTACACATTTGCTTACAGAAAGACTGTTTATTGGGGCTGTTGGTTGGTCAATGGCATGATGCTTGCTTTTTTTTCTTGCTTTTTTTTCCAGATCTATTAATTTATTTAAAAATGCGATTCATTTTAATACATACTTAAACTAAACACAATTATTTAATAATGAATAATATTTTTATATTTTTAATTATAAATATATTTATTGAATTTATTTATATAATTGTGGTCGTGTTTGTTTATAATATATATGTATAATAATATATTTTATTATCAGGACCCACAAATATTTCCCCATTGCATTATTATGCGTTATATTCAACATATAGTAGTTTAGTAATGCCACTGAAACTCCGTAAACGTTCATTTTGTTCCTCACACAGTACTCGTGCTTTCAATGCAGGCATTCGTTGGGTCTCTTACACAGATAAGCCGCGCGCACATATTCTCCTGGTGCTCGCTATGCTAAAACATGTCATTGCTTGTGCATTACCTTTTTACTTGGTTTACACCACGCATGACATTTTTAGAGTCATTAAATCAAAAATTTTCCTAATGGTATATGCATTTTTCAAAGATTGTTTGGTAACACTTTATTTTACAGTGTCCTTGTTACATGTACTTACTATAGTAATAACAGTAAATGATGCATAATTACATGCAACTAACCGTCAACCTAATCCTACCCTAACCCTATAGTAAGTACATGTAGTTGCTTAATATTACTCAGTACTTAAATATATAATTACACTGTAACAATAACACCTTAAAATAAAGTGTAACCGTTTTTTTTTTTTTTTCGCATTCTTATGTCATTAACCCAGACGTTTACTTTTCTCTGCAGGACTCTGTGCGTCTTTTGGCGGTAGAAGCTGGTGTCAGCATTGCTACTCTCCTGCCACAGGATGACTTGGAGGCTCTGGTCATGCCCACTTTACGTCAGGCAGCTGAGGACAAGTCCTGGAGGGTGCGCTACATGGTGGCAGACAAATTCTCAGAAGTGGGTACTTACGAAACGCATATTTGGCCGTTATCCACATTTCCTCTGAGACATAGATTAAGTGGATGTTTTTCTGTTTGTGTAAAGTTGCAAAAAGCAGTTGGCCCAGAGATCACCAAGAATGATCTGGTCCCGGCCTTCCAGAACTTGTTGAAAGACTGCGAGGCAGAGGTCCGGGCTGCTTCTGCCAACAAGGTGAAAGGTGAGGTGTCCCTCTGCCAACTTCCCAAAGCTTGATTTCTCTATGAAAACAGCCACACAAAAACAACATTATTTCATGGCCTGTTTATCTCTGCAGTATTCTGTGAAAATTTGCCTGAAGACAGCAGGGAGACCATCATCATGACTCATATTCTGCCATGCGTCAAGGTACAAATTTTAATCTCGCCCACTTGTTTATGAAATTGCGTGTGGCTGAACAGTTATGCTGCACGGTGCCGGCCAAGTTCTCTGGAGGGGGTACTTAGAAAACTCAAGCTTGTTTTTTGATAATGTGATATCATATCTGGGAAGGTGTCCAGGTTGTCTCTGCAAGAGATCTTGTTGTTTTTGTGTTATTTTGGGGGGTGTTTACATCTTTGCCATAAACAAGTGATAGATTTTTTTAATTAATGACAAAGTAATTGCAGTAAAGTAGCTCATACTTCAAACATACATGCATATACACTAGGGGTGTAACGGTTATCGGTAAAAAACTGAACCGTTCTCCACCCACGGTTCGGCACGCACTTGTACCGCGGTTCATCTTAAATCTGATGACACATCTATAATATGGTTTGTTGAAAATAACGTGTAAAACAGACTAATGTATGTTTCTGTTGATGGATGCGTATTCTGGCTTCCCAATACATTAGAACAGCGATAGTAAAAAACAAAACAAACAAAAAAACACCTTGGACAAAACAGTCACTCTTTGTAAACTTTGTTCAATACAAGTGCTGTATGATTTAATATGACCAGTCATTCACCCGTCATCACTCGGGTGTTGATAGTGCGCGAGCGCAGGTGGGACCTAAACAGCACACGTTGCTTTTTGTGTTTAAATTAAATAATTTAAGTCTTTACAATTTAAAAATTCAAACGCAAGAAGATGTGTAGAAAGCTGCCTCTCAGACAGCGCGCAAATATTGAGTTCTCTTTCATGTCTTGCGCTGGGCTGAATGGACAAATTCACACACAAATTGTCAATGCCGTCTTTGCGAGTATCCTTGCAAACAAAGTAGGTTATGTCTTAAGTGAATGTAAACAGTCAAGACAGACAACGCATGTGTATCAGTATTTTAGATCTGTGCATTGTCTTAAAGTGACAGCAGCCTAATATTCCTGCTGTCTGTTTTTAATGTTAATGAAACAACAAAAGTCAAGGAAATCACTCACTGCTCTTGACTGAATAGCTTTTGTAACTTAAATAATGATTAATCCTTATTTCATTTATACAGTGAAGATTATATGGTTATTTTACTTTTGATTACTTTATTCAATTTTCTGTACCTGAAAACCACTTTAGATGCCTAAACCTGATAAGCACCATTTATTTTATTTGTATATTTTCTCTATTGTATGTTTGTGCTGTTGCTTGTAGTTTGATTATTTGTTCTTATTTTCTTTATTTTTATTTGACAGTAGTCCTTTTTTCCCCCTGAACATAGCACATATCGAACCTTACCGAAACCGTGACATTGAAACAGTGATAAAAACCGAACCGTGAGTAATTTGAGCCGTTACACCCCTAATATATACAGACTAAGGTTTATGCCCCATCTGTACTCATTTATTTAGGTCATCATCAGCAGGTGAGTTAACCTTGTCATTGAACTGTCCATCCTTTCTGAGGTCATGGGCAGCAGGGGTCACTGTTGTTATCCATTACACCCTTTAGTGATCCCATGTCAACAGTCTGTCTCTAGGTTTATTGTAGCATCAGGCTAGGGTTAGGTTTTTATTATTTTTATTTCCTGGTATATGCATGTGACTGACTAAATCATGGTTCTAGAGGGAGTGAAATGGCATTATATAAATGAAGCTGCAAGGCTTTAAATGAGAGCGAGAAAGAGGGACCATATTACCCCTGTACTGCAGTCCTTACATTGGCTTCCTGTTAAATTCAGGATTGATTTCAAAATTATCCTGTTTGTTTACAAGGCACTATCAGGTCTTGCCCCCCAGTATATTAGTCATCATCTTATTTTCTACTCTCCTTCTAGAGTTCTCAGGTCTTCATATCAACTACTTTTAAAGGTTCCTCTCTGTAATTTTAAACCGAGGAGATTGTGCTTTTTCCGTGGTAGGTCCCAAACTCTCCCATTCCACGTGAGGTCAGCTCCATCAATTGCCACTTAAGTCTTATTTAAAAACGTATTTAATTTCTTTAGCTTTTGTCTTGTTTGCTATGTTGTAATATTAAATGTTGGTTTTAATGTCATCATTGTTGTAAAGCACTTTGGGGCAACGTCTGTTGTTTGAAAATGTAAATAGTTGCTTGCTTGCAGTTCAGTACAGTTTTACTGAATTAAGCCTGAGTTTACCAGAAGAATTAACTAAAAATGTGTTTTACTGCTAAATAGAATTTGTAAAAATGCTGTATTGTCTGGAGAAACAAATGAATCAAAGAAATTCTAATTTAAATGTCTTTCTTCCTTTTCCAATTCAACCAATTCACTTAATAAAGACTAATACAGCAAGTCAAGATGAATCAAATTTAACAAACAAACAACTAAACAGCTAAAAATTATCTGATATATTAACTTCATTTTGAATTCTTTTTTCATTTAGATTCATTTTGACCTTTTGATATTATTCATTTATTTCCTAGAAGTCCTTAATAGGCATTTGTATATGTGCCACAAGTAGTTAAATACATTTGTGGCTAAATACTGCTGTTTAGCATGGTTTTAATTAAGGGATAATCATGGTATAAGCGGTATAATCCACGGCTAGCTGTACATTAAATTATTTGAACTCCGCTTCGTGTCGGGTGGTTCTTTGCTTCCATGTGGTGCATTAAAATCATTCAATGGTCATTTTCCAGCATTGACAAGTTAAAGCACTAAATTTTACTGGAAAGGTTAAAATGGCGGTTGTTTTATTTAGCTACTACTCGTTCGATCTAGCATTCTGTCCACCTTAAATCAGACACAGAGACAAAGTAGTGTGGTAAGGTTACATTTTTAATTAGCCTAGAGAGAGAGAGAGAGAAAGAAAGACAGACGTGTGAATTACCTGCGTCTGTGCAGCTTCTCTTTAGCAATGATGCTATCAGTTGAATTGAATTAAGTTGAATTGCTGAAAAACAGTGACGTTACCACCTCCTTGCTGAGTAATATAATGGGGCAATTCAATATCGAAGTTACTTTATTAATGAAAGTTGTTGGGCAGGAACAAGTTTCTGTGTTCCTGTTCCTGTGTGTGTGCTAATGAAAGCCACGCATTACTATAGAACGGTGATTAAAAGGTTTTATTGCACACCTTCCAGCCAGTTAAAATTGAGTATTCAGACAGGCCATGGTATAAATTAAAATATTAGATAAAATGTACAGTTTAACTATTTTCTGCCAAAAATACTTTGAAACTGGTATCCTACCAAAAAAGGTTAAACAACAAAATGACAACAAAGCTTCTTATACATTTTAAAGGAGATGCCATATTAATGTATCAGGATTTTACTGTAGTAAGTAACTATTGCTGCCATGGTATATTTTGTAAGGCTGTAGTTCAGGCAATTTGTGAATTTAATCAATCAGTTTATCCAGAGTTCTGGTTCAATGATTCACCTGCCACATTTATTCATTTAGCAGATGCTTTTATCCAGAGCGTCTTACAAATGAGAACAATAGAAGCAGTTAATCTAACAATAGGACAACAATATGCAAGTGCCATGACCCTTCCCAGTTTAATCAATTTAAAAAAAATAAAATAATTTATATATAAAGATAATAGATATAGAATAGAAGATAGTATTAATGGATTAAGTGTTGCCAAAAAAGATGCGTCTTCAGCCGTTTCTTGAAAATTGTGATGTTTCAGCGAGTGGCTTGTATGGATCACATCTGCTTCACATATGGTGTAATAATGATTGGCCCTTAATTTTTCCATTTGTAGTTAGTGTCTTATGGAAATAGAACTTGAGACTAAGGCCCCATCCACACTACTGCGTTTTAGTTTAGAAACGGAGAATTAAAACGAATACGATCTCCGTCCACACCAGCGTTTTAGCTGCGTATTAGAATTGATCTCCGTCCACATTAAAACGACTGAAAACGCGGATCACGTGACCATTCACCAACACTGGGCATGCGCGTGCCGGTGTAAACCTAGAGACTTTCAAACATAGACTGTAAAAAATGCTTTCAAACAACAAAATGTCATTTATTAATATGTATTTGTGTCAAAATGACATATAAACATCTTTTCCTATTCTATTTTGCCTGGAAACGCTTCCAACACGCTTGCGTGTCGCATGAAAAATAGGCGTCGGTTCTATTTCTAGCATGCACGCGTTTACCGCGCCCGAGACACGGCAGTTTCTTACTGTAAGAAACTGTTCCAGTGGGTGGAGTTTACTGGTACTGAATATTACCTGTGTATACTCCATGCCTGATGACACCCAATCATAGAGCCGAGCGTGAGCCTCTGTGTCATCGTCTCTAAAGTCCTCCGTTTTGACCCGTCTTCACTAAAACGCCCTCCGGAGATTCAAAACGCAAAACGGGGTCGGCAGTGTTTCTAAACTTCTCCGTTTTAGGTCTTCGTTTTTGCCGTTTTAGTCTGGACGGGAGGTGCAAACGTAGCAAAAGGTCTCCGTTTCTAAACGAAAACGCAGTAGTGTGGATGGGGCCTAAGCAGTCAGTTTAGGACAAGCCTTTTTTCTGATTTGGACTACAAAGAACAGTGAAACAGCCTTCGGTCTGCTTGCTTGGGCTGCACAAGGTGTTCTTTGCTCTTAAGTGGCCTGAGAGTCTCATGACCTGATGTTTGATGTCTGTTAATAAGCTTATGCAAACGGATTCTTCCTCACAGATACAAACAGCTTTCTGCTTACTTTGCCGGCTGGTGTGATCGGAAATTAGCTTATCCACACAAGCCACCCGCTGAAACATCATCAGATCAAAGATAATTTAGGTTTTTGGACCCTCTGCAACGTTTTACAAGCAAATAAATGTCCAGGTTTACAGGCTCAAATGGATCCCACCCTGGTGCTGCTTTTCTTCAAAGACTACAGTGATTGGTTTGGAAATGTTTAGGCACCAAATGAATCAGTATAGGGAGCCATGGTATGATTCTAAAAGAATTTTAGAAGCATTTTTTTTTTTCAGCAATAGTGTAGGTGAGTAGTATGGTTGACTCGTTGCCAAATTGTCTGTAAAGTAGACATAATTATTTATTTTTTGGGATTGATTTGTATTTTCTGTAGATTGATTCAGAATTGAGATGTGTATTGATAATTTTTTCCACCCCATCCTACAATCACCATCTCTCTGATTACAGCTACTTGTAAAATAAAAACTTGATTTCAAAGCCCTCAAGTCTCGTTCTCTTCCCTTAACAGGAGCTGGTGTCTGACACAAACCAGCATGTGAAGTCTGCCCTGGCTTCTGTCATCATGGGTCTCTCTACCATCTTGGGCAAGGACAACACCGTAGAACATCTGTTGCCCCTTTTCCTGGCCCAACTGAAGGATGAGGTAGGTCACCTTGTGTTGAGCTTAAGGGATGTTTCCTAAATGATCTTCACTAAAGTCCTTGATTGATGTTCCTTTTATTGGGCTCTCATCCGTGAGCACTCTCTGAGATGTATTAGCTTTTAAATTGTAGTAATAAACTCTTAGTCTGTTTTTAAATGAAGTTGAACTTTGGCCTCAGCTTTCAGCTAGGCCATGCCAAAACCAAAACCCATCCAAACGCTTTCCTCCTGTGTTTGTGTTCCCTTCTGTTTTATTGGACTCCTCTCGATTGTCAAACACACAATCTGAAAATGTTAAGAGCTGGGTTCTGTGAATTCTGTCCTGAAGTGTATTTCCATTGGCCGCTTCTCCGTCCGGCTCTGTTTGACTAACAAACTTTGTTGTTTGGATTTTAGTCAGTCATCACCAAAGTGCACTTGCTCAAGCAGGTCATCAAATATTTGGCAGCATGTATGCATATGCTGTAACAATATCACATGAGTGTGGCGTCCTCCTGGAGCCTTTTAAGGAAATATAAAAAGAGACCTTTTCCTTTTCAGTAAAATTCATACATGTGACTTTTACTCATATAATTACAAGAAATTATGATTACTTTAAAGCCATGAAATGAATGTTGCCTATGTTTACTTTCTTCAAGACATGTTTAATACACCAATCTTATTACTGGTCTTATTATGTCTGATTCATCTTTCCATGTTATTGTAAAGGAAATCTTTTTTTATTTTACTTTTTGGTTGCTGTTACCAGGCTAGCCTTGTTTAATCCTTCCTTGAAAAACAAATGTATTTAAATTGAAATAATTTAAACCAATTAAACATTAAATTAATTGATTAATTTAAAAAAAAATTATAATAATTGATTATTTGACTAATTATTTATAGATTAATATATTTAATTTATTGATTGATTTAATCATAAATATATTGTACTATTTCCCTGTAGTGCCCTGAGGTGCGTCTGAACATCATTTCTAATCTGGACTGCGTGAATGAGGTGATCGGGATCCGGCAGCTCTCTCAGTCTCTTCTGCCAGCTATAGTGGAGCTGGCTGAGGATGCCAAGTGGAGGGTTCGACTGGCCATCATTGAGTACATGCCATTGCTGGCTGGCCAACTGGTGAGTCTGTGCGCCACTCTTGCAGATTGATTAGATGGATCTGGACTGAAGACTAGTCTGCTTTCTTCCTTGTACTCAAAAATAAATATTCTGTCATTTACTGATGTTTCAAACCTCTTAATGGTCTTTATTCTGTAAAAAAAAATTTAAATAGGATTTTTCATACAATTTAAGGGAATGTTAACCAGATCTCCCAAAAGGAGTGTACAAACAAACTGATTTGCAAATGTTTTTTTTTTCTTTTCTTTTCTTTTTTTTTTTTTTTCCAGCTAATTATTCTTTTTAACTGCATGGAATGTAACTGTTCCTACTTTGTTGCTAGGGAGTGGAGTTTTTCGATGAGAAGTTGAATTCCCTGTGCATGGCGTGGCTCATTGATCACGGTAGGTCTTCTGGGTCCTCTTTTTTTTCAGTGTATGATGATTCAAAATGATGTGTAAAGATGTATTGAGCTATTGACAACAATGAACCAAAACCTTTAAACTGTATAAGTTCAACCAGATGCATTTGCTTACATTTGAAGATAGCACAGCCAAGACGTGAAGTAGTTGTCTGCCTCTCTTCTGTCCTACTCCTTCCCCAAAAGGGGAAAGAGAAACACGCATGTATCTCTAGACTTTTCTGCTCTGCTCTCTTGGACAATTACAAGAGATTGATAAGCCCACTGTTCATCATTCTTGCTTTATTTCCCCTTCTTTCTCTTTTACCTGTGTGTCTTTGTCTGTCTTTATTAGGGGCCTTTCTTTTTATTATTCTGCTCTTGAAGTCTATGGCAACCCATAAAACAGCCTGCTGGAAAGTTATAAAATTTGGCACATAGGTAGAGGACAGTCTGAACATTTAACCACAGCGATTTTGGAGTTTTTAACTCAATCTCTAATGCCACCAACTGTCCATAGTTGCACTCATGTTTATGCTAATAACTTTTGAACCATAATTATAGCTTTTGATGAAATTGTTCCTATTGTAATGAAATGGGTTCTTAAATGGGTGGTTGACTATGATTTCACTTTTCTAACTTTAGTTAGTGTGTAATGTTGCTGTTTGAGCATAAACAACATCTGTAAAGTTACAATGATCAAAGTTCAAAGCAAAGGAAGATATTTGCGTTTAAAGAAAACGTTTTTTTAAGGACTACAACAAATGGCTGGTAGGGACTACACGACATTCCTCCCGGGTTAGTGACATCACTAACCCTTACATTTACATAAACCTGCCCCCAGGAACACAGTCCATGTTGAGAAGTGGAAGAGTTGTTGTAGTTGAGCACATTTGTGAGTCTGCTCAAACTGTCGCATCCGTCTTTTCACATGCAATACAGTACGTAACATTGCACGTAAATGCAATAGCATGTCATGCTGTAGGCTTCTTACAACAGTTCCCACACGAGCAATTTATAGATTATGACAGAATATGCTAATTGAAGATAGTTAACTCCACATCAGCAACATAAATTCATCAAATAACCATTCAGAAACATCCTGTTGCATTCTTCATGTCGTCACTTCTTGAGTCTCTTCATCATTGTCCGACTCCAGTTTAAACAAAAGGCAGAACAGTTTCTGGCATTTTAGTGCTTGCCTGCCTGAGGTTATCGGAGCTGCTAACACACACAAGCTTTTGAAGCTCCGCCCTCTCTGCCGGGAGCAGCAGCTCATTTGCATTTAAAGGGACTCACGAATTGACGTGTTTTTACTGAACCTCAGAAAGGGACAATTTTAACATGCTGTAAGAAATTATCTGTGGGTTATTTTGAGCTAAAACTTCACATACACACTCTGGGGACAACAGAGACTTATTTAACATATTGTAAAAAGGTGCATTATCCCACCCCTTTAATAGTTTCCTTGGGTAATGCCGAGAACATGGATACCAATTTTGCCATAGTCGGTTGAACTTCCTGTCCGCCATTTTGTTTTTCTTTAAAAACCTACTTTTTCAAACTCTTAGACCGTTTGTCTGGTTTTCACCAAATTTGAGTCAGGTCATCTTCATACCATGCTGGCAAAAAGGTAGGGATTTCATGTTGATAGACAAAACCGTATTCGTATACCGCATCAATGAATTTGACTGCATAATGCCAAACTGCATCTGAGGCTGTATAGATTTGACATTGACACCAAACTTTGTTTGTAATTGCCACCCAACACAGACCACATCAGATCAATTTGTTTTCAGTGCCATGTATTGGTCAAAAGTAATTATCAC
This sequence comes from Abramis brama, assembly GCF_963993115.1. Classification (NCBI taxonomy): domain Eukaryota; kingdom Metazoa; phylum Chordata; class Actinopteri; order Cypriniformes; family Leuciscidae; genus Abramis; species Abramis brama. The sequence continues at coordinate 18,054,005 of NC_139972.1, forward strand.
ATTACAAGTGATTGTATTGATGGGCTTTCAACTATTTTGCTTAAAATCGTCTCAATGTCTTTACTAGTGCTGTCAAAATTAATGCATTAATGCATGTGATTTTAAATCTTTTTAACGCGTTAAACTGAAAAAAATGAATGTAATTAACGCAGCATCTGTTTTTTCCTGGCATCCTTTGGCTGGCGTTACATTAAATGATCACGCCATCATTCATTTAAGTGCCATTAAACAATTCAAGCACGATAAGATGCAAAAAAGAAATCAAACCTGTACTAGCGGATCTTAAGTACATCGGAAGTATCTTCACTGTCTGTGAAGCGGCTCTCTGTGAACAAATGCTCGAAGCGCGCGCACAGAATGCTGCTTCAGACAGCACGGCAGTGCCGCATCGAGTTCTCTTTCGCACTTGAATGGACAAAAATGCACAAAATTATGCTGAAATGCCCGTTATTGGCGAGTATCCTCATAAGCATGGTCTTAAATTGGTTAAGAAAGTGTTAAATGAATGTAAAGAGTTGTGAGAAAATAGAATGTGTGTCAGATCCGGATCATGTGCAGGTCTTAAAGTGACAGCAGCCTAAAAAAACCACTGCTGTTTGATTTTAATGTTAATCAAAGAACAAAAGACAGAGAAAATCACTCACTGCTTTTGACTGAATCACTTTTGTAGCTTTAATAAGGATTAATCTATATTCAAATCATAATTTTAGATGTACCTATACCTGTTAGACCTAAAAACTTAAAAAATGTCTTAAAAAAAAAGGGAAAAATCTGAACCGGTCTGACTGGACCAATAAAAATAAATAAAAAAAACTCTTAGCGTTGAACCTTTATATATTTAAAGCACAGTTAAATGTGACATTTATTACAATGGGTTTACGTAAAGATTTTTTTAAAGTTTACTTAAATTAAATGTTTTTAAAAGCCTTTTAAATGTTACAAATTATAGCTTACAGTTATAGTTACAAATTATAGTTACAAATTATAGCTTTCAGTTATACTGTAATGTTGATTGGCTATAATTAATGGCTATGTTAATAATTATTATTATTATTTTGAAGTAGAAAAGGTACATTTGCACAAAGATCTGAATCTTGTGTCGAAGTACAGTCTATAAATACAGTAATAATAGACTGTAAGTTATTGAGATTCTGTTTTTCATGTATTAATTAAAATTACACATTACATATACACTACCATACAAAAGTTTGTGGTCAGAAAGAATTTTATACAACAAAGGTGCATTGAATTAATCGAAAGTTACAGTAAAGTCTTTGAAAACTTTTGTAAAATTGTAAAGAATTCTGAAAAAAGCACTAAATCAACATATGTGACCCTAAAGATTGGAGTAATGGTTGCTGAAAATTCAGCTTTGCCATCACAATATCTAATATACAGCTTCATAGCTTTTTTTTTTTTGAACAGATACAGATTTTAAACTGCCTGCTGATCTTGTTTTGAGTGACATGTCAATGGTAATGAATGTTTCAGATTGATGAGCCTCTTAGTAAATCTTCAATTTAATGGTTGTCAGAATGGTTATGATCTTACTCTGAACCACGCGCTGAGTAGATCCAGCTGTTGAGGTGTTTTGCATGGTGATTTTCAGTGAGGAACTTGACCGCACACACACGCGCACAATTACACTCTGACACAGTTGTAGACAAAGGGCCAGATGGGTTACATCACTGGAATGTTCCTGTATATCCTGTGCTGCTGGGCCAGTGCTGTTGTCTTACATAAGAGCTCAGAGCCGAAGCGGTGCTATTATCGGTCCTGTCATGTGTAAATATGAACTCATCTTTCTGACAAATACACACAGGCACATATGCAGAAGGTACACAGTGTCAAATGGATTGTCTCATTTTGTGTGTGTTTTATAATCCCCTTCTTAAAGCCTGACCTACTTCATGAAAGTGCTCATCACATTTTAGCTGACTTGAAGTATTTCTTTTTTTTTTCTTTCATAAGCTCTGTGGAGACTATGGGTGGGGATTTGTCATGAATTTTAAACTCTAAATAGGATTGTCTCAGGCAAATTCCCAGCCTTTTGAGAAAGGGGGTTATGTCATCATCAGACTGATTTGAAAGAGCCGCCCGTCTGATGTTAAGCAGATTTGTGATGCACAATTTCACAGGATGTTTGTAGATATTTACTCTTCCCAGAATGAAGGTAAAATGGCTTAGATTGTGATCTCTGTTGGAGTTATTGTGAAATCAGGTGGGATGTAATCTGTGGAGGTAATGCTGAGCACCAAAACAACGTTGATTTAACCCCACTTAGGTCCAAATCTCATGCCAGAAATCTGATCAAACAAGCGGGGAAAGCTGAAAATAGCAAAGTAAATATTACAGATGTAATTCATGTCAAGTCGTCTTTGAGGAGAAAAACGAGGGAAATGATGGACCTCTGTTTGATAAAGAGTGTGGTGTACTTTAGCGGATAAAATCTGGACTGGTAAAGTAAAGATTGTTGTCTTCAACCCTTAAAGGGACAATCCATAAATCACTGTTGTGACTTTAAATGGGGATTTAACTTGTACATGAAATAAAATTTCACATACTTTCCTTCTAATTTCTTAATAAAAGTTCTTGCTTTTATTGTGTGAAATTTAATGCTAACAGGATACTAGTGAATCTTGCTCAGTTTAAAAAAGAAATCCAGTTTTCACAATCTATTTAATATATAGCAGAAAAAGTCCCATTTTATTTATGTATACGTGTTTTGTATGTATATGTTTATTTATTTATTTATTTATTTGATCAAATCTATTTATGTATTTTTAATTGATCAATTTGAATGTATTACTATTTTTTATATATATATATATATATATATATATATATATATATATATATATATATATTTATATTTATTATTATTATTATTATTATTTTTTTATTTTTTATTATTTTTTTCTCAATTATTCAGTTTAATGTCACATTTTGAAAGTAAAATGGTTTAATTCTATTTTATATTGAATTTAAGTACCAACTAGACAAGAGTTGTGGTATAGTGATAGTAAGGTTTTACAATAAGATTTTTGTTCTGTCCCTTTAATGAGTGAATTTGTAAGTTACTATTTGGATAAATGTCTAATGGATAAGTGACTGTGTGTCTTCAGGTTGTATGGCAGTGGACTAAATCTGGCAGCATGGACTGAAATATTTGTGATTGCAAAGTATCTAAATGGCGTTGGCCCACAGCATTGATTTTAGTATGCGTGTCAACAGAAGTATCTTTGCCGTGTTTTGCAGTGTATGCCATTCGAGAGGCTGCAACCTGCAACCTAATGAAGCTGGTGGAGAAGTTTGGAGCAGAATGGGCCGAGAACACCATTGTGCCCAAAGTCCTTGGCATGGCCATTGATTCCAACTACCTGCACAGGATGACCACTCTTTTCTGCATCAATGTAAGTATGGATGGTGCCTGCTCCAAGTGCTCATCCAGTTGGTAGTCATTTCATCAGTACCTGGTGTGGCAAGATGGGAATAACTGGAAGCCTTTTTTTCCTTTTCTTTATTTTGGTCAGGCTCTGTCTGAAGCATGTGGACAGGAAATCACTACCAAGCACATGTTGCCTGTTGTCCTCAAGATGTCCACTGACCAAGTGGCCAATGTGCGCTTTAATGTAGCCAAGTGCTTACAGAAGATCGGGCCAGTTCTGGACAGCAGGTTTGTTTAAATAATAGCTGCCTATACCCTTTTGTTGTTCTTGGTATAAGCGAACATACAGCAATACTAACAATGATGTATCCCACAGTGCTCTGCAGGCAGAGGTCAAACCAGTCCTGGAGAAACTAGCCACGGACCAAGATATGGATGTGAAGTACTTTGCTCAGGAGGCTTTAAGTGGTACATATCCTTTAATCTCTTTAACCTTCAAGCATAAATTTACTTAGAACATTTTCATTCTCCTTTTTTTTTCTTTTTTTTTTCTTCTCTCTCCGTAGTTCTTGCATTGGCTTGACTGGCTTCCTCTCCACATCCAGTGAAAAACTGACAACACAAAACCTGTTGCATTCTATTTATTGTTCTTTTTGAATGATTAAGTATTGTCTGTTACTTTGTTTACTCTCAAAGATATTGAATGTTCAAAGGATGGACTTTTGGTTAGGTTTTACTTCTCAAACACTGTTAGAGCAGCTCAGTTCTGCATGCTTGTACAGTTTGAGCTTAGATCTTCTCAAACATCACCCTTGAGCCATTCCTGTGCATTCGTTTCATAATCTGTACATGCCTGCTTCAGCATGCCTTTTGATTTTCTTAGACCGGAGCTCATCCTGCCAGTAGCAGATGGTGCAAAATGCCTGTTTATTTGCTTTAGTAGATTTGCTAGCACACAGCACATTGTTTACATGCGTTCCCTCTCCGGAGGGGAAAAAGTCTCATGTGCTCACACGGTTTAACCGTAGAGTCCTCTTTGTGCACTGAGTGAATGGTTAGATTACGGGCTCTCTTGAAATTTGCTTTACACAAAGATGTCACACCTTCATCACAAGCTTTTTCCATCTAGGGACCACGTAATTAAATCAGTTGTGCTCTAACACGGGATACACGTCTTAAACGGCATCACTCACAGGTTTGTGCCCATGTTGGTCCTGAATATCCCCCTTTATTGACTTGTAGACTTGCTCTAACTTTTGTGCCAATGAAATGTCTAGTTATAGTACAATTTCTAAGTTTTCTTTTTTAAGTGGAGGGCATGTTAAAAGTGTGGTCATGTGATCATTGGGCTGGCATGGAGGAAGTTTGTCTCTCGTGGAAGGTTATAGACTTAAATGAACAATATTCATTGCTCCAAACAACTTTCACCTACTGCATTCTGAGGAAACCTTTCGTTCATGGTCAATATCATGAGAACTTGTAGCTCTGTTTTTGTTTAATTAGTTTGGGATATTGGTGTACCTTTAGGACTAAATAAAGTCATTTGAACCACGTATCTTGCCGTTGTCATCTTTTGCGCACTCTCGGCAGACTAATCGTCGCATGATTTAACTGGAACTGGGTGTGCGTCACACCTGTTAGATATTATCTCTAAGAGTTTGTCATCCTATATAATTTTAAAGATTAATGTGGAATCAGGTTTTTGGTCTCCTGATGAACCGTTTTCTACAGTTACCTGGACAGTGATCCTATCGACCGCATTGGATTGCGTGCTTTCGTCACTGAATTTGGCAGGAACTGGTGGTGCTGCACTTCTCCTGTAGTATCAGATGACTTATTTAACCTGCATTCTTTTGAAGACTGTAAAAAAAGACTGGATTTCTGACTAGATCTTAAAATTTGAACCAATTGCATAGTTAAGGGTAACACACTATCCTGTATCATTTGAATTTAAACCCTGACAATTCTGAGGGTGTGTAGTCGTCGATCAGGCAGACTTTAGCTCAATGGTTTGCATGGGTATTTAATACCGTCTCATTACTTAAACCTAAATGTGGAGACGTTGGACCATTAGTGAGCTGTCTGAACCTCAAATTAATGCTTTCTGCAATTACTCTTATAAATGACCACATGGAATATCTATAGATATTAATATATACAGCAGAAATAAATGTGATGTGGACCTCTGTTTTGAAGAAAGAGGATGTGTTCAAGTCGCTCATCTCTTTTGTGATAAGTCTCTACTAGTTGGAATGGGTCATGTGGCTAATTGTTTTCACATGTTCCTGCTTTTGCTTGAACAGGATTATGCAACGGCAGCTGTGCTGGAGATGGATAATAATCACTTTGTTTAGACAAATCAAGCTGAAATTCAAAGACTGATGGCACGGAGATGGGGGTCATCTACTCACAAAATGCTATTACGTCTTGTGTTTATAGTGTCCAAAATATGACATCATTCAAATGCTTCTATTGGGTCTTTGATGAAAGTACAGATCTACCACTTCTCTCCTCTTACATAAGATGTTCCCCAGGGTTCAGTATTTGGCCCACTTTTCTTTTCACTTGCCTTGATATCAACTCTCACTACTATGCTGATGATGAAATTCAGATCTCACCACCGGCTCTGAAACACTACTTCCTTACTGCACCTATCTAGGCATCAAGTACTGGATGGGCTCTAACTTCCTGAAACTCAGCTTTAATAAAATGAGGTGATGCTAATTGGACAAAAACAGCATTATTTTTTTTTTTTTCATCAGCACTTGAGTTTAAGCCCTCTGAAACTGTCTGTAATTTAGGTGTCTCATTAGGGTGATTCATCCCTCTTTTTGATGTCACTTAAAGGCAGGGTCGGCAGTTTTTTTCTAAATTTTTTTTTTCCAAATTTGTTTAAACTTTTATATACCAATACATAATTAAAATGTAAGTACTCTGAAAAAGAGAGTATAAAAATCGAGTGTCTCTAGTCCTCTCAGGGCGCAATAAACAGCTACTTATTTTCATTCGGAACGAATGAAATGATTGGCTGGGCGACTGTCACTCTCCCTCGCTACCATGGCTACCACCCCTGCCGCTACAGGAGCTGCCCACATGCGCGCACCTGTTTGGCTCGAGGAGGCGAAGAGGCACGGAGAGAGGCACGGAAGCTAGGAAGAATCACAATTATGGCAGAGAAAGAGCAGTCAAAATTCCCAGTACCTGCATATACAGTCAGCGAAGGCAAACAAGGCAAAAAAAAGGAACTAGTAAGGTAGAAAGGTAAGCTACTTGTTGTCTCCGGAGTGTAACGTTAGTCCTCATCAGAGCCACCAGTGCTTTCATAGTGGAAGATCTTACATGCAAAACACCGTATATGTTATGAATCTTACACGAAATTCACCTTCATCACAGTGTAACTGATGGTAAAGGGAAAACGTGCATCAATGCAACCTGTTTTTAGCTCGTTACCGAATCAAACTCAATATATTTTAAACTTTACCAGTATCGATATTCTAGCTTGATAGTGAATACTAACAGCCATGTTAGTTGTTTATATTCATAATGATAAAGTTAGGTATTTTATTATATGTGATTCTGACATGATGTCACTACATGCACTGCGCTCCTCTCCGCTCGGCGCTGGTAAACGCGTCCTCCAGCTGGCAGCTGAGCAGTCGGCATCGCGCGTTCATGTGTTTTGGGGGCGTGGCTTTGGAAGGAGCCCAGAAGGGAGGGGGTGGGAGTGAATGGAATAAGTAGCTGTTTATTGCAGACCTGAGAGGACTACAGACACTCGATTTTTATACTCTCTTTTTATATAAATAAAGTTATAAAAAAAAATGGACCTTTTTTTTTTTTTTTTTTTTAAACTGCCGACCCTGCCTTTAATAAGATTACATTCTTTTAATCAACATGCCATTGTCTCAAACTCACCAAACTTCAGCACATGCTTTTAGTGCAGCATCAATAATATACTCTAGGGTTTCTAAATTCTGTCCTTCAATATCTACTGTCTTGCAGAGTTTAGCCAACCCTGATCAAACATACCTGAACAAGCTTCAGGATTACTAGAAAATTACAGGCATCCTGCATCAACAATGCATTATTGTTTGTTTAAGGACACGTACAGTGTATCTCTGGTTGCAGATTTGGCCCTGGATTCAATTTAATGTTAAATTTGACTTCAGTCAGAAGACAAACAATGCAAAGGACCTACATTGTTGTTGAGTTTCCTTGAACCAAGCTGCCAACAGAACGAGCAGCATTTTTCAATTTATACAGTTTACAACATTATAACTGTAATGTTGTTATATAAAAAAGCGAATTTACGCTGCTGCGAGGGTGTTTTTGAAAATTTGTGGAACACTCACAGATTTTATCTTTTGCTATTGGAACAAATGGAAATACAAAAATGATATTTGCTGTCATCTCCCGTTCACCACTATAGAAGTTTCCCCAACTCTGATGACTTCCGCTGCTTCTTTTCTCTTGACTTCTGCTTGAGAACCCCGAAATGTGAAAAGGGTCAATTTTTTTAGTAATCTGGAAGAACTTGATTGGCTCATTCAGGTGTGTTTGATCAGGGTTGGAGCGCTTGACTGCCTTTGTTATATATTTCTAATATTCCATATGATTGCCTGGTGATTCTCTTTATTGAGACTAATCAACAGCATTGAAGTAATTCAGTCCAGTTCTTTGTGAAGTTTTGCCTCTTATGGATCTAATGGAATTGTATAAACCGCCTCTCGTTGATGACCTGTTATAGACCAAGGAAAATGCTTTCCTTAATATTGTGGAAATTCCTGAAAATGTTTCTCAAATATCAAAATGTTTAGTCTTCCTTTATTAAATTGAATATTTTGATAAGAAAGGCAAATGCTTGTGGAGTGGTCAGTCCTTCAGATTTAATTGTGTTGTAACATTGATGCCAACATTTAAGTGCTAAACTGAATTAAGATAGATGTATAGTTATTATAAAATGATCCATCTTATTTTTCCAAATGTGGAGACAAACTGTCGTAGGCAGAGGATGCATTTCAGAATTCCAGCCCGATGAGAGAAGCATCATTTGGAAACCACAATTCCATGAAAATGAGGATTTGATGTGTTTCTGATGGTTTGAGGGGATTAGAAAGCTACACAACATGGTCAGAAACCAATCTGACTCAATAAGAAAGGACTGATTGTTTCATGTTAAATCATTCATTGAAATCGAATCATTGGTGTGTGAGATGTTTCTACAACACATTAGCACAGTACACTCTGTGCCTGAGGCTTATTTACTGGTCAGCCATTACTGACTTCATTGGATCAGTTGTTTCTGTCCACTTTAGCTGACTAAATTATTCTGAGACAAATTACTGATCATGATGTTCCTCTGAGGGTAAGCTGTCTGATAACCACCTAATTATGCTGTAATAATATGATTCTACAGCAATGGGAATATTATTGCATTAACCACATTTGTCTCAACTCTACTTCCTCAAGATTCAGGAAAGATGGGGGAAGATGCTCCTCTTAAGAACAATGTGGATTTACTTTTAAACTGTAACATATAGATGTGGTTTAGGATGTGCAGGATGATGATGATGATTCATATACTTTAAAGTCCGCGTGAACCGGAAGTTGCAAACGACTTTTCTCCAGTGTTGTGACGTATTTCCCAGTAAAAAGGAATATTGAACAGAGGGCAGGGTTTTACTCTAGCGCTCCTCCTCTCCATCTCTCGCTCATAACAGACTAACGGTTTGAGGGGAGTGGTTAAGCGTTTCCCAACCCAAGTCCTCAAACCTACGTCATCAGGGAAGGTCCTCCAATGCAGAGGGGAGGGGCATTTTCAGATTTTGATTAAAGATTACGAAGCCAAAAAATTTTTTGTGTGGATTGACTTGCATGGATGAATTGTTCACCACAAAACGGCAAACAAAGTAAATATGGTCAATTTTGATTTCATGTGGACTTTAAGTTTACTTTACTATATTACAATTAAAGAGGCTATATGCAACTTTTTCCCCAAAATAAACGTAACAATAGCCTTTTTATTTGACCATTTATGACTCAAACATCTCCTGAAGAGCATACTGACACCTTGTCAGCTCACAGTGGGTGCACCTATAAGCCTGTATCCTATTTTTCCTATTTTTCCTATTTTCTGTCGGGTCGGATTTTTCGCGCGCTGTCTGCGGATGTGACATCAAGCGCGTTCATGTTAAACGTTTCAGATCACTCTGCCACCACCGCTAGTCAGCAAACAAACTTAGTTTCTCAAACAATATATGTATTTGACTGTTCTTACCTCTGTAAACATAATGTTGACTTCTTTGCAGCGGATGACTTGTGAAGTGTGCACGTACGAGAGCGAGCAGAAAGGAAGAGCAGTTCCGTTTTTTGGCCACAGGTGTCAGTCGCGAGTTTAAATTTCAGAAAATCGCATGTAGCCTCTTTAAACCCTAATCTAATCATGACAAACTATCCCCTGGTTTCACAGACAGGGCTTAAGACTAGTCCTAGACTAAAATGTAAGTCTGAGCTGTTTCCACTGAAATAAACTTGCACTGACTGATCTTAAAAATATATCAGTGCCTTTTTAGTTTTAAGATGCACATCGGTAATGTTTTTTTCTAAGCATGTTTATAAAAATTACTTAAATGTCCTAATTGATCTATGGTCTAATCCTGGCTTAGCCTAAGCCCTGTCTGTGAAACCGGGCCATTATATCGTTGGAAAGGTCTAAGACTCCTAAATAGATATTTTAGCACCGTTTTTTGTTACAAATGATGTAGGAACAGTAATAGATGAATTTATGACAAGAGTGCACCTCAAAAAATCTACATCATAACAGGATTTCTGACCTGTCACAAAAAGTCGACGCACACTTAATAATTGAAACTTTGGTTTTCATACTAAAAGTTCATAATAAAACATATAATCTAGTATTTGTCAATAAAAAATTATAAAATAATATTATCCTCTATAAAGTATAATATGTATATTATCCTCTAAAATATATCTTTTTTATCACCTTTTTTTATTACATCACATATTTTAGTAGTTATCATAAATTAGGTATCATTTGAAAGCTTGCGAACTTAGAATTCATCCTGTGAAAACCGTTTTGAAATTGGATGTTACATTACCATAGAAACGGTACTCTAAATTCTTTTATCAGGCTCCTCCCCTTTTTGGCTGTCATCATGTTTCATAATTTATGATCAAAACCTTTTCTAATCTTGACAAAACACATATTGTCAGAAAGGTCTGAGTCTCAAGGTTCCATATTGTGTGAGAGAATGGATATTTGGACAGAAATGTATTAATTTGTTATGGCAGAATGCATACAATTAAATTCAATGGAATTTATGTCGCCGGTGGCTATTTTTGGTATTACGCCTAAACAAAATCTCATGGGAACTTCAATTTTTGTGATATCAACTTTAAATTTGAAACACAACTTGGTTAGATATATAGCTTTGATTTTATAGTAATATTGGAGTAATACATATTTTGTAAAATATATATTTTATATATAAGAAAAAATATTAAGTACAGTATATTTGATTTACTGTAAATTTAAACTTCCATAACTTTTTCATACTTTCATTTTTTGAAGTGCAATAATCTGCTGAGTGTTTTCTTTAAAACAAGACCAAATTTAGGTCTATATTCCAAAGCATTCTTGAATTACAACCATTTAAGTTTGAATAGTTCATTTTAATATCCATTCTCAAAAAGGGTGGTGACAGTTAATAAGGGGTTAAATTGCCCATATTTTAATTGAAGAGATGTCAATATCAGACATGCAAATTTAAAGATTTCACTTTAACCTATAGGTTTTAATGAAAGCAAAGATGTCTGAACTGTACATCTAATTCATGGAAGTATTAAATAATAACCCCATTAATTACAATAAGCATTAAATTGAAAAATAATGACAAGATGCCACTTGGGGCCTTCTGTGCCAATTCTGAAGGGGTCATCTTACCCCAAGGGTCTTATTTTATCTTTTTACTTTAAACTTCAACTTTTACTCCACACATCTACAAACATGAATGTGTCCACAAATCCCTCATTAACAAACAGACACAAAAACAGTTTTCCAGAGACAAAATTAGATCAGTTAACCTCAAAACTGTTTCAACTGACTAAATCTCACAAATGTTGATATTCAGATGATTCAAGATTAAAAATAGTGTAGCCATCAAAAGTGATGTGAGATGAGATTTTGTGGCATTTATGGTCAGGAGAAAAATTTAAGTTGGTACCCTGAGTAACAATTCCACCGTAAACCTGGCTGCCATAGCAAGACATCAACTATATGGATGGTGTTTATGCTTTATGGAGGTTGATCAGTAACCCAAAAAGAGATTTTATACCATGGTTTTACACTTGCTCATTGTTCCAGATAATAATGAAAAGAAACAGATTCAACTGAACAGAACTGCAGTGGGCAGATGGCACGTGTGAAATATACATTTTTCTATCAACTGGAAACCCCTTTCACTCACAAAACAGCCTCATTTGAGTTGGGTAAGAGAAATATTTAGTAGTTGTTGATTTCGAGAACAGTGGAAAAAAAACAGCAGTTTCTCCGCTTGTGTAATTTGTGAGCATTCTTGTGTGGTGAGCTGTCTGGAAATCAGGCTCTTGCCTCATCTGTGATCAGAATGAGTGAATGAGAGTGAGAGGGCGAGAGCGTACATGGAAGTGTGAATGAAGCGAGTGAGCTCGGGGTCATGTGAAAATCACAGCTGAAGAGGAACCTCCCTTTGGGAGCGAGCTCTGAACGCTCTGCTGAACGCATTAACTGAAATGTTCTAATAGATAATTGAAAGTTTGGTGAGCATAGATGCACACAAAAAATACTTTAATTTCTTTCATAGTCTGAAATACTCTATCCCCAGCTTCACAGACAAGGATTAAGCCTAGTCTTGGACTAAATGCTTGTTAACTGTTTTAACTGAAAGCAACTTGCACTGATATATCTTAACATATGTCAGTGCCATTGTTGTCTCAAGATGCACATCAGTAATGTTTTTTTTTTTGTAAGGCACATTTATAAAAACTACTTATGTCCTAATTAAACTAAGGGCTAATTCTGGCTTAATCTAAGCCCTGTCTGTGAAACCAGGCCTATATGATCTTCTAAATGTAAACACGACGATTTAACATTTTCCAGGGTGAGTAAGGGGACTTCACAGTTTTTGATCATTTTCACAAAAATGTCATGGCCCCCAGAATATTTTGTTGTATGAATTTCTGAACATGCAATAGCCTATATCAAAAAGAACAGACACTGCTTTTAAACCAAAAAAAAAGAAAGAAAAAAAAAAGCCCGTTTTATTCTAGTTTAATTCAACACTTGAATAGGTTTCATAAAAAAGCAACATTTTGAGCAAAAAAAGCAGAGAAAATCACGTTGTTGTCAAATACGTGTCTGGACGATGTTCAGAACGATGATCAAATGAGTAAATCGAGTCCATCAACACCGCTAATGCTTGCACAGAGTGTAGCTCATCCCGGGTCGACATTTCATTCATTAACATTAGACAGTTTTGATTTATATGCTGTTTATGTTGATGATCTGCAGTTTCTTCGCATGTGCTTTGATCAGGAGTATCAGTTCTCTTTCAGAAGATGTGTCATAGCGCCGCCTATATCGTATTAATGAAAACACGGAAACCCGGAAAATTCCGTGTTTGGCGGGCAAGCGTTTTCTCAAAAACTGAAAATTCAGGTTTGGCGGGGAAAGAGATAAAAAAAAAAAATCTCACTTTTGAATTCATGGTGACTAACTTAACTTCGTGACCACCGCCTTTTTATAACACAGTCATGCGTGCGAAGCCGGAAAGGCGCGTTTGAGTTTCGAAATGTGCCGTTAACACAGCAGCAGCATGAACGAGTAACCGATGTGACTAAACTAATATAAAAGATGGTAACTTCTATAAAACAGTAGCCTAACGTTAAAGTCTTATGACATTTGGTATTTGGAACGCATTGAGTCGCGGAGACCACGAAAGTGGCGGGAGCTCCGTTGGCAGTGAGTGTGTCGAAAACCTTAAGATGACACACAGCTCATATCTGTGACTGCGACTCTGAAACTGTCTGTGCAGCGACAGACGAAAAGTCCAGTGTTTCCGTTCACACAGCAGGACTTCGTCGTTGAAATCCAGTTGTGAGTTCGGTTATATAATGCGGTTGTCACTCCGGTAAATAACGAGCTGTGTGTGAATTGTATTCTGCTGTTGTGTAAAACGAACAGCCCCCAAGAATATGATTTGTGATAGTGAAAATCCCACCAGGAAATAAAGACACAAAACGCTAGTTCAATAAACCTTTTTTTAATCTTAACAGCACATTAGCTTATGTGTGGTCAACAACCATGTTGAAGGTAAATGTAGAATAGTAGAATGTCCAAGGAATGGTGTTCGCCAGCAGGTGTGATTATGATATGGCAACACATTCACTAATCTGCTCTTTCTGAACTATTCATAAGAAATATTGCTATTAATACTTTTCAACGGCATATACTGATTGACAAAAAGAAAAGAAAAAAAGAAAAAGCACATTTACGAAGCAGTCCAAGAAGCTCCAAACTCCACATTGTGGTGTTATACAGGAACATTTCTGAGGGGACTTTGGTTTTGTACCTTTGTAAAACCTGGGTCTACATATGTCCTGTAACAATACAAACAGAATCAAACTGAAAAACAAAGTTATTAAAGAATAATTCACCCAAAAAAGAAAATCTGTCATTATTTACTCACCCTCGGGTCGTTCCAAACTCATTGGGCCACTTTCATGATAGTTATATGTCCTTTTTGACGCTTGTGAAGTGTTTCACAGAAGAAAGTCAGCCATTCAAGTTTGGATCAAGTGAGTAGAGAGTAAATGCAGACAGAATGTTCATTGTTAGGTGAACTATCCCTTTAAGATCTTAACTTAAAAGAACGAAGAAAAAGGCACACGGAACACTATCACATTAAATACAAAATCTGTTGCATTTTGAAAGCGCTTCCAAAGTTTCTAACCCCTATGTTACACAAAACAATCGCTAAGTCGCGCTCTCTCGGAATCCTTCTTTGAGAGAGCGCCGGCTCGCAGGGAGAAAGTTATTGGAAAGAGATGAATTTGTCTCTTATTTGACAAAACTAGCAGAGCAGGTTCATCTTACCAATCTGCCGTCTCCTCAGCTACATTAACTTTAGCTTCCATGACAAAGTGCTCCAGTATATTATCTGCCTTAATGCGTGTTCTGTTAAAAGCCCCGAACCTTGCGATCAATTTGCGTCATGATCGTTCTCTGTAGAGTATCTGATATCTGGGTTTAGTCACAGACTGTCATTTCAAGTAGAACAGATTTACTAAGTGCTGCTAACAAAAACAATCTTTGTTTTGTCTGTCGTTAATGCAATGAATTGGCCGAACAATCCAGTGTCTTGTGAATAAACGTGAATGCTGATGTGTTCTTTAGTGTAAAGGGGTAAATACCACCAAAATAATAATTGAAATCTCCAAATCATTAAAATGCATGCCGACATCGCCCATGGAGGTGATAATGTCACCTGACATACAAGAGTCATGACTCATCCCTTCACAGTACACCAATTTGAGTGCAGATTCTGAAGAACTGCAATATTAGCAAACAAAATAACACTGTTGTGGTTTGAGGAGAACAGTTTGTTATTTTCAGGGCCTTTAGGATGAGCGTGAGGAGGAAATCCAGTGGAAAAAAAGAATCGAAAATCACAGCTTCATCCACAAGTATCTGTGGATTTGGACTTGAGCCGTTTAGAAGTTGAGAAACATCCGGTGGTAGCAGTTTTGGGTGGTGCAGTTCCTACTTATGGCTTCATTTTTTTTTCTTTTTTTTTTTTTCAGTTCTAAATGAATCAGTATATTGCTTCAATATTGCCATGTGTTTTAAACTAACATTGCACTTATCGAGTGTGCACGACTAGTCTTTCGTAATCAAAGTCAGACGCTTCGATTGACTTTGTTCAGTACAAAACGTGTCAATATTTAGTTGTGCTGTCGATCAGGCTCTGTATTGCAGATCTAGGCTGTCTTTGTGCTACATATGGCGCGTAGCGAGCAGCTCCTATCCCGCGGTCAGCTTGGAGGCGACGAGGTGAGCCCCCGACGCAACTGGCCCGAACGCCACGCCATCCGGCACTCTATTGTGAGAGAGCAGCAGGTGGGACCACTGGAGAACGAGGAGGGAGGTAGGGAGGAGTTTCGTAAAGTATAAAGATCACAGCTCACGTTCGCAAGAACCTAAACGTCGAACGTACAAAACTCGATCCGTCCCTGTGACGTCATCTCATCCGTCAATTCATCCGTAGTGAGTCAAATATCAAGGTAATACTGGTTATTCGAGTCTCAGCCTAGTTCACCAGTACGAAACCGTGCTGGGGGTCCACGGTCTCCATCATTTCACTGTCCAGAAATGGGTCGGCCAATGCCAACCCTTCGTACCCAGCCGCGCCGCCCTCCGCAGGTGGAGGCGGCTGCCCGGGATCAAGCGGATAGTCGTATTGCTCCGGGTACAGTGCTTCTCCTGAGAGGGAGTGGCTTGGATCGCAGGCTGAGTAGGTGTAGTTGAGGGGTTCGTGCTGTTGCGGCTGCAGCTGAGCGGAGAAGCTTTGTGGTAGAGGCTGCATCTGAGAGTAATGTCCCAGGTAGGGTTCATACGCTAGGGCTTCTGGGTTGGGCTCCATTAGGTGGCCAAGTGGCTGTGCATGTGCAAACGGAGGTGAGGTCTGGCGGTTCTGCGGCTGCTGATGTGATGCTGCGATCAAACCCTGTGGCTGAGGTGGGGCTCCGGAGTCCTGGTGGCCCATGGTTGCACAGGGAGCGTAAGGGTCCTCCACAATATGCATCTGGTTAAAGTATGTCTGCATTTGAGTTTGTTTATGAAGATATAGACGTTTTTGTTGCAGCCTGCGTATCGAACAGAAGGGGTTTAATAGACGGATCACTTGTTTGACATCAAGAAAGACCGCAGTAAAGAAGGGTAGTACCTGTGTTCCTGCAGCTGCTGCTCCAGACTGCGAGGAGTTTCTTTGCAGAACATCTGACAACTGTTGGGGCTGTTGGCCATCAGTGTGGCTTTCTGTACAGAGATGCACAACATCAAGGATCGTGAAATGCAGAGCTCTAGCAATCTTTCAGCACTGCCATGAAAATCTTGAGAAATACTGCAGTGAACTTTTGGCCTTTTATCACTTTAATTGATAGAGATAGCAGAAAGAGGACAGGAAATGGAAAGAACAGAGAGCTAAGCACCAACAGCAGAGAAGTATTAAATAATATATTTCAGCATCTTTGCAAATGTCAAGGCTTACTGCAAAACTTATTGGCCAAAGGTATTGTGTGGCTGCTAGCATGTTTTTATGTGGTTGCAAGCATGACGGAATATATTTGCTAGGGGTAGGAATCTTTTGGTTAGATTCAAATCGATTTTTAATAAAATTTAGACATGTGCGTAGATTTGATTGTTATTTACTGTTTTGTGTTACTTTGCTTATTTGACTGCGGTAGACAGTTTAATAGGTCTAGAAGGAAAAAAATCCAACTGAATTTAGTTTTTCTTCCCATTTTAGTCAATCCAATATAAAACAAATGCCCTTTAAGCTGACTACAATCATTACAGTCTTCTGTAATACAGCAAGGCAGGCAATTTTATTTTATTTTTTGATATTAAAAATAGGAACAAAGAAGTGCATTACAAACACGTTTTCCAGGTACAGTAGCATAGGTTACTACTTTGTCTTCACTGTATGAATTGTATGAATATAAATTGATTCATATTAAAGATATAAAAGTGATTCAGTCAAAAGCAGCGAGTTTCTTTTTAAATGAACATTAATGAAACGGATGGCAACAGTTTATGAGGCTGCTGTCCCTTTAAGAATGAATGCACGGATCTAATATACTGTTACACATCCGATTTTCTCCCATTTGTTTTCGTTTGCGTAGGAAAAATAACAGTGAATACTCCACAGTCCATACGATTTGCATTTTGACAATCCTTGTTCGCGGCTTATTGTGATTAACGTCAATAACTTTAAGTAATTTTAAGTAGTACTGCGAAGTCAAAGAAGTGTAACACTTTAGAAAAATGATTTTTGAAATTTGTGAATCGATGCAAATCGATTTTTGAAATATACTAATCGATTTTTTCCTTCACCCCTAATATTTGCTATGGTATTCTGGATGGTTGCTAGCATCTTGCTATGTTGTTCATCCAGGTAAGACTGTCTGAGCAGTAGTAATATTTATGCTTGTCTTAACCTATCATTACTAAGCAACTATTGTAGACCATGAAGCCTCAGAAATGTGCTTTGTAAGTGTACACACATCTCAGATGAACTATAATGATCATTAGCTGGATGACGTTAGCAGAAATAAAGGTGCGTCACCTGTATTCTGTGAGAGAGGTACTGCGGCTCCAGACTCTGTCTCCTTGACAACAGTGCAGGGTGTGTTCCACCTGAGCATAGAGCCATGTCATGCTGGTGACCTCTTTCCTCCTGCACAAACCATACATACACACAGAAAACATGTCAGCGCCTCGCTAGGTGGCCACATCGGCGGCTGTGCACTCAAATGCATAAATTCATTACTTGGTTATGAAAAGGCTGAATAGCTGTCCAGTGACCCAGAGGGAAAAACATGCCAGTCTGCTCCAGTAGCTGATCCTACTCACAATGCCACATGCTTCTAATGGAAGATCATTTTTCACTGTTCTTTTTTCTACTATATTAGCTCACTAAAATGAACATGATTTAGAGCAGATTTTTTCTTGGACTTCATCTAGACACTGGCGCCTGCCCTGTGCGGTACCCCTACTAGTTATTCCCATAAGTGTTTATTCATTGATTCATACTAAATCTCTGTCTTCGGCTTGCATGGAGCAATGGGCACCAGCCACCAGCCTGTTACTCGACAATGGCCGCATTCAGCGGGCTTACCGGATGGACAGTAAACAACTGACAATTGGCTGCTTCTTCTCCAGTTATTACATAAGCGGGCTGTCTGTGTGTCAGTAGGGAGGTTAGAAGGGTAGAAGAGTTCAAGTAAGGGCGTTCTGGAACTTTTCAACCAAAGTAACTCGCAGTGCTTCTCGGAGTAATACATTTCACAATAATGTCTTAGAACCCTGGTTCACCTCAACCTGGGAATGTTGTAATTATTGCACCAGCATTAAGGCCTTCTCCCTGTTCACAAATTTTACTGAGCAAAGCTTCAAGCTACAGTATTGTATGCAGGCCAAGCGTTATAACGCAACACTCATAGTTCAACTATTTCAACTGTGACCTATTTGCCACCGGTGGAATGCAGACAATGATTACTGAGGGTCTCTTCGTGAAAACAACATGGGAAAAAAAACATTAAAATATTATGTGGAAATAACTGTATATATATACACACACACACACACACACACACACACACACACACACACATATATACACTGCCCTGCCGCTGTTTGGATTTAAATAGGCAAATGCTTAAGAGTCTATGATTGGATCATTATAGCGGTTTGGCAACAGTTCTTCTCTAACCCTAATTGATAAAGTGTGTAGCTTTTCATTTCTTAAGCAACCATGTAGGAAGACAGATCATGGCAATATTTCCAGGATGACAATGTCAAGATTCATCAGGCTCAAACTGGGAAAGAATGGTTGGGAGACAGCATGAAGAATCATTTTCACACATGAACTGATGCACCTGATGCAGTCCAGACCTTGAATTCATTGAAAGTCTTTGGGATGTGCTGGAGTAGACTTTACAGATTGCTTGACTCTAGCATTTTCAGTACAAGACCTTGACCAAAAATGTATGCACCTCTTGATGGAAATAAATGTTGTGATGTTATTTCTATTCTATTCTTGTCAAGATCTTGTATTGACAATGCAAGTGTACCAGTGTATCTTTTTTCTAAACAATGCTAGAGGAGTATAAGATGTATAAATCAAATATACATGTAGAATTGTTTATTATTTAAATTTACATTTATGCATTTGACAGACACTTTTATCCAAAGCCACTTACATTGCATTTCAAGGTACACATTTACATTCTTATCAGTTCTTGCTTTCCCTGGGAATCGAACCCATGACCTTGGTGTTGCAATTGCCAACTGTCTACTGTTTGAGCTACAGGATAAATTTTGTCCAGTTTTGAAAAGAATGAAACCATAATATCATCTAATTTGGTAACTGTTTAAAAAAAATATTAATAACACAAGTTACTGTTAATTTTGACAGCCTTAATTTTTTTTGTGTGCAATTTTCTGCAGACCCCAGTTTGAAATCTTCTGCATTGGTCCTTCAGAATTGTAATGCCCAGTTCAGACTACAGGATTTTAGCCTGATTTTGGCACGATACATTTGACGTAGGGTGTTCTTAACAACAATGGGCTTCAGGACACAAGAATCCATCGTTTTATCTCGTATAGTGGATGACAACTGATGCCACGTCTGTGATGCTTCACGACAGAAAACTAGCATGTTTAATTTTTTCCGGTCTTCCAAGACGGGTTCCGTCACATCTGTGACATTGACCAATAGAAGCACAGAAGCTCTTCTGTACACAGCTTTCAAGCATGCCGAAACAAAAGAGAGACGACAGTATGGGTGCAATGGAGGAAAGATTCGTGGAGCTAAGGCAGTACTCCTGTCTTTATGGCCCTGTTTAAACCTTATATTAAAGGCCCCCTGAAATCAAAATGTAAGTTTTTCAGATGTTAGTATGAATAGGTTAGCCTCAAGGTTATGAATAAGCTGGTGTGATCCAAAACAATTAAAAAATTTGCATTTAGGAGAAATAAGCATTCAAATTTTACAGTCTCTCACTTCCCCTAAAATGGATCACGGATTTTTTTGACATCACCACGGACATCAGCTTGTCATCGCATGTTCTGTCCAATCAAATGCTCTCTAGAATCTAAAGCATCCCGCCTCCTATGCTATAAATACCACCTGGCCAAAGCGACCGTGGCTGTACCTGTGCGTTCGGTAGTACACGCATCAGCTGCTCGTGCTCATCACTTCTCTCAGCACAACATGTCTCAGTTCAGTGAACTGTTGGAGTTACTGGAGTAACATATACTCCGGGATATTGGTTTATTTTGAGTCGGAGGGACTGTCCGAAAGCGAGTAACTTTAGAAAACTGTGGACCAGCCCTGACTCAATACGCAAACTGTTTTGAACGATTCAGTTCGATTTGGTGAACTGGTTCGACACGTTCACTAAAAAGAACCGGTTCAAAAGAACGATTCGTTCACAAACAACCGGACATCACTACCGTTGACACGTCCCAGAGCAATATAGGTTGGAGATGTGAGTTTGGTTACTCAAACGCTCGAGTCCGTTTTCCAACTGTATGTTGGTTAAGAATGGAAAGGCTAGAATTTATTCACACATCTACTATTGAAGCAGAGGTGTTTCAGCAACCAGGTACAGAGTACATTTATTTTTACTACTGGCTAAAAATAAAAATCGATATTTTACCTAAAGTTCCCTTTAGAGTATTCCATACTGTCCTCTTCGTGCAATCTAGAAACGTGTCAACTGTCATTCTTTGTTAATGGGGCTTTTCTGATGACAAGACAAGGCTTCTATAGCCATTGTTTACGCTCACAACACGTCAGTCGATAGTTCCTCAATCTCAATGACATTACAAATGTTGTTAAAGACAGCAAGCAATAATTTGGTCTGGAAGCAACGTGTCTGACATGTTTTTTGTCCACAATACGATATTATAAGTCAAAATTGCATATCTGACACAATCATTTTCGTGTAGTCTGAAACTGGCATTAGAGATACTAAAAAAACTATTTTAGGCTAGCTCAAATCTGTGCTTTCTAGTAGCTCCCCTGGTGGACTGACCTGTAGTGCAGGGTCCAATAAGCCATGTGGATGTGCCTGAGGGCTCAGCAGCCCCAGGGAAGGGGTTTCTCCAGAGCCCATCTGCTCATACACCTTATTTAGCTCCAGGATACCTTTGGTCCGTGCCAGATTCTGTAGGTGCTGTCTAAAGGCCACCAAGCCTACATGGAGAGAGGAGTAAGACTATGAATAATAGCACTGTTATTTCCAAATGATTTATTGATCATCAGATGATATTCCACCCCCTGTGTCATCATGAATTCTTACATGGGAGTGTCAGAACAGAGGAAGTGAAACACATTCCCTCAAGCCCACGCCACTTCTGCTTGCTCCTGTGTGGTTCTACCATGCGACCTCTATTAAAGTTGTTAATCAGTCTATTTCAGGAGAACATATGTTCAGGCATGGGTGCAAATGCTTTATTCATCGTTCAAGTGCCCATTAAAATGCTGTTTAGTGGCTCTTGACTTCTCTGCAGCTAAACGGAAGAGGGTAGATGGGTTGAAAAAAGGGACTCTCAGGTTATTTTAGGGCTTCAAGTGATTAAGGGTAATTATTCAGGCCACAGGATGAGAGAACTCAATAGGACAGAGTTGGCCTAATCTTCAAAGCGTTCTCTGATTCACTCAATGAATCATCTGACGGGGGGGTGGGGAATTAGAGGAGGAAAACAAGAGAGAAACAGGGAGAGAGTGTGTGAAAAGAACAATAAGTGCGAGAGAAGACAAGGAAGAGCAGAGAAATGTTTTAATCTAATGCATGTACCACAGTGGGGTTCAGACGTCTGAGACCACTTGTAAAAACTTGAGCACTTTTTAAAATTATTTTATATTTTAGTTATTTTTTTATTTTAATGATTTTATTTAATAGAAATTACATCATCAGCATAACAAATTTGAGTGTCACATGATCCTTCAGAAGTCATTCTAATATGCTGATTTGATGCTCAAGAAACATTGCTTGTTATTATCAATGTTGAAAGCAGTTGTGCTGCTCAATAATTATGTGGAGACTTTTGTGTAGATTTTTTTTTCAGGATTCTCCGATGAATAGAAAGTTTAAAAGAACAGCATTCGTTTGAAAAAGTTTTTTTTTGTAACAATATAAAATTCTTCACTGTCACTTCTAATCAATTTAATGTCTTTGTTGAATAAATATATTAATTTCATAAAAATAAAAAAAATTTGTCCCTAAACTTTTGTGTATTTATTCTCATGGAGAGCACAGGATGCTGCTCACCTTGAGTGAGTGAGGTGTCTGACGCCCTGCGGCCCTCACGGAAGCTGATGGGAGAGCGGTTGTGTGTCTCTCTCCTCTGGGTGCTCAGCGCTTGCATGGTGGGGTTAGCGGGACGAGCGCTGATGAAGGGCGGAGTCAGGCGGGTGACGGGTGTGTTTGCCAGGACCACCTCGTTAAGAGAGGGCGCATCCTCCAGCAGACTGAAGTCACTGTGCACAGAGCCCATGTCATACTCTGTGTCCACGCTACCCAGAGAGGGGTTATGACCCATGCTGAACAGTTTACCTGGGTAAAGAGAATGAGATGACACTCATTTATAATCTTAAAGTCCCCCTGTGGTGAAAATCAAGTTTTTAATGTTGTTTATATGTCTATGTGGTGTTTTAATATGCTTTAAGACAAACCATGTGCAAATTCATAAGTCAACACCATTGCTGAGTATTTTCTCCTTAAAACTGCAGTGAACCAAAGACAGTCTCAAAAACGCGGTCTGAAATCGCTGGGGTTTCTGACGTCACAAACTACCTTGTAACCAATCACGTCAACGATTGGATCTCTGAGCTGGTGTGAGTGAGTGGAGGCGGGGCTAATTTGCATATTCATAGAACCGCGTTTACTAAATGAGGCAAGGGTGTAGTTACATTCGAGTTTTAAGGGATACAATTATTGACTACAGGGGGACTTTAACAGTTTTGAAATAGTAGATTATTGTGAATTCATTGTCATTTTTATTCTAACTGATTTATTAACAATGAAGTGGGGTTTAAACCTATAACTATGTGGTTACCCCTAAGCCACACCCACCTCCACTGGTCACAATTCCTGGCTGGTTGGTGACCTCAGACAGCGTGTGTCTGCGCTGACCAAAGCGGGCCGTCTGATAGGCGTTGAAGACATGGGTATGATCATCCTCAGTGTCCAGCTCCTCCGTCTCGATGCCCTCGTCTATAGACATCTCCATCATGTTGCTGGGAGACGAGGCGCTGGATTTGCGAACGGCCACGGGGGGCAAGGGGTCCAGCATGCAGCCGTTGACCTGGAAAACAATGTAAAAATCTCTAAATAAAATGTGGCGAACAGTATTTGAATGATGCTACTGTGCTTGAGGAAATTCCCACAGCCATGTTGCAACATCTAACGCCTGGTACACATTGTACGATTTTGGGCTGGCCCAGCTGAAAGATGACCAATCGTGGTGATTTCTGTGATCGTGGCTGCTAAACGGTGGTCCTACATCGTACAGTGACGATGTTGCGACCAAAGATTGTCTGCGCTAATTTTCTGACACTGTCAGAAATTTTGCATTATCATCTCACAGTGTGTTTGCAGCTGCGACCTACGTCTACTGACTAGCCAATAAAAATGCAACATGAAATGGTGTATTGATCATGGCGCTGAAACTTAAAACTACTTGCATCAAGCTTCATTTGCAAAATTGACATGCCAAGTTGTTCTCTTTTCCCTAGCCATGACCATGTCCATATTCTCCTCTTTCGCTTCCTCCTCCTATTTTCACCGAACATAAAAACAATTGCCAAAGTGCAATTCATCTGGCTCAATTTGTTTACCACAGGCGTATGCTGATGACGTTTTATTCTTCTATACTAACTTTTGTCATGGCCTACAATTCAATAGGTGTCATCATTGTACAGTCTACATACAAGTCGCACCCAAGTTTATTACATCCATGTCATATAATGTGAAATCACACAGTCTGTAGCAGGCATTATGGAAAGCCTTCCCTGATGATTTGATATTGCAATTGGCAGGTACTTTTTTTTTTTTAAATGAAAAATAAAATGTAAACTGTGAAATATATTAAGCCACATTGTGAGTCATAAAGTTGTTTCTTTATTACTCTGAAGTGGAAGTGTAGTATATTCAACACTAAACCGACTTGAGCTGAATAATGACACTATTATCTTGCTATAGCTGTTTTACAGCAGAATTTGAATCTCATATTTGATTAAATTTGCATTATTATTATTAGTTTTATATCCCTGTTTATTACTGTAAAGCTGCTTTGAAACCATTTTTATTGTATCAAGTGCTATAAAAATAAAGGTGACTTGATTAGTATATATGCAATTTATATATTTTCTTTCAAATATTTGGGAGATGACAACTTTTCAGGATGTTTCTTTTTATTACTTTGCATGAACTCTCACTTACACTGGTGTTGTAGATAAGACATTTCACCCACATGCCTCGCAGCACTGTATTTCCCGTAAACTAGTTCTAATCTCCCATCAGCCCTAACAAGTCACCCACAGTCCTGAGGCACATTTCCACTCAGTCAGCACCATGCACATGTACTTTTACGTGCTGTACGATGACAGGCAGAACTTGATGAACACATTCCCTACTGATTTGGGGACTGAGCGAGAGTAAACAAAAGCTCTGCAGTCTCTCCCTTTTGCCTCTTTTTATTGCTCCCTCTCTTTCACTCCAGCATTTCGTTCAAACGAATGAGTGAGCTGAAGAGGAGGGGGTGGAAGTCTGGAATGCAGGGACAGGAAGTGTGTTTTGGCTGAGAGGGCCGTCAGAGCCTCATGCAGACAGAGTACACTGAGAGAGACATGCCATCAAACACACACACTCAACCAACATGGATCATCTGGATGAGTTGAGTTTCCTGCAGCATGCTGGGCCAGGAATGCTGTTATCCCAACACACGGTTAAAGAACAGCCACAGATCCTCTCTTTATTCTTTTGCATTTCAGCCCATCTTTGTGCCCGGCCCCTCTGTTATTCACACACAAACAGTGTGATCATTCGGACTTTGAACAAATTATGTAATCCCAGCCGTCCCCTCCCCACCAGTGGTTGTGTTGTACTCTCTGAGATCAAGCTTCAGATTTGATGATCTCGTACAGGAGAGAGTGCCACAATTCCCCCTCTGATCTTTAAGGGGACGTGTGTCATTTTTTCAATGCTAAAATATTGAATTCTATCTCATGTGGAGGAAGTGGAGACTACTATAAATAAGCCATTTGTAGGTTGATTTCTCCAAAAAGTGTTAACACAATCGCTGTTTTATCTCAAGTAGTAAGTTTGGGTGGGGGCTATCTGTTTGTTCAGCCAATGGCACACAGGAACATGCTTAAGGAAACCTGTGTGGAAACATACATTATTTTATGCAATTATGTTTTGTAATCTTTCAACACAATGTTGAAAAACTACTTCTGTTTTTTTTGCTGATGTCACAAAAAGTTCTCCCATCCATCCTCCAATCATATGGAGTCACAAAGATTTTTTTATGACCTGAAAAATTCTTGAACAGGGTTAATATCATTAACTAAAACTAAAACCATTAAAAAAAAATTATTACTTGACACAAAAATATTACCTGCAATAAAATAAAATAAAACATAAAAAACAAACTTATTTCCAAGGCAAAAATTCTCAAGTTCATTTAGTTTAACTTAAAGCAACAAAATAACTTAAAACTAAATAAACTAAAACTAATAAATAAAAAGGAATAAAAACTATAAAATAAAAACAAAAACATAACAAAATTACTAAAACTAAATTTAAACAAACACAATGTTAAAGAGAGGAATTAGCTAATGCAATGTTCAGTATGAAAGTCATGAATGCTCAATTACTCCACATTTCCGAAGATGGTAAAATACCGAAACACACAAAGCCAGACAGTCTGTGGTGCAGAGTGTATGAGAGTGAAAGAGAGGGAGAAGAAAGAGTGGAATGACTAAGCCGGAGCGAATGGACAGCTGTCACGTCCAATGTGTGTCACTGCCAGAGACGTCTACAGTCTGACCCGCTTATGTAAGCCAAACAGCTGTGGACGGCCTCAAGGGGAAACACTCACAGTGTACGTCTCACCTCACCATCAGATACATAAAGACAAAAATGACTAAGGCCACTAAAAAACATCAATGTAAACAGCTTTTCCCTCATCGACACAAAATGCAATGAAAACAGAGCGAGAGTGAGTGAAAGAAGAGTCTTTGAGAGAGCTGATTACTCCTCCTCAAAGAGACAGATAAAAATGAAGACAGCATAACTAGGTCTCGAGTGAGTGAAGTAGATACGAGTGGCAGAGCTGGCCGGCTCCTGTGCTGTTATTCCTGTTCTGTATGCCAAGCTGGCAGCCGATCTGGCCGTCTGTCAGGATGGTTCTGAACAAAAGGCTCCTCGGGGAGCGGGCGTGATGAGAAGGCCTGAGCAAACAGCCAGGCCCACTGCCTGACCTTGGAAGGACTAACGTTGCTTAACAGCAATGTAGGGAAGGAGTGTAAGAGCACTCAGCGTGCAGCAGTCAGATTCAACTCTGTAACAACAGCTGTTTGTATCAGCGTCTCAACAGCTCGCTGCACATCAGTGTAGAAAGAATGTCTCAGAAGAATGGGCTTATTTTGTTATATAGTTATATATAAAGATATATATATGTCATATGCATATATAGTAGACAGAGATCTATCTAGATCTATCTATCTTAAAATATACCCTGAATCATAATCACACCGTGTTCTCACCTGATGGAGTTTGGGTTCCTTGCCACTGTCACTTAGTATTCAACAATGTTATTGATCTTATTGTTCTGACTGTATTGACGCTGCTTTATGAGAAGTGAACAGAGCTGGATGATAGATATCACTGTTTTCTGCAGAATTGCTTTGTAGATGAAATTAACTAATCTAATAATTGATGATCTTTACAATGGAACTGAATCAACACTGAACTGACTTCAGGTGAACAACAGCCGAAATACATCATTTTCCTGTTATCACTGTAAAGCTGCTTTGAAATAATCTGTATTATATAAAGTGCTATATAAATAAAGGTGACTACATCTACCTCTAGCTACCTGCCTACCTATTTGCTAAGCTTGAGTGAAAACTCTAGTTTTCATAGAAGAATCAATGCCTAAACAAGCAACAGAGAGAAACACAAGCTTCTTCCCCTATAATTGAACATTAATCCATTTCTCACTCACTTTGGGAGTCCCAACCTCCTCCTCCATGAGGCTGTGCTCAGTAGCACAGGTGGAATGTGGGAATGTGAAGGAGTCCGCAGAAGCTTGAGGCATAGCTGGGGATCGCAGGAGACGCATGTTCTGAGGCAGGAGGCTCACCTGAGGAGCAGCGCTGCTCGCCTGCGGTGCAGAGAAAAAGATCCGGACACAGTCAACAGCTTGGCCAACATCATACTTGCACTGCTGTTAACATTTTAATTTTTAGAGGCAATTTGAAGAGTTTTACCTTGACGACGGTCTGCTCTGCAATCGTACTGGGACGTCTCTGGCGGGCGTCGAGTCGGGGCTCAACTGGGAAACTGCAGCGGTGGGCCTTTAGCCTCTCAACCAGCAAGTAGTAGATAGCAGCAAAATGATTGTAACTCTTATTCTGAAGAGACTGCAGAACATATGGAGAAATTATTAAAAAGAAGGGCCATTAGTCAAGCTTGTATGAACATTAACGCAATTTCATTTCTTAAAATCAGTGTAATTTCTCACCTCTACGGTCTTGTGCTGGTCGATGCCCAGGCTGTGCATCAGCCTGAGCACCTGTTCACTGTATTCTCCCACACCAGCCTCCCCCTCCACAGTCTGCTGATATAACATCGGCCGCTGCACAGGCACCTCCATCACCATCCACTTGTGCTCCTTTATTTGTCCTATAGACAGGCGTTTAGAGGGGTCTAACACCAACATCCGCCTGATCAGATGCTCACAGTCTGCACATAAGAGAGGAAAGAAAAAGATAAACATGACACGTCCTGTACCCAGGAATTGATGGGGAACTTTTTTTTAAATAAAGTTTGGGGTCAGGGTTAGGGTTAGGGTGAGATTAATACTATAATAAAAACGCATTTGAATGATCAAAAGTGACAGTGATTGTGATAGTGTTACAAAAGATTTATATTTAAAAGAAATGCTTTTCTTTTTGACGTTCTTTCATAAAAGATAAATATGACACGAACAGTGGTGTATGTTGGAGGGGAAAAAGTCTTGGCGGAAGAACTGTTTATTCTGATAACAGTTATTAGTAGTATCATTGGTCAAGTATTATCATAATTGTGGGAGCAGTAAGAAAGTTCTGTGCTTGTCTCAGCAGTGAAAACAGCAGCTCTGTACAATCTCAACCTGAAAAGGTCACAGTGTGTTTGCTTCACAGTAAACACTGCTGCATCTGAGACATACACTCAGCAATGGTGACAGCCTGTAACCTCCACTGACAAGATTTGTCTACAGTCCCTGCTGAAAACTGCCCAACAAATGCTGCACTGTCAGACCAACACAAACCTTAATTACATTATCTCATCCGAGAATGCACAAGGTCTTCTGTCTGTCCCTGTGTCCTTGACTACTGACCACGTCTGACTCAGCTGGGCTGAATGAAACTGACGTCACAGGGCTGGTGGTGATGCGGCTGTGCTTAATGCTCCTGTTGCTCATTGCTGACTATTTTTTTTTTAGACTTGTTCATCCTGTTAATCTGTCACATTTATGGTTGCTGGAGAGCCTGTGAGACACGAGAGCAAACAGAGGGAGTCGCATGGCTACAGTAACACTCCTTGTGCTAAAACACAGTGGGATGTCCGCTTGCTGGAAACATCCTCCTCCTGACGGCTCCCTCACTTCAGCAGGGAAAAAAAAAAATAAAAAAAAAATAAATAAAAAAAAAATCACAGAATCTTATTAATATATTCATGTAGAAATCATAAGCATAAATACCTTGATTTTAGGATGAATGGTTACTGATATTATTAGATTTTTAATCACTGCTTGCTTTAAAGACAAAACTTAAGACAAATTTTATGAATTAAAAATTAAAATTCGGTCATCATTTACTTGGGAACCGGGACTGTCTAGCACCAAAAAGCATCCTTAAAGTAGTCCATTTGACTCGGGCACTTAACAGCAAGTTTTCTGAAACTAAACAATAGCTTTGTGGAAGAAAAAGACAAAATTTAAGTTTTTATTCACTGAAAATCTCAACAGATTATTGGGAGAAAGGGAAATTCACATTAATTTGTCTACACCTGGCTCCAGAACAAGACATCTACAAAGAATAGTTTTATATCACAACATAGTGCCAGCCTACTGGCGTTCAGTCACTTAAAGGTAGGGTAGGCAATTTCGGAGAGGCTAGCAATAGCAAGCTAGCTTTGAAAGCATAAGATCCCACCCTCCCTTCAGAGCGCTTTCTAAAGCCATGCCTCCTTCAAAACACATGAACACACCCTGCCAGAACAGTCTGCAAAGAGAGAGAGACGGTGTTAAATTACCTCATGTCTCAAAGTACATTACATTACATTACAATAATAATGACCGTAAACAACTTAGAGCTCTGACTTGTACAGATTCATTTTGGCATTGATAGTGTTGCCTCAGAAATGCATAATTCCGAGTCCGAGGACGTGTACAGCTCCAAGTACGAACGTCATGGGTTGCTATCTACGGATCATAACTACGGTTATGACATAGCGTGAACGCAACATAAGCTCGTTTTTTATTGCTTTAATTTTAGTTATTAATATAATTTACCCTGGAGTAAATTCAAAGACGTATCAAAACTAAGGCTAGATCAAATTTATTAATGCCAAGTCAGCACAGAAGATTATTTTAAAGGCAATTACAAGGAAGAATAAAAAAATAAAATAATAAATGTAACGCAGTATGTTGTTCAGGGAAGGAGGCGGGAACCGGCGAACATTCAAACACTTTAATTATACCAAAACAAAACGAAAGTAAAAGTGTAAAAAATTTAAAATGAAGTCTCTCTCGTCCTTCACTGTCGTCGCTCCTCCTTTTATGCTTCCGTAGCTCTTTCGTGAAAGATATGAGGCTGGAGCGGCGCAGAGTAGACGCTCGTTATTAATCACGCCACCGGCCTCGCGCCAGTCTCTCACGGCTCTCGGCCCCGCCCTTCTTGCCACAAAAATAATAATCTCAATACAATTTTTTTTTTAAAAGACTTTTTCAAATGTACTTGTGATAGACATACTAAAATTCTCTCTAGTGACACCTCACTAAACACATTCTTTATAGTAAAAGTTCCTCCCTCAATCATACTTTTATTTCACCTCAAAGTATCAAAGGGCAGAAAACTTGTCCTACATGTCCTAGAAGATAATGCCATTACTGTGAAAGTTCCTGAATGTTCCATCTCATCTTGAGTTCTCATTAAAGCTACCAGGATAATTCTGGAAAAGTACTTTTCCTTCACTGAGAAATAAGCCAAAGTTCCCTGTATAGCACACCAGGCTCTCATAATCTTTCCCAACTGTGTGTGCTGTGTTCACTGTGTGACGTAGTGTGAAGCATGTAGTGTGTGCAAGCAGTCTTGGCTGAGAGCAGACTGAGGTGGGGTGAAATCCTGTGTGATGAGAGCATTTGAAAACAAAATGTAAAGGAAACCCACACACTGTTCTCATTTTGGGGAGTAACAGTTTCACTTGGGGACCCGCAAGGACATGAGTTTTGGGCTAACATTCTCAACGTGGCTTAATTGTTTAAATGTCTTGAACAAAGTCAACTGACCCCCTACTACCGGCCCCCCTCCCCCCAAATCAGGGGCCATCCTGGCAAGACCGGTAGGTTAACATGTCTTCACTCTTCCTCGGGTTACCTGATCCGTGCTTAATCACAGTGAGCAAAGCTTTTGAAAAAATGAACAAATGTGACATTATGACTCTTACGTCAAAAGCGGACCACCCCTCCCTCTCTCAGAGTCTGGCATGAACTGGCTCACTGCCATCAGGATAGTCTGAAATCTTGCATCTCAACCTTTGCCCTATTACGTTATCTATCTCTTTTCTTGCTCTCCTTTCCTTTTTCTCAAATACAATCCTGCCCTTCACGGCTTGCGTTATTCTGGCAAAAAAAAAAGAAGAAAAAAAAGAGTGGAGCGAACGCTGACTGCTTTGATTTTACTCTGCGTAGGACAACAAATCAGGTTTAAGGAAGCCCTGTATGACTAGATGGCTTTCTGGGTCACCTGACCCTGATTGGAATGTGTTGATTAGGAGCATTTAACAAGTGGGCTAATTTAGCTAGCATGTTCTTGCGATGCATTTCCAAAGTACTATTTAATAATTGACACACTATTAAAAAAATAATGGTGGAACCAATGATAAAAATATGACAAATAAATTCTAATAAACTTGTCAGTAGGTATGCTTGATAATCAGTACCATATTAGTGATATTAAAGACTTTGTTTAATAGATTTATTAATTGCTAATTTACCATATTTTTACATAAAATGTTTACACTACTATTCAAAAGTTTTTTGTGAATAGGAATTTTTGTTTTAAAGAAATAAATACTTTTATTCAGCAAGGACACATTAAATTGATCAAAAGTGAGAGCAAAGACATTTATAATAAAAGACTTCAAAATAAATGCTGTTCATCCAACTTTCTATTTCCCAAAAAATGAAAAACGTATCACAAATGAATCAAAATTCCTGAAATGTTTTCCACAAAAATATTAAGCAGCACAACTGTTTTCAACATTGATAATAATAATAATAATTTCTTGAGCACCAAATCAGCATATTAGAATGATTTCTGAAGGATCATGTGACACTAAAGACTGGAATAATGATGCAGAAAATTCAGCTTTGCCATCACAGGAATAAATTACATTTTAAAATACATTCAAATAGAAAACAGTCATTTTTAATTGTAATAATATTTCACAATAACTGCAAATAAATGCAGCTTTGGTGAGCATAAAAGACTTCTTTCAAAAACATTAATCAATCTTGCCCAACCCAAACTTCTGAACGGTAGTGTAGATGACCTTTTTTGGCGTTGTCTAACATTCACTTAAATTTGACTTTTAAAAACACAATGTAATAACATTGTTAAATGTAATTTAGCAAATCTCAAAATGAATATACACATTATAATGTTGTGATGCCTAAATTCACTTGTAGCATTTAACATTTATAGGATATATTTGGACAAAAACAGCAATTAATTGGTTTATTGGTATCGACCAGAATTGTAATATCAGTGCAACCCTACCAGTCAACCTCACTAATAGACTATTCGGTTACATGATAACTAGTTTACAAGTTGACCCTCATAACTAATTTCAAAGGGATATGTTCCATGGCTCAATGTCTCTGAGCAGTTAGAGCCATTCTTCTTTATCCAGTCCAGACACACACAAACTGTAGCCAAGCACTTATGGAATGTTTTAATTGACCAGGCTTGAATTTCATAAAAAAAAAAAAAAAACAGCAACTACCGCCAGAAAACCTCTCCTGGTGGACTTTGAGCACTAGGAGAACGTCTCACCTTCTGTCATGAAGTAAGGGATACGGAAACGGCCCTCCAGAACACGCTGCCGCAGGACGGGGAGAGAGGGCCCATCGAAGGGCAGGGCACCACACACCAGCACGTACAGAACCACCCCCATACTCTGCAGGAACACACACACACACAGCTTCAGCTCAATGGTGAAAAACAAGATCATAATGTGCAAATGTACAGGTGGCATGTGGCATCACTTACTTCCCCTCATGTCGTTCCAAACCTGTATGACTTTCTATTTCGTGGAACACAAAGTGAGATGTTTAACAGGAGGTACGTGCTGCTCTTTTCTCATTGTATGTGAAAATTTCACCTTATTAAAAAGTCATATGGGTTTGGAAACGACTTGAAGGTGAGTAAATGATTTCCTATTTTTGGGTGAACTCTTCCTTAATGGCAGTAAAAAGCGAGCAAGAGAGATTTCACATGATCTGATCTCTATCTCTCTCACACGAACTGCAGGGTGTTTGGTTTACGCTTTGACGTCAGTCGAGTTCTCAAAGGTTGAATAGGTGGTAACACAAACAACTGTCAGCTGACTTACTAATCATTTACTGTCAAACACACTGCAGTGTGAACGTGCACGGATACATTGGAAGTGCAGAGAGGCATTACCCAGATGTCTAGCTGAGGTCCCTCATACTGCTGTCCCTCAAACACCTCCGGGGCTGCATATGGAGGACTCCCACACCATGTGGCCAGGGGCTTTCCCGACTGGAAGAAATTTCCAAAGCCAAAATCTGCAAAGACGGGGGGAAAAAAGAGAAAAAAAAAAAGAAAAAAAAAAAGAGAACTGTGAAATAAGAATGAAACTGACAGGCTTGGCTAAGCCTGTGCTCAATACTGATTGTACTATCAAGGTTCCCACACCAAGTGACCATTGAACTTTTCCAGTTAATCATGACTAGTGTGTTTAAAAAGCATTTAATAGAGACTAAACCCACTAAAAAGAGATATTTCTAGCTGATTTTCTAACTTATTGAAAAAATGTTGTAAAATATTTTTACAATTTAAAATAGCTGTTTTCTATTTTAACCCTTTCACGCATAGTGGTCACTACAGTGGACAGCTATTAAAAAAACATTTTCTTGAATTTGCACGGGTTTTTATGGCAAAGTTGCACATCAGCCTCTTCATTGGACCCTGGTGCATCATCCTATAAATTGCAACCAAGTGGCAAGCCGTTGTGTTTCGATTTTTTCCCCCTCCAAACCAAGATGGCCAAGGGTCAGTCAGACATGCCAAGTTGCTCCGGAATATCCACCCATTCCTTCTATCCTAGGAGACTCTTGTAGGTAAAAAAAATATTGCAGCATCAAGCAATATCTAATGAGTCATATCACAGTAAAATTTTCCAAGTTTTGATTTTAGATTGAGAGAAAACTCTGATTAATCACATGTCCACTGTAGTGGACGTCATGCATCAATTGCTATATTTCAGCTACAATTCATAATTATAATGTGAATATTGTTTTTGAAATTTAAAACTTAAAAACTTAATCTGCAGTGACATTTTTTACTGTAAATAAATGTACTTGTATTATTAGAATGTAATTTTCATTGACATCGAAAAAAGTCATGTGATTACATAATGTATGACACTTGTAATGCATTACTTGTTAGATTAAAAAGTAATCTGATTTCGTAATGCATGTTATTGTAATGCGTTTTTTTACTCATAACATCAAAAAGTAATCTGATTACGTAATGCATGTTACTTGTAATGCGTTTCTTTACTCATAACTTCAAAAAGTAATCTGATTACGTAATGCATGTTACTTGTAATGCGTTTCCTTACTCATAACATCAAAAAGTAATCTGATTATGTAATGTGCGTTATTGTAATGCGTTTCTTTACTCATAACATCACAAAGTAATCTGATTACGTAATGCATGTTACTTGTAATGCGTTTCTTTACTCGTTACATCAAAAAGTAATTGATTAGGTAATGCACATTACTTGTAGTTAATTACTTGTTAGATAAAAAAGTAATCTGATTAGGTAATGCATGTTACTTGTAACACATTACTTTTCTTGTAACATCAAAAAAGTAATCTGAATGCGTTATGCATGTTACTTGTAATGCATTACCCCAAACACTGATCATTTCAGATGAGATTGAGGCCCCGTTTACACGTACATGGTTATTTTGAAAAACGGAGACATTTCCCTTCGTTTGCACCCTTCGTTTACACGCAAACGGAGGATTCGCCAATGAAACCGATTCTTTCTAAAAACTCCGGCCAGAGTGGAGATTTTGAAAATCTTCGTTTGCACTTTTGCATGTAAACTGAGAAAAACGGAGTTTTAGGCAGCGACGTCACGGAATGTGACCATTTTCGGGATTCTGATTGGCTAAGGTGGGCTTGAGCTTCTCGTTACACTGCCACCTACAGGTTTGGCATGCTCTTGACAGCATATACACAGGTTCGTGTGCACGATGTTATTTTTGAAAACGAAGAGGGGAGAAATGTCCGTTTATGAAAATAGCCATCCACGTGTAAACGTAGCCTGAAAAAACGTATCGCTAAGTTTTCTCAGAGGAGGGCTATGATAGAAATGTGCATGTCCATCTAGAACATAATCAGAATTATCAGCTAATAAGGGTAAATCTCCATACTCTGGTGCACTGGAGGGACCATCTGAGTGGTTTCCACAGTTGTACCTTGACAGACTGTAGAAAATTCTGATGGAATCACGTCCTCATGTTCTGATATCAAAGATACGCGAAGTGCAACTTGTATGAAGTTGTATGAAGCCTTTGCAATATTTTACATTTATATTTTTTGTATATATTTTATAGTTTTCACATGATTTGATATAATTGTATTGATTAGTTTGTTAAATTCACATACTTTATGTGTTTGATTATTGTCTTATATTTAATATATTATATCTTAAGATTAAACCAACCGCATGCTGTCCACTCAAGTGGACATCTGAAGATCTCTTTGAAAAATTTGTAAAAAAAATAAAATAAAAATCAATTCTTGTTTTTCATGCCCTAAGAGCAATAAAAACACATAGGAAAAAAAATCCTGACTGATGTTATCATAATTCATGCATGAAAGGGTTAATATAAATTTAAAAGATTATTCTTTTCACTCCTCTATCAGAAATCTTGCGAGGAGCACTGGTCGAGGCAAATTTATGGTGAAATTATTGTCTTTCCACTTCCGTATTATGGCCCCAAAAGTGCTCACTGGACCATTCAGAAGCTTAGAATGGCGCCTATAACCAATGCCATCATTATGTTTTGCAACAATTAGGTTGCGAAGGTCTTGAGACAGCTCTTTGCTTTTACCCATCATGAGATGTGTCTTGTGTGACACCTTGGCAATGAGACCTTTTTGTAGGCCATCATTTGGGACTGAACCAGCTGTTATTAATTTCCACTGACAGGGGGCTAGATTGCTTTTTAATTACTGCTTTAATTAAGTTTTCAGCAATTGTCTTGGCTTTCCATGCCTTTTTGCGCCTCCCTTTCTTCATGTGTTCAATACTTTTTCCCTGT
This sequence comes from Abramis brama, assembly GCF_963993115.1. NCBI lineage: Eukaryota > Metazoa > Chordata > Actinopteri > Cypriniformes > Leuciscidae > Abramis > Abramis brama. Next base: position 18,090,316 of record NC_139972.1, read on the forward strand.
GTCATTTCACATTATTACACATAACTTAATTTCTGAACTTATTTTTGTTTGTTTCTTTGTATGTATGGCTTACTTGGGTTGTTACCAACATCTGGTGAAAATTTCATGTCAATAGCACCTTTGGAAATATATTTACTGAGAAAAATGATGACGTGTTCAATACTTATTTCCCCCGCTGTATGTATATATATATAGTCATATATATGACTGGTAAGATGTTAATGGTGGTTAAATGTTCTCATTTTACCCACTTTTGGCAAGTGTGGAAAAAGGTGAATAATGGATCCTGTAAGTGTGTGGATCATTTATCATCAATTGTCAAGAGTTGAGAAATATAATATCCTTCCAACTGCATACCATAATTTCTGTGCAAAGAACCAGAGGTGCAATGTTTGCCTTAAAAATTACCCATGCCTCTGACAATACAGACACTGCAAAACATCCTTCTCCAATATCCTAAGCCAAAAACACATTTCCTCCAGACATCCTCAAAGCTCACAGAATTATGCTTTTGCAGCCCACTTCTTTCTACTTTGATGACTAATATTAGTGTTGTACTTACTGAGAGGCCATTACAAAAAAACTAAAAATCATTCCCACACAAACTTTGCTGTTATAGTGTAATTTGCCTGTAGTACAGTCAGACAGCATTTTTATATATATATCTTTCAGATCCATTAAATCAAAAATAGAGTTTTGTGACTTAGCCCATGTGTGTTATGTATGAGATCATCTAGATACAAGTGAAAATTAGATAAAGCATTTCAAATTTAGTCTTCCTCTTCTGAGAAACAGAGCAAAAATACAGATGACTCATTCTGCACTACACAGATTTTTGTCCAATCAAATGCCATCTAGAATGAATATATCAGTTTCTCTAATACCGCCTGCAACTGACTAGAAAATAGTGAATTATGTTCATGGCTGTGACTTAACTAATACGTAGTGCCTATTTTGTAAAAGGGACAAGCCCTTTAAAATGTTTCATCTGAACTTCCTGTTTCACTAGGAAATACATCAACACAGAAACGAAAACTGAACTCAAACAATTTCTTGATGAAAGTAATAAAACATGATTCTGTGACTTGATTTACACTTTGCCTAAGAAGCTGTAACACTGTGAATGACCAGAAAATCAGACTGCATTACATAAGGTCACTTAAAATTTCAAAGCGACTAAGTTGACATTATACCACACTATGTCTACCGACAAATGTGTATAACATTCAAATTGGACAACATTCAATGAAGGAACAGAAGGATGCTAAGCCAACACACAGGCTGAGCAGCATCTGTAACAGGGCTTAGTGGATCATGCCGTGCAAACCCTGAAGACGGAAACCGTCATCACCACCTCACCCTTGCTTTAATGGGCTGGAAAAGCTTTACAAAGTGCTCTGAGATTAGATACAATGGCCACCGCTGCCAGAAATCTAAGACAGTGGTGCGAGACGGCCAAATATGGCTTCAAATATGACTCTAAGACAAATCTGATACTACTAGTGTATAATGGTCAAAATTAAAGCATAGATCACAAGTCAGTATTTTTTCATAACATTGTGCAAATGCAAAAGCACAAATCTGAGTAAGTTGTTTATAACAAATAAGCTTATAAACAGATCTAACTTAAAACGGGGAAAAAACAATCATGATTGTATTATGATAATTTCACCCTGAATTACTAAATCCACTCTTATAATTATCCAACACAGCACAAATTTTCTTAATATACGTGTATGTTTGTGTGTGTGTGTGTGTGTGTGTATATATACAGTGAGGAAAATAAGTATTTGAACACCCTGCTATTTTGCAAGTTCTCCCACTTGGAAATCATGGAGGGGTCTGAAATTGTCATCGTAGGTGCATGTCCACTGTGAGAGACATAATCTAAAAAAAAAAATCCAGAAATCACAAATGTATGATTTTTTAACTATTTATTTGTATGATACAGCTGCAAATAAGTATTTGAACATCTGAGAAAATCAATGTTAATATTTGGTACAGTAGCCTTTGTTTGCAATTACAGAGGTCAAACGTTTCCTGTAGTTTTTCACCAGGTTTGCACACACTGCAGGAGGGATTTTGGCCCACACAGATCTTCTCTAGATCAGTCAGGTTTCTGGGCTGTCGCTGAGAAACACGGAGTTTGAGCTCCCTCCAAAGATTCTCTATTGGGTTTAGGTCTGGAGACTGGCTAGGCCACGCCAGAACCTTGATATGCTTCTTACAGAGCCACTCCTTGGTTATCCTGGCTGTGTGCTTCGGGTCATTGTCATGTTGGAAGACCCAGCCTCGACCCATCTTCAATGCTCTAACTGAGGGAAGGAGGTTGTTCCCCAAAATCTCGCAATACATGGCCCCGGTCATCCTCTCCTTAATACAGTGCAGTCGCCCTGTCCCATGTGCAGAAAAACACCCCCAAAACATGATGCTACCACCCCCATGCTTCACAGTAGGGATGGTGTTCTTGGGATGGTACTCATCATTCTTCTTCCTCCAAACACGTTTAGTGGAATTATGACCAAAAAGTTCTATTTTGGTCTCATCTGACCACATGACTTTCTCCCATGACTCCTCTGGATCATCCAAATGGTCATTGGCAAACTTAAGACGGGCCTTGACATGTGCTGATTTAAGCAGGGGAACCTTCCGTGCCATGCATGATTTCAAACCATGACGTCTTAGTGTATTACCAACAGTAACCTTGGAAACGGTGGTCCCAGCTCTTTTCAGGTCATTGACCAGCTCCTCCCGTGTAGTTCTGGGCTGATTTCTCACCTTTCTTAGGATCATTGAGACCCCACGAGGCGAGATCTTGCATGGAGCCCCAGTCCGAGGGAGATTGACAGTCATGTTTAGCTTCTTCCATTTTCTAATGATTGCTCCAACAGTGGACCTTTTTTCACCAAGCTGCTTGGCAATTTCCCCGTAGCCCTTTCCAGCCTTGTGGAGGTGTACAATTTTGTCTCTAGTGTCTTTGGACAGCTCTTTGGTCTTGGCCATGTTAGTAGTTGGATTCTTACTGATTGTATGGGGTGGACAGGTGTCTTTATGCAGCTAACGACCTCAAACAGGTTCATCTAATTTAGGATAATAAATGGAGTGGAGGTGGACATTTTAAAGGACGTCTTTGAGGGTCAGAATTCTAGCTGATAGACAGGTGTTCAAATACTTATTTGCAGCTGTATCATACAAATAAATAGTTAAAAAATCATATATTGTGATTTCTGGATTATTTTTTTTTAGATTATGTCTCTCACAGTGGACATGCACCTACGATGACAATTTCAGACCCCTCCATGATTTCCAAGTGGGAGAACTTGCAAAATAGCAGGGTGTTCAAATACTTATTTTCCTCACTGTATATATATATATAAATAATTGTATTAATTACATAACCTTACATGTATAAAAATTTCAAAGTTTAGGATGTCAAATCATCTGATTTCACTTAAATTCCACTGAGTATTGAGAGTTTGTCTATAATCTGAGCTTCAGGGACCTCATAAAATGAAAATGTGAACCTTAAGGAGAGATAAAAAGCAGCCGTGGTTGCATTACACTGTGACTGTGATGTAAGAAGCCGGTATGATGAGTCCATATCAGTTGAGCTGACCCACTTCATGAGTTGAATGCTGAGCAGGAGGAATTGACGTCAATGCTCTAGGCAGTACAGCGGCAGACATTGCAGGAGTGAGCCTCAACATTCAATACAGGAATCACTCAATATCATCCGGCCCCAGAGCTTAACTCCTGCAGCTTGGAAAACAGTGGCTAGTGCCATATTTACCGGCAGGCAGACCTGATCTTTTTGTTACTTTAAATAAAAGCTTTTATTGAGGTCAATAGCCCTGGCTCTCATAATTTCGTTATGCAGTGGACACAGTGTGCAGGATGCAGTGTGCGTAACACACTATGCATTGGATTTGTGCTGGAGGTTGGTTGCGTAAAGATCTCTGGGGATCCAATCCTAACCATTTTTTATCCGGTTTCCCAATCATTGGCCAACCCCAGGAAGTCTCCCACTCCCACAGGTTTGCTCATTCAACACGAATAAAAACAGATGTATACTCTTTTCTTGCTTCAAGCGTTGACATTTTAATCCGTCATATAATCACAATGCAAAATCACTGTGAAATGAAATATATATATTTCTCTGTATATCTATACAGTATGGGAAAGGGTCTTCATGGTTAAAAGATTAGAGTTTCACAGTGTCTTCTGCTTCATCAAAATGTCTTTTTTTTTAAATCATGATGACACAGGCACAAAAATGTTTGAAGTGGAACATAAAAGGCTGGTGACCTTTCTTTGAGTGACCCAGCTCCGGCCATCTTCTAAGAGGCTGACTGTGTATCAGTGTGATGGCTAAAGTAAAAAGGACCTTTAACAAAGCCTTGTGGGACACCCCTCTGTGACTGGCCACTGCATTACTTGCTGTGCAAAACATCACAATCTACCATCATGACAGTGGAGTTTGGGCAGAAAGAAGGTTGAGGTGTCAGGAAAACTGACAGTGTTTGGTCTGTGTTTGAATATGTGTGCACATATGTGTGTGGGAAGCTCTCCTTTCACGAAGAGCCTTGGATGGCTGCGATACTCAGCGTCTGGCTCACTTTATATTGCAAATTGCAAATTAACCTTGGTCTGCATGTATGGCTCAGCACAGAATGCACCTGTGTCCTCTTGACGCAAGTCATGGCTTTGCCAACTGAGTAGTACCTGAGTCATCATCCTGAGCATTACAGCTTTGATTATATAAACTGTCCATCACACCCTATAATTAACTATAACTATTAACTCACAAAAATGTAGGTGAAAAATTAAGGCAAGGAAAACTCCCCCCCAAAAAGTACCAAACCATTTTGACCAATTTTCAGCTGTTTTGTGGTGCTACAAACTTCTATAAACAATCTACAGTCTCCAAGTCAGTGTTACTGATACACACATTTTTTTTTATTTGTGCTTTTTATTTGCGCATTTACTCAGTTGCACGAATAAAAAGCTTTGATAAAATAAACCAAACTAAATTTAATATAATATATTTTATTTGTGCATGTATTATATTATATAAAATGATACAATATATAGTAAAATATAATTCATTATAGCCGTAAAAATAATAAATTGTTTTATATTATTATTTATATATTATATACAATATAATATAATATAATATAATATAATATAATATAATATAATATAATATAATATAATATAATATAATATAATATAGCAGATAGCAGTTGTTTTTTGTATCAGACTAGTAATGGTCCAAAGCCAAAATTTTGGATAGTGTAACTATGAACTATTACCAGCAATCTTGATGTTCATGTGTCCGTCTAGCAGCAGGTTCTCCGCCTTCAAGTCCCGGTGAACGATGTTACGATTGTGGCAGTACTCAACAGCAGACAGAATTTGCCAGAACTTGCGTCGTGCCTCTGGTTCGCTCAGCCGTCCGTGCTTGGCTAGGTAGTCTAAATAAAGAGGAAGTGGGATAAAATTAGATAAATTTTGTGATTTATCTAAACTAAATCACAAAATACACAATCAATTAAACATTCTGCATGGGTACTGTAGTGTAATATGGGTCATAATAAAATGTGACTGGACAAAAAAAAAGCAATAATTTGAAAACCATGACCACACGTTGTACCGGGAAAGGCTCTGGTGGTGTGGTGTGGCTAGTGGCAGAGATTGATGAGCCACAATAAGGAGGCTCTGTGGTGTGTGAGTAGGGTAAACATCCCCCGGATGGTGTAATCATGTGGTCACCACACCCTAAAGTGCTGGGTCAGCCCCTGGGCCTTGGCCCATGGCCAAACCTACAATCCTCACACATTCCATTCCATACTCGCCCTGGGATTATACTGAGGTGGGTTGGCAGAGTGACTTTGTGTACATGGCAACATGTTTAAGGCGTCATTCTCTGCATAAGTTGTTTTTCTAATAGCAGGGGAAAAAACTATTTTCAAAAACAGATAGTTATTTATGATTGCAGAATTACCTTGATTAACCTAGTCTAAAGAATAGAGAAGAAAAATGCATTTAAAAGAATGTATTGTGTGCAAAGAATGCATATTAGCTACTAACCTAGTAGCTGCTAAGCTACTACCTTTATTGCATTTGTACAGGGTTCACTTTTTAAATAAATATATATTAATGGTATATGATATTTGTATAATATACTTATAATAATATTATACTATTAGTAATGATATAATAATAGGGAACCATTTATTTTAAGGGGACGTAGTTACACGTTACTACATGCACTTACTATAGTAATAACAGTAAATTATGCATAATTACAAGTAACTAACCCTAAACCAAACCATAATTCTATAGTAAGTACATGTAGTTCAGAAACTCATTCATTACCAAGTACTTATTTGAGGAAGAACAATGTAACTATGTCACCTTAAAATAAAGTGTAACCTAATAATACATCTAATATATTATATACTTTGTAATATTACTACAATAATAATACATTTACAGTAATACCAAATGTAAAATTTATTGAGCAAACCAATTAGATAACAGATGCAACATTCTGAAATTGTGCTCCGGTGTAAAAAACATTTTTAGGGGTATGTTGCTAATCAAAAAGCACACCTGACATAGGAATGTCTCATATTTGTGTCAACTGGCCGGTGGGAATCTACTCCGAGATAAGGTGTACATACACTCTGCTCTATACCCCTCAACCGTCTGTAATCAACCCCACTAAAGCACAGACTGTGGACTTTGGCCAACAGAACACAATATAAGTCTGGTGCCAGCATACCAGGTACATTGGTGCTTGTTATCCATGCATTTCTCTTTCTGTTTAGCCATGTGAGCATGAACAAGATAGACCTGAAAGAGCCTGAGTTGGCCGGCTGACCTAATAAAAGTTGCTTCGACTTCATAAGTTGTACAACTGAACTTCCTCTCCACTGACCCTTACAAACCAGAACAGCAGTCACACCACAGTTGCATGGACTGAATAACTGAAGAGGCACACGAAGAGGAGAAAAAGCATTTCCTCTTCCCAGCAAGATGCATTATCTGAAGGGCTTGTGCACTAGGGGTTTTAAAACATGAACTAGCTGAACCTTGTCCTAGCAGTATTGTCACTTACAGATAGGGTATATTAGGTTCAACATCTTTAATTCACTGAAATCAAATATTTGAATAACAACAACATGTTTGTTTGTTTAATAAACAAGGTATTTTAATAATAAAAATCAAATATTTCATATAGTCTGCATATATGCATGCATATATAATAGTTTAAAAGATTTAGAAAAAAAAGCAAAGAATAATACTCCAAAGAATACCATGGTATTTTCTAATTCTTCTTTACTTAAATTTCCATTTATTTTAAGCTTTTTAACATCTTTAAGCTTTTCACAATCTTTCTTTTGCTGTGTGACTTTTTTTAATATAAAATAAATCTATAAACTGTAATTAAAAAAGATTTCAAAGAGTCTCTCAATGAATGAGGTCATACTAACTACATGAATAAATTAATAATTAATGAAAAAATGTGAAAAATATGTTCAACTCAACAAATAATACTTTAATGAATATCATATTAAATAAAAAATAAATTAAGAGTATTAAAAAATACTATGGTATTACTACTACGTTAAATTTTGGTCATTTCCCGTAAGTGGATTCCTGCATACATATTAAAATAAATTAGACTTTTTACAACATACAGAATACATTTCAAGTATACTCTTTCTAGTGTCATAAATGATCTAGACAGGATTTATGAATTTTCCTATAACACCACCATTACTCATGCTAAAACCTAAAATTGACAGACTAGGAATAGAGCCTGAGGGTAAAAGGCAAGGATTGAGACGCTGAGGGCAGACACGGATGTCAAGACTGATCATCTGACATGTTGAAAAAGAACCTTTTCTCGAGCTCTGTATTTTTCTAAAATATGCATGGCCTACATTTCTCCTCTCCACTTCCAAAATTCAAATCAATGTCCCTTAGCTTTCCCTCTCTCTCCTGCTTTGCCTGTGCGTTTTGCAGCTCCTGCTTATTCGAAGTTGACCCAGTTTCCAGGTCCCTCTAAAGCTTCGGCTCTGATCTGCGGTGCTGGTGGAGCAGACAGGCTCTCGTGGTGGGCTTCTGCACTGCTAAGCTCCACCACGGGGGACCGAACCCAGCACTTCACAACACCAAATGCTGCTCTCTCTCTCTCTCCTCTCTTTTATCCTTGTGAAGATTATCTGATGGAACTGAGTGCCTGTGTTACGTTAGGATAGCTTAGGTTTAGTGTGAACTAATTGGGTTCCGTTTTGTGTCTTAATTTTATTTTTTTTAAAGTATCTTTCATAATTTGTGATTAACTGAAGACGTTTAGTCTCTTATAGCCATGGAACATGCTGTAAATAAGTTGCATAATCATATTGTGCAATCAGAGAATCACAAAAGCTGGACAACATGGCCTCTCAGTACTACCAGTAACTATATGGTAATCTCTACAAAAACTGTCATGCAAGTATTTGTCATGCTATGTTGACAGATCATTTTATGTTTTTAGTTTTTTATTTGCTTGACCTCTGCAATCTCATTTCAAGTCTCTATGGGAGTTTTGGCTGTTATCTCACCCTGTTGCACACTTGGGCAGGAACAAGTAATTTGGTTTGCCTCAGCCACGACATTCCTCTTTATATCTCTTTCAAAACAGACGCTGTTGTCACATCCAACACCAGGGTCATGGTGTCCACACAACGACGTACACCACAACCACGAGATGGATTTAGCATCACGCTAAATGTCTGTTTGTTGTCTAGTGATAAAACACTTTGCTAGTACAACGTGCTGATTGGTGGCTGGACAAGCAGAATTTTCATGACAAATACGTTTACAAAAAACAACATATATCCGAAGCAAAGTAGTGTTAAGTAATTTGTCTGTCTACAATGAAAGCAGACATGTTGCTCAATGCAGAATAACAACCAATCTGAACATATTTGATGTTGAATATACAGTTTTGGACCAATAGGATAGTCCCAATAGGACTATACACAGGCTATTTCCCGTAAAGTGCATTAAAACTCTAAATGCACGTAGAAAAAAAACTGAATCCTTAGGGTAGGAACAATTTCTTGGTAGCTTCATAGGTAGATTTCTTCATATCACATTGCCGTGTACTGTGAAACAGACACTGTTATGTAAGAATAATGTGTGATGATTATGTGAGTTTTCACAGGTGGTGAACAGCAACTGCTGCTACAAAGTCAAAAGGATCAGTCAGTGGAAGTTATATAGTCTACTCTTAGAACACTTTCAAGAATCACCAACAAGGGATTTTTAAATGGATAATTCAACTAAAATTTTTTATTCTGTGATCATTTACATCCATGTTGTTCCAAACCCACATCACTCAGGATTCTCCTGCCTGCTCTTTTCAATATAATAAAAGTGAATCACTATAGTGATGACAATCACTATTTGCTGTTTATTTGCTCTATAACAGGCAAACCACTGCATTTTAATCACAATCCAAACAAAGATGCTACATTCATGTAGCATGAGCAGTTGTTTTTAATTCAAAGCAACTTCATATTTGTGAAATTATGCTACATTAAACACCTGAACAAAACAAAAACAGCAGACAGATTGAATGAAAATGTAAATTCACTCTCTGACAGTAGGTGGCAATTATGGAACAACAGCTGTTTCTTATTAACACTACTTCATACAGAGGTAAGCGGAAAAGCAAATGACAGTCAGTTCCCTTAAGAGATACATTCATATAAACCCCCAATTCAATATTTATATTTTTCTTCCTAGATTTCAAGCATCACAAACAGTGAGCTTGTTATATCTGGTACAGTATTTTCTCTGCTGGCGCATCCGTGTTCTCCTCTTTGCGTCCGTCTTCAGTGTGTCCCGTCTCTGGCCTGTGTTAATGTCCTGTTTACAGACTTCTTAATATTTACACACAAATTACATTTTGGGAAATGATTGCAATGCAGTTTGTGTGCAAGTCCGGAATAGAATTCGGCAAAAAAAAAAACTAAAAACTGGTTGCCGATCATGTGTTTAGAGCAAAAACAGTCCGGTTCTGATTTATAGCGTGTCGACCGGTGCATGTCTACACTAAACAATATCATAAAAGTGATTAACTCCTTCCCTGTTTTCCAAGTCTTCCAAAATCCTACAATAATTTTGTAGGAAGAAGAGACAGTAAATTTCTGTCCTAGCTTTCATTGGCATGTTCATGAGAGAAGCAGCAATGTCCGATTTGTGAACAAACTGTTCATTTAAAATTATATATTTTTGCCATTTTTGCTATGATAGGGCAGTAGAAGCAGTGACAGGAAGTGATAGGAAAGAGTGGAACAGTTTTGGAAAAGGACCATGAGCCACTTCCCACAAGGCTATGTTCTTTTCAAATCAGATCTTTTCAAAGATTCGGTTGATCTAAGTTACCTCACTTCAGTCCCCATTCACTGTAAAATAAAAGGTGGACCAGTACCTTAATATTTTGCATGAAATATTCCTTTAATTTTCTTTGACCTTCAGTTTTGCTCTTAGCTTCCAGCTTGTGTGTCAGACAGAACAGAACTCCAAAGCAACGGAAAGATAGACAGCTGACCCGTCAGAATATGATCATCATCACTGACACATTTGTTGCTTGTGACCATGATGGTTATTCACACAGACTGTGTTTGTCACGCCTGAGCTAATTTCAGCCTGACCTTTGTCACTATCATCTGAAACCAAGATGTTAGTCTAAATACACACTTTCTCCATGTCAGTGATATGTGGAATTAGGATATTTCAGTGAAATAAGAGGTAGATCTGGCTGTCATCCTGAATCAACAACAAGAGCAACAACAACAACAACAACAACAACACTATTGAGTAGTTATGCCCATCCCAAAGTGATAGTCAGCTTTGTGCAAATAAACAACCAAACAAAAACATAAATCGTACAGATTGTACATTCTGTAAATCATCTCATGTAATGCTTTGCTAACCCATCTTGAATACAACAACATTCAGCCAATAATTTATAGATACTGTGAGTGTTAATATTTGTTTTTATAGTAACAATTATTCATAATAAGATATTCAATGCATTTGATTTTTATTCTCAAATCATGCATTGTTGCACTTGTGTACTTTGCTTTCACACCTTCACGCCACTGAAATTTGCAAAACAATTGTATTGTACCATTGTAAATGTTTGGTACCACAACATTTTTGTACCAATATACCATGCAACTACCAATATGAACAAACAATTTTTACAAATGAAATAACATACAAATCAATTGCAATTTGGTCAGTGATGGCTGGTGTGTCATTAATACTAAAAAACACTTACCAAAGATTTCCCCATTCTTGGCGTATTCCGTCACAAGGTACAGCATATTCTTGGTCTCCATGACCTGCGTAAGGATGAAAAATATAATGCATGTTACATGTAAAATCCTCCATATGTCTTTGACACTATGGTAGATGGCCTACATAACTCCAAAATACACAAAAAAGCACTTAGAGAGTGCAAAAACCATTGAGTGATAAAATGACTGCTACATTAAGATTAAATCTGAAGTATCCCACTGAGTTCACAGTATTATAATGAAACGCACATGAATCAGAGTGGGACGCTAGTTTACTCGTAGCCTCGATTCATAGTTTAGTGTCAGAGCCAGCGATGTGTGGGAGGACTCCAGAATTAGCCAAAGCAAACAAAAAGATGAATAGACCTAAATGTAGTGAAGAGAAGTGGCATGTTATAATTCAGAAACATTCAAAGAGTCCCACATAAACACTACTGTCGGCCAATTAAACAGTCAGTTTAAGGTTTACTGATACATCAGCCTCATCTGTACCAAGAGGCTTTTGTGTAAATCAGCCTTATCTGGGCTCAACTTGTAGGGGATTTTCTACTCTTGCCATTTAAAGGCATTATTGGGTTGACTAATAAAATCAGCAGCTAGGCCAGAATATGAATCATCTTTTAAACTCCTCAACTAATTCTTCTTTCCAGAAACTTGTTTTGATGGAAGCTGTGATCTCAGAGCTGTTCAGAACACAATGATCACAAAGCACGTCTTATCCCAATCAGCTGCCAAATAAGAAAATAACTGGAAATAACTCAAATTATCTCATGCGAATATTTGATTCTACACTAGTTGGCTGTTGGTTTATGTGACAAACTGCCAGTAGTAGTGAGTCACATTAAGTCAAGAGATGGTTCACACTGTAGTCAAAGATAACCGCAAACAAAGTAGGGCTATCAATCAATTAGAAATGACATAATATGCCTATTGTATGTATAGTGTGTAGATTTAGTTTGTTTAATTAATTGCACTACATTTATGCATCAACTATTTATCTATTCATAATAATTAAAGAAATCACAGTATAGAATACTACAAAATAATATATTTTTTGTCTCATTCTGTGATAAGAAGCCACATAGGATCACGGAAGTTATTTCAAACACTCGAACTGACATTATACGATGACTTGAGATAAAACATGGTATTTAATCTCATACATTTTTGCGTTTTGATGCTATGCTAAGATAACATTGTAAATGTAGAAAAATAGAATTTAAGAAATATGAAGTATTTAGTATTTAGTGTATATTTGAATATATGAGATATTTAATGCATTTTTTAATTAAATGCACAACCTTAGCACATTAGTTATTCTATTACATTTAATAATAAAACAATATGCATATGTGTGTGCATATAAACTGCAATATATATGCAATTTTTAAGAAAATGATCACACTAAATTTTCATGTTAAATTGACACTGCTTAAAGTTTCAACCAACAAATCACGCTACCTAGAAACCTACATGAATGATGCTGCATATGCACTGCATATGCTCCATCTGATAGGTCCAAAGAAAAAGCTGACACGTAATGCTGCTGATGAATGACGTGTGAATAGAGGCAGATTACCACAGTAAATATGGATTATTTGCTGCCGCGTTACATGTACGTGAGGGTGCATGTGCGGAGCAGCTGCTTGGTGTTAGGACCCTGAGCCGTGGCAGATGGGGCAGAGGGAAACCGGGGGTTAGAGATGAGATGGCAGGGCCTGCAGAGCTGCCCTCTGTTTATGATGACTGAAAGGAAATGACTAATTGACCCATGCAGTTTGAATGGAGTAACCGTTGGAAATAATGATACACTATGATTACACGGCAAGGGGCTTGGACTGGTGCCGGTACGTTCTATAATAAGGAAGCGCTATTCACATTCCCAAAAGCCAAAGTGACCTAAAGTCTTACATAATGCTGCAGTGAAGTCACATTGAGGGAGAAGTTATCTCATCATCTAAGAGTTTGTGTGACTTTGACTCCAGAGTGTTAATGATCTCCTGTTAAAACAGGCTTTTTCCAGCTGAACAACTTTAATGTTGGTCATGTGAAAGTTTACAGTGAAAGGTAGTTAGCCATTAACTTTAGACAAATGGCTGGAGGTAATCTGGTGAAATTTGCTCAGGTAAAATGAGAGAAGTGCATGGTATATCATATAATATATGTTCCTCTTTTGTAAGTCGCTTTGGATAAAAAGCATCTGCTAAATGCGTAAATGTAAATTTTTGTTCTATTACCAGTCCTGTGTGTCATTGTCACCTGTGGTATATGTGTGAAGCCGCCTTTCCACTATCTCTGAAATTCACAGATGTTTGTCACGTTTCGCCTCCCTAGTGGCAGTAGCATGGAACTTTCAAATTAGGCCTAGTTGTTAAACAGCCATTACCCTCTGCTTATTCACCATGACAAAATGAATGCATAATGAATGTATGATTATCTACACAAAACAAATGACCACCAATACCTCTGAAACTTATTTAACATAAATAATATTTTAACAATAACAAAATTATTTCTGAGATAATTATTCATAAGAAATAGTGTTTAAAGAATAACTTGTTTTCTATTTCCTAAAGCTACTTCCTCAAGCTACTCAGTGAAATTCATTAGTCTTGCTGCTGTCTGCAGTGTATGTTCAAGTTGTCAAGTTGTATGAATTGATTTGAATTGGTTAGACATTTCAAGCTTTCTATAGATACATTTCTCATATCTGTGAGGCAAGTAGCCTATGCTGAGTTTTGGTTCATTTGTGACATGCTCCAGTTCACGGAGACTGAGACGGCAGAAAGCGCATCCTGTATTTTTTTTCTTTATTTTACAAAGGCACAATGTTTTTGTGTTATTGTGAATTTACACAAATAAAAGTAGGCAGTTTCAAATGATCTATAACTCTTATCTGTATGACCAAAAATGATCAGGAAAATGTCGTCAGGAAAAAATGCAAGTGATCGCGTCTGCGCCTCCATGTCATGCGTAGTGGTCAGTTTACTGAAATTAAGCAGCCTCAATGACATATGCAGGACGCAGCCTTCAAAATGGGACACAGCTTTGGATTTGCACCTAATTAGCGGACATTTATCTAAGTTAACATAAGAGCAAGCAGCCATGTAAAGTTGCTACTTACATGTTTCAAATGATAAGCCATATTTGAGGTCGATGGAGGACAGGCGAACATTTGGATTTCCTGCCCAACATACTGTAATTACCACAAAGAACCGCCACAAGGTTTTTTTGTTGTTGTTCTGCGACTAACTGACTAATAAAATTTTGGTCGACTAAGCCTCTTCAAGTCGACTAACGTTTAGTCAACTATTAGGGGGCAGCCCTAAAATAAATGCTTTGTTTATAATGAGGAGGATATTTTGAGCTATGAAACTTGCGGGATGTTTTAATGATACAAAGACCTCTTAAATGTCAGCAGATCAAGGCAAATTTGATTTCTCATGTCATGATGACCCCTTTAAAGTAAAATCACTGGTCACTGTACCAGCTGTTGATTGTCGGTTTTGAGCCTAGAAATCCCATATCGGTACATCCTTCTTAAAACCTTAATATTATATCAAGTATTTTATATTTACATTTAGCAGATGCTTTTATCCAAATCAACTTAAAAATGTCAAATGTCAACTTAAATCATTTAAGAGCCAACAATACTGGCAGCAAATGGCCTGGGCAGGCATTACCTGGTACAGTTTAATGATGTGCGGATGGTCCAGCATTTTCATGATCTGTACTTCACGATAGATCTTCTCCAGGTTTACAGCATCTAGCTGGGTCTTGTCAATGATCTTTATAGCAACCTGTTGAATTAAGGGCACAGAAACACACTTTCATTGGTACAGAGCCTATTGCCTCAAGCTACTCAGTGAAATTCATTAGTCTTGTTGCTGTCTGCAGTGCAAGTTGATCTAGTCTTCGCAAGCCCCAGCGCAGATCAAAGGCACAATACACGCGAGTAAAGTTAATATACACCTAAGTGTCTGTTAACGGCTCAACTACTGAAGTAGGCTAATGATCCAAATGATAATTTTCCCACAGGCTTTTCATCTTTTGCCAGACAAATAGGAGAAGAACACAAGTAATTCACCATTTCATAACCAGTCATACTTTAACCCCTCTTTTGACTGTATAGTAATAATAATGTTCAGGTAAGTACACAGAAGCAGAGAAACCAGGACATTTTCCACAGGTAAAGACTTTAACCTTTGTTTTATATTATTACAGTGATATAAAACATTTTTGTTTTGAAGATTTACGATACTGTGGTGCTTTAGCATGTTTCCTGCTGTTAGTAATATTTATAATGCCAAAGTAAGGCTCAACAATAAGGAGATATATATATATGATGGCATATGGTGCCAAAAAAAATTAATTATATAATTTATTAATCTGATGCTTTCTTTCACACAATTTCGAAAGACGTAATCTATGTTAGTCAGCTACATTATCTTAGTGAGATCGGAATCATCAGAACTTGCAAAACAACAATCAGTATTTCACAGAAATCCAAATGTTTACGTTTGCAAGGCATTAAAACATATGTACATGATAAATGCATGTAAGAAAATTGGAATGTATTGGACAAGTGACAGTTCTGTCTACTGGCCTGAAACTCTCTCACACTGACTCCGGGCCAAGATAATGGTAACTGACTGAATACATGATTACAGCACATCACTCCCTATGAATCACCTGTCATATGCGAATGTGGTTAGTCATTCTCATTGGAAGTAACAGTGATCCAACTGTCCGTTGAAACCATGAACAATGCAGGCAAGAGGCAATACTGGAGCAGAAACACAAAGCGGTAGACGCATGGTACCAGAGCATGTGTATTCTGAAGAGAGCTCAGAGGGAGAACAGAGAAATCACAAAACACAAGAGAGGCTGATGAGAAGCTCTGGGAGCCGAGACGGTGTCGTCCCCACAGAAATGAAGCCGCCTCAAGGCAGCCACTGCAGAGATGCATCAACTCTGTACAACATAATCCTGTTACATATCTTAATTCCCTCACATTCTGCTCCAATGCTCAACTCTACATTTGCAGACTTGCAGAGAGTCGGAAAACCACAGCTCTCAGAGCAGGCGTGGCACAACGCAAGCACCTATAACACCCTCAACCAAAACTTTACTGCAAAGCAACACATTTCAGTGACACAATGTCAACAGAGGTCATGAACCTTGGATTTTTAAAAATCATTTGATAAAGACTGCACTCATAGAGTAAACATTTTAGAGCTTAGTGTAACTAGGAAAATGTAAAATCTTTTTTATTTTATTATTATTTTATTGACATTTCCCTGATTTCCCTGACCCTGTGTCATGCATTTGGTGCTCAGCAGGGTTTCTTTGCAAGGAATGCAAGACAAACATCAGCTCAGGTTTTGTGATGAGACGGCATCCATTATCACAAAATCACCCATGTTGCTTATGCAACCACTGCACAACAGCATGGCCCATAAAAGGGCACTAAACCAGCATAATTTCTTGCTATTGTACACAGCCTTTGGCTTTGTCTTTCTTTGACAACTAGTTTCAGACACAATTAAAGCTGACAATGCTTGAATACTCTGCATATTTCCATTGAGGCATTAGGCTGGTGGACGTGCGTGTACCAGTGCGTGCAAAGCTGCACAAAGGTTTCATCTAAATGTAGACTGTAACATACTTTGGATCAGAAAAAGAAAAAGAAAAAAACTAAAATTGAACTGAAAATGACAAAAATGCACCAGATACTTTATTTAAATGTTATAAACATTTATATTATTTAGATATAGGTTTGATGATGATTTTATTTTATAATGAAAAACAAATAATAATTCATTTTAATTCATTTAAATATTTTACATAGATGTTGACAAAATGGTTAAAACGTTTAAAAAAAAAAAAAAAAAATCAGCCCAGATGAAGTTATAAAACATTCCAGGTGGTTCCTTCAGCACAACAATGCTGATACCGCTTCAGACAAACAGGTTGTTTGTTTATTACCCAAAGACAATAAGTTCTCACAGAACTAGTGTCAACTATAACATAATATTATCAAGCCAGACTTTAGAGACTGTAACTTTGTATCCAGTAGTTTTGCAGTGCATACACAAGGGTTAGTTCATATATTTAGGTTAGCTCATATATTCTCAACTCACCTCTGTCTTGGTTATACGATGTCTTGCTAGTTTTACAACAGCGAAATTCCCCTTTCCAAGAGTCCGCTCGATATCGTAGAAGCCCACTCGGACAGGACCCCTGAGCACTGGCTTTTGGTGACAGTCAGCCATGACCATGCTGTTTGTGAAACACTAGGGTTTGGAAGATAAGAGACCTGCCACTTGAGCCTCAAGATAACGAGGTCGGCAGAGGCTAACGCGTGTAGAAATGCCAGTGTGCCGGCCACGGTGCTCGCTGACGGTCCGCTCCAGTCTTACCAGGAGAAGCAGAGTGTTTCGGAGCGCGGCGAAGTGTCACGCCACCTCCTCCAATACAATAGAGCTCTAATATTTCATCTGTGTTTGCGAGAGTACACGAGTTGACTGGCAGGAGGCATCATGTTCTCTGGTTGACGTGCATTGACGTCAGAGCCTATGGGGGTATTTGTACAGGGGGCGGGGCTTAGAAGCGCTTCCACACTCCAGTGCCAATTCGTTTCCAAGACGACAGACCCACCTCTTACGTCAACGGCCAGAGCGTCGCTCTGTTTGCTCGAGCGCTGGCTGTGAGTGTGAGCAACTTTGATAAAGTCTCTCTCGAGTACTTCAGTTCAGTCGAGGAATGAGAGCCGACGGGGGACGTGCTCGGTATTTGAAGGCTGTGCGCTTTGTTTTTCTCTCTTTATTGTATCTTAATATCAAGTCAGGGCAGGGGTTTCAATCTTTTAGGTGTCGCTGATCCCCAGTGTGACGATCCTCGTGCGAGGCTATAAATACTGAACAATCAATATTATAAATAAGTCAAAATGACATCATTAGAAAAATATTTGGTCTCTGTTTAGTTAAAAAAAAATTCTACTCATTGTGCTGTACTGTAAAATGGATTATTTATTTATTCACTAGATTATTTACCTATTTAAAGATATTACTTATTCATAATCTTCTTATTTATTTAATGTCTTTTTTTTTTATTCTAAACATTTCCACAAACCTCCTTTTAAGTAGAACCCCACAAACCCGGCCTTCAGGGTTAGTTCACCCAAAAATGAAAATTCTGTCATTAATTACTCACCCTTTTCCAATTACTCACCGTTTCAAACCCGTAAGACTTTCGTTCATCTTCGGAACACAAATGAAGATCTTTTTGGTGAAATCTGAGAGCTTTCTGTTGGCTAATCTCCATAGACAGCTATGCAGCTACCATTTGATGCTTCAAAACGTTCATAAAGAAATCGTAAAACAAATCCATATGAGTTGAGCGGTTTAGTCCAAATTTTCTGAAGAGACACGATCGCTTTATATGATGAACAAACTGAATTTAGTCTTTTACTCACAAATAAACATTCATCAACTCATACATCAGTTGTGGTAAACAAAAGCTCAAGCATATTCGCTTGACGTGCGAGAATCAATGAGGTTCATTCTCATGTTACGCAGCATGTTTGAGCTTCCGCAAGAACCAAGGAGTTAGTTTGTTCTCGCGCATCAAGCATGTTCGGTTGAGCTTCTGTTTATGTTCGCTGATCAATGTTTAAATGTGAATAAAAGCCTAAACTAAATCTGTTCTTCAAATAAAGTAATCGAGTCTCTTCAGAAAATTTGGACTAAACCGCTCAACCCATATGGACTAGTTTTAGGAACTTTTTGAAGAGTTATTTGCGTAAGTTACAGAAAGCTCTCGGATTTCATCAAAAAGAGCTTCATTTGTGTTCCGAAGATGAACGAAAGTCTT
Source organism: Abramis brama (assembly GCF_963993115.1). Taxonomy (NCBI): domain Eukaryota; kingdom Metazoa; phylum Chordata; class Actinopteri; order Cypriniformes; family Leuciscidae; genus Abramis; species Abramis brama. Next base: position 18,109,560 of record NC_139972.1, read on the forward strand.
ACGGGTTTGGAACGACCTGAGGGTGAGTAATGACAGAATTTTTATTTTTAGGTGAACTATACCTTTAAATAATAACATTTTGAAACATGACATGACATCTAGGACAAGTCAAGGGTTTGCAACCCAGCCCTGTAGACGTCACAGCAGTCGTAGCTCACCTCATATTTGGTCAATTACATCATCATATAAAGCAGTTTCGTTGCAAACTTTAAATGTCTCTAGAATCAGATGAGAGAGAATATCAAGAGTAAGTGTAAAAAAGCACTACAGACAGCGAACGATTTGTATTGGAAATTTTATTTTAAACAACAAATATGTATCAGCCTATCATATGGCGACATCTCCTGGACACATGATGTACTGCAGTACTAATAAAATACTTCACTGCTCCTGCAGCTCTGACGTCGGAGAATTCAGCAGAATAATAATGCATTTTCAAATAGAGTCAGACCTTTTGATCAGTCCATTTCCATGTCTTTTGTAGTCATTACGATTTTATAGTGTTTTAGCTAATGAAATATTTTATAAGTAAGCATAACTAGAAAAAGTACTCTCCTTTTCCATGCTTGATTTTAAAATTACCTGCTTTTCCATGAGTGTGGAAACAATGTAGAGTAACCCCAAACAGCTATTCTGTTTAAGAAAAAGTCAAAATAATGTGACAGAGTTATTATTATTATTATTATAAGGACAGAGACAACATATAATCATTTACAATCAAAATACAGCAAAAACTCATTTATATTTTTTCTCACAATTTCATACCTACCCAAAGGAAAAATACATAATCAATATGTTATAATAATGTTTTATGCATACAAGTCCTTTAGCTAATTCCTTTAATTTTTTTTTTTTTTTTACACAATGGAGCTTACAAAGCAACTAGCCTTCAAAAACAAGGGAACAACAGTAGATATCCTTTAGAGAGGCCATTTTCAGAGACATAGAAGGATGTTTTTGAGATGGGCTGAGAGGTCAGCGTGTTTTGTGGATTTCCAAAAGGGAAGGTCCTGTTCCAGGATACCAGCTTCCACAGAGGAAGCTCTCACAAGCCGATGACACCTTTATGCTTCTTTGTATAGTCAGTTATGGGAATTTGAGCTTCACTGTACTGTACACCCCTGCATTAGACCCCACTGGCTTCCCAATCCTTCACACTAGGTCACAGTGTGCACATCAAAGAGCAGGCATTCAGACTGGAGATGAGATCAAACATGGTGCCACACTAGTGGGAGAGAGGTCAGTATATACTGTATATAGTGTTTTAGTATCCATATATGTCATTGTCCACCCATCCGGCCTCTCCTGCCGAGGGGCTCCGGCAGGTCTCGTAGATGTCATTAGTGACAAAACCACACCGTGCGGGGCGGCTCGGAACGTTCTCGTAGTCCTCAAACTGACTGTTTGGGGATGTCACGCTAAATGTTTTGTCGATTTCAGAGCTCATGTACTCCAGGTGAGCTCCAGGCTGGTTGAATTTGTTGGTGTGTTCATAACTATTTTGACTTTTTGGAGCTACTGGACGCACCCACTGTCCTGGCACGGCATAGATTTCATTCTGTTCTTTTCTCCTTCAAATACAGACACAAAGTATATTATATGGCAGGGTGACAGACAAAATAGTTCATGAAGATAATCAAAGTATGAATTGATGAAAATGTTTGCACTGCATTACACACCTCCTTGACATGACTCTGAAACAGAACACCCCCGACACCACCAATATCAACAGCAGCATCACTGGTAGAATGGCCAGGAGGATGTAGTAAATATTAATCGTGTCATCTGAAATAGAAACTAAAAAAAGGCTATAGTTATTGAATGTTACAAATATAATTATTAATCAAATATTATAAAATAATCATTTTAAAAAGAAATTATAAATATTATATATATATATATATATATATATATATATATATAGAGAGAGAGAGAATATAATTATTTTTCCTTAACAAAATTGGGATCATGAATTGTCAGGGTTTTTGCTGTATTTATTGCTGTATTACCAGAGGACTCTGAGAGTTCAGTTTTTATCCTGTCATTGTCCACAGTAATGGGCGGGTGCTTTGGCACCAAAGTCAGGTCATGAATACCTAAAAACAAGAATGACAGCGAATGAGGAATAAGCACTTATAATATTTGGTCTTAAAGGGTTAGTTCACCCAAAAATGAAAATTCTGTCATCATTTACTCACCCTCAAGTTGTTCCAAACCTGCATGAGTTTCTTTCTGAAGAATGTTGGTAAGCAAACAGTTAAATGGGGCCCAAAAGTCAATGGGGCCCAACAACTGTTTGGTTACCCATATTTAGCAAAATGTCTTCTTTTGTTTTCAGCAGAAATAAGAAATGCATACAGATTTGGAACAACTTGAGGCTGAGTAAATGATGACAGAATTTTTGGGTGAACTATCCCTTTAAAGATGATGACTGTCCTCTTATGTTTGTGAAAGTATAATTCCACTTCCACCTCTAGAGGTCATCATAAGCATTATTATCCATACAAAGTTGGAATGTCTTTTTAAAGAAAAAAATCATATTCTGTCCTTTTATTGTGTCCACATTTACACATCCAGTCGTTTTAAACCTATATAATTTTCTTTCCTCCATAGAGCACCAAAGCATTTTAGAAGAATGTTAACGCTGCTCTTTTCTTTTTTTCAATTAAAGTGAACGGGTGAGTAATTATTTTTTAGTATTTTTTATATACTATTATAGCATTTATTAATTTTTTAAAAATTATTTTTTATTTATTTTATTATTATTATTTTTTAACATTGTAATTTTATGTCCTTTTGTTATTTTTATTAATTTTGTTTTTTAAATAAATATTTAATTGATTTAATTTCAGTTTTAGTCATTTTAGAACTTCAATTTAAACTTGTTAATCTTATTTAGTTATTTTAGATTCAGTTAATGACAGCAGCACTGGTAAAATTATGACAGAATATTAATTTCTTTGAGGAACTATCCCATTAATCTAATTTTATCTGTGATTATAGGTACTATAAACATGCTAATATCTCACAGCAATTTAGACACTCTCACTTATTAATATACTGTATATTACTAATAAGTAAAATATAATATCACTATTGTTGTGTCAAAAAAAAAAGTATCAAGCACACCAGATAAAACTTATGGATTTGTTTACCTGTATGTGTGGTGATATTTCCTGCTGGAGTGGGGACAGGATGCTTCTCTAAACACATACAGGAGTTTACATTTGAAGTCCTTTTACATAATATGTTTACACCAAAAGATGCTTGACTGATATTTGTTCGCTATTAAACATCTTAATGTGACAGCTAATCTTAACAAGCAAAAGCTTACCGTCTGAGTACTTGCAGATGAAATTATTCTTGGAATTGCAATTGTAGTCCATCCACTTGAACAGGTTGCGCTGCTTCTGGATAGCAGAAGACGAGGGCCGGTAGAGTAACGCCACACACTGATCAAGGCCACAAGAGGGCTCCGTCACCAGCCAGTTCCTAAACACACCACACATTCACTGAAAATTCTCACATTTTACATTTTACTTTCACTTAAAGGGATAGTTTACCAAATATTGAAAATGATGTAATCATTTACTCACTATTATGATTCATAAGACTTAGAATATAGAATACAAGCAGTGTTATTTTAGTATTATTTACTATTAATATATGTATTTATTATCAATTAGCTATTATTTTTATTATTATTATTACTTTAATTCTAGTTTAAAATATTTATATATAGCCTAGCTTAATTCATTTTTATTTCTGTTATTTATTTCAGTCAGTTGCCAAATTTTTCTTTAAGTTAAAGTTTTTCATCTAATATTTATATTGTATTTTATTTCAGCTTTATTTCAATTACCGAATACAATTTTGGTAGTTTTATATAACAATAACAGCACTGGTATAGAGCACTTTTATGAATCTTTTGTGCCCATCTATTGTAATTGCAACCGGAACCATATTCAAAATATCTCCTTTAGTGAAGAAATAAGAATGACATGAGGATGAGAAAAACATGACAGAATCTCTAAAACCAAACATACAGGGGGGAAAAATCATCAGAAAATTTCAGGATGTTGTTACTGCAAATATCTTACCTATATGTGGCCTGACTGTAATCAAGCCAGTAATACTGTGCTGAACAATCAACGTTATATTGTGGGCTCCTTCGTAGCCCAATCCAGAAGTCTCCATCCAAGGCCCTGAGCTCCTGAACAATCTTCTCCACCAGACGCTGCTCATTCTCGGTCTCAATACTGAGCAGCTCCCCATCATCCTCCCTGCATTTCTCTCTGGCTGCCTCAAAGCTCGCTCTGAGCCTGCTGTCCTGGAAGCTTGTGATCTTATAGCAGGGCTTCTCTATCCCTCTCCGGCATATCCTGTTTTCTGCAAACCACATCACCAAAAAACACTGATGAGAGTGTTGAACCTAAAGCACTATTGTGGAAACATTGTGGGAACCGTTATAGGAAAGTTGGCGCAGGGAATTCAGTGAGCTAAGTGAGGAAGAAACCAGGAGAACTTCCACATACTGTCAGGCGGAAAATCCTCTCAAGCAAAGTCATGTGTGCGACAGCCATCAGCCATGCCCTCTCTGACTAAAAAACAGCTGTGACCCAAATTTTAAAACGCTTCTTATCCGAAAACTGAACATAAACACACAACTTTAACATAAAAAGAAAACTCAGTGAAGCTGTAGTTGAACGTTTTGTTGTATTATCAGAAGTTTATATTCGTTAAATGGTTCTGCAAAACGCTTCAGAAATCTTTATTTGAAAAACTGCGATTCGTTAACCGAAACCATCGTATTGTTTGACTGTCAGTGTTGCATATTGTGCACTCGAACTGGACACTAAGGTTTATTTCAACGCATGTAAGAGGCAACAAAAATCTAACGGAGTCCTGTCGTTTGAATACCACTGTGCATGAACCGACATTTTATATAAATATTAAGCACAAACTCACCACCGAACGCGCTTGATGCGCAGCTGGGATGGAAACAAACTGCCAAAACAGTTCCGATCAGTTTCATGAACTCCATCTCTACATAGTTTCAAAAGGCGTGTGATTGCCTCGACACGACGGTTTCTAGATCCTGGTAAAACGTCCCGCTGTCAGACGAAACAAACAAACACAGGCAAAGTTTTCGCTCGACTCAAGAAAGCTGCTCGGGTCTCGAATGAATGTGCTTGCCAGCAGAAACTGTTGTAGCTGTTTTTGTGCTGACACTCTCTGTGTAAATGTAAACAGTGTTCCAAAGAATTTTTCCACGATATCGTTTCTTGTTTGTTAGCTACTTTTTAAATTAATTAACAAATAATAAATTAGTGAAAAGTAGTAGGCTACACAATTTTTTTAATGTATACCGATTGAATACTTTTTTTACTGTTTCGAGCTTTCGATGCTTTAAACTTTTAGTCACCATGAAATCAAAATTGACCATTCTTATTTTTATGGAATATTGCAGTAGTATAATACTTATGCACATCATTATTTTATTAATTCAGGTGCCCTCATAATCTTCAGTCAAACTAAACTAACTTCCCTCTCGCGGTGACATCTCATCTCTTCTCTGATGACGTGTTTACTGGCGTGAGGGCGGGACAACCTGTCACTCACATGAGATCACAGCAATAGCAAACCACAACCATCCAATCAATTCCCCATGGACAAAATCAAGTCCCGCCCAGCGCCATAGTTTTTTTTTTCTAGTTCGAGAAGCCGTTTTACACCACAGAAAAGACATGCAAACAAAAATGATTGTGTTTTTATATAATGGATAGTACCATAGAGTTATTTTTGGGAGGTTAGACCCCAAAATAAAAATATGAAAAATTATTAATTTTTTTCTATTTCATTTTTTTCTTCTAAATTGTTTTATGTTGTAGTGCTTTTGTATGTTAAATATGTTGCAGGAGATAAGTGATAAGTAACCGTGTTCTTCATCTTTTAGCACAATTTCTACTTTTCCTGTGTGTATCACTAACACGCATCAATCACTGTAGTTTCTAATTCACATAAAATCAGTTCGGAGACATGTGCAGAGGGACCAGTGTTGTTTGGCTCACAAGCAAACTGACAGAGGAAGTAAGATGGGTGACTGGTTTGTGCAAGTCAAAGGAGCTCAGTCACTGCTGCTGACCCTGCCAGCTCACAGTCAGACGCACATTATCCCCAGGAATAGGAAGCCAGTCAGGAAAGAAAGCACACAGTTTTTCAACAGGCTGTTTCCTCTTCATCTTAGTGGGGAGTTTTTTTGTTTTTGTTTTTTTTGTCCTTTTTCATTTCTAGACATTTTCCCCTTGACCTGACAAAGAAAATAAATTCATTATACGGAGCTTAAGTTAGGAAATATAAACTGTAAAAAAAATTCTGGTGTTCGTGACAAGAGGCCCAGTTACAACTTGGGTTAAATTCATGGAAGAGGAAAACTCCTACTGTGTATGTAATCATATATGCAGTGAAATCTGGTATTATGAACAGATCCTGCAGATGTCATGAGGTTTTGGAGAAGTAAGGGTGAGGCCATTAGACCAGTGGCATTGCATGTGCAGTTTGTTTGTGCTGATCTCTGGCAGGCTGCCCGGACTCATTGCCCCTCCTCTGTCATGTCTCTTTTATTAGGCTCAAGTCACATCTTTTGAGAACCACTAACCACTGAATGTATGCTTGACATTTGTATTGAAAGCGTTCAGAAACTTGTGACTGTGTTATTGCTTTAATTGTTATATTTACATTATTGAGTGTTTAAATTATTTACATTGTTATTTATATCTTGTATTGAGTAACTTATATTTTAGACTTACATTTCATGCCAGTTAATTTGTCTGTTTTTGATCCACCACAAACAAAGCCACAGCACAATCCCTGTGCATTGTTCCTAAATGAAATAATTTGTAAGTTAATGATGACTAACTCGTAAAGACGGAGGCTAAATACGGAATAGCAGAATACTCGCCATTAAAAGATATTGGAGAAATAAGAAGTGCTAGTGCGCTATTCCAGTGCCGTAGATAGGGTATACGGGGCCCTGGTGCGGGTTGTTGCTGTGGGCCCCCTCGGTTGAAATCACGGGGGGCCCTCTAGCTACGACCATGTGCTATTCTGTGTTTTTGAATGAATTGATTGAATGATTCAATGACTCGTTCATAAAGACTTAGGCTGCTTCTGAAATCGCATACTCTCTTAAGTAGGTACTTATTTTGAATAAGTAATTCACAACCACTAAAAAAGAATGTTATATGAGTGTGTGTATTGTGAATGTAATCCAGACGTTTAGCCTACATTCGCCATGTCGTCATTATCAAGTGACTTACCAGCTCCATTTACGTTGCTTCACCGCCATTCACAAATCCTCTCCCATGGCCTCATGGGATAGTAAAATGTCCATCGTATTCATACTTCAGAATCTTGCTGGAAGTAGTAGCTAGTTCATCCGGGTACTTTTTGCTTACTGTGGGTACGGGTACAGTACTGTGAATTCTGACATACTTATTTTGTCACATACTGTTTTTTCGTCTAGTATTTGTAGGGAAGCGTTCGATTTCAGATGCAGCCAAAGTAACCAGTGTTGTCGGTACATTGGTACTCCGGTAGGCTTAGGCTATATCAGCACGCCTGGGCTATGTCCAAAAACTTTGGCAGTGAAGCAGCTTTTGCGCATGAAGGTAGCCTATCTCTCAAAACTAATTTTGCACTGGCTTCTGAGGCAGAATAATGCTTTATTGATCAACAAAAAAATAGAGAGAGCTTTGATGATAACTAAGCTAATATTTACTACTATACTAATTTCACGTTAATTACATCAAAAATGAAGACAGTTGGTCACGTTTGCACACAAACTGACCACTTGAGCAAGTTGGTTAGGTATGTTCGGCTTGTGTCACCTTGTGTGGATGGCTGTTGCCGTATATTTATTGCACATGCATATAGAATGGACATTAAAGTTTATCTCACTGAATGCAATGCATTTTCTATAACCTGCAGGAAAGTAGTTATTGCAGCAGGCAGATATAGGCCTACGCATACTTAAGCACAGACTGACTCTTGTAATAACTGAGTTTGAGAAGACACCAGATATACTGCCACTACTTTCAATGTAATCATAGACAGATATAGTTTGAGAATAGATTGAAAGACAAGACTGTTTAGAATTGTTTAATTTATTATTTGGGTTATATTCTGTCTGCTTATTTTGTGCTCGAACCATTAGCAATAGTAAGATAATAATATTTCTGATATTAAAGCAGAACGGACCTAACATAACCTATTATTATCTGGTATTAAGACCGCTGTCAATATCATTGCTCATTTACTGGCAAAATATTTGTGTTGTTGTTTTTAAACCTTTGAACCAGCAGGTGGTAGTGTTGTACTAGTATTGTTCTGTTTTTCTGAACAGGCTCCACTGTTCCTTGGGTCGGTTCTGATCAACTTGGGTCTATTCTACTCTAATGCGGTCACAATTGACATCCTTTAAAGGGAATCTTCTTTTTCTCCAGTAGTAAAATGTCCTATGTGATTAATATCATGATGAAAGAAGCAGAACTCTAACAACAGTATGAAACCACTATTTTGTTCCCCACAAAATATGATTCAATTACAATATTATACTAGTATTGCTGGCACCTGACAAATCGTTTTGTTTGGTTCTCTTTCTGTTCTTCCTCTATTTTAAAAATGGAGAATTGTGTGGCTAAAATTTGTATTCTGTAGTTACAGGATCAGAATGTGAAGTTGTGGAAAGTTCTTATTTATAGAGATGTAAATGTATGAATTATGAATAAAGAATCAATTCAAAATAACCTCACTGTGCAGATGGTTTGACTTCTTGAACAAGTATGATTCTCATACTATGCATTTGACCTCCTCTCTGAATCAGAAGAACACAGGGATTTAGATTGCTGTCACTGTTAAGTTGTTTTGTCCAGTGGAGAAGAACTGAAAATCATCAAGGTGTGACACATTGAAGCATAATATGTGAAATGTATTCTCTGACCAAGGGGCTTTTTGGCAAAAACAAGCGAACATGCTTCATTCAAAGTTCTTTGTCAGATATCACTCATCACTCAAAACCGACCCTTTAGCCTTTAGCAGGGGTGTCTTGAGCTAGTCTAGAGATAGCTGCTCTTAGAATACAATAGATGATGCTTGCATGCGAGCCAGACTAACAAAAGCTATTTTTGGCATCCTGTGTTTCATACCTTGTGGCAAATTATCACATTTCTTATATTCATAATGTTCTATTCCCTGCAGGAGATGATGCAACATTTCATGTTTCAAATGATTCATACATAATAGACTCTTAATTTATTTTATAAATCTTTGAGATTCAATACTGTAACAGAAAAATAGGTTCCCAGATGGATAAATTAATACAAATTATTTTGAATAAATCATTAAAAAGTATTTTAAATAAAATCCATCTGAATGCAAGAATACAGAACTGTTTTTACTGCTGGTTCACACAGACAACAACACATTTAAAAGTTTGAAGATATGGATTTACATGTTCATTTACAACAATATAGCAATAACATCAGTCTCACAACAACCCTGTAATAATTTGTATACGTAGTTTCAAATCTTTTACTCCTGAAGCCGACTAATCAACCAACACTATTTAAAATTAATATATTGGCCAATAGGATTTCATTTTTAGATTGTGTGCTATTCAAGACTTTATTTCATTGAAAGAAAATATCAGTGAACAGATTAACTGACTGCATTTATTACATACATACAAATGACAGGTGTCAATATCCTTTCCAGCTTATACATAATACATCATAAAACCAATTATAATTGCAACAGTACAGTGGGTATCATTTTAAAAATATAAAAATCGTGTAAGAGTAAGATACTTTGTTGTCATTAAAGTACAACAACATTTAGAATGGCAGCTCTCAGAAGCAAGAAACATTTACTCATAAAATATTGCAGGCTGAATATTAGCACATTCAGTTACATAAAAGCCCCTGATGGCATATTGCACATTATAGGCCAATTAAAAAATGCATTTGATTGTAAAATTATATAAATATAAACCTATTAACATCCACATGGTCGTTATCACAGTTTTATTAGAATTCATGTATATGGACTTATCTGAAAAGTGTCTTTTGGATATGTGTCAGATCCTGCTGTCACTGTCATTGTTCACCAGAGCCAGAGGATTGATGTTATAATCTGTGAAGGAACTGTACGGTAATGTAGTAGGGGGGATGAGACACTCCCTGCACCTATTGAATCACGCCTGGGGTCTAACCCTATATAAGAAGCATCATCTCATCACCTTTTTCAGATAGTGTCCATTCAACTCCCTGGGAGTTAAACAGGTATGGTGTACTGTTTCTTTACACTGATATCGACTGCTTTTTTCCCTAAATTACTATAAAAATACAATTAATTCTAAATAATTACCTTCACTGTTATTGTAACTGTTACAGAGGTTAAGGTTGTGATGTTGGATGACTTGACTTTTAAATAGGTGACTTTTGGTCATGTTCTGCCTTTGCTCTACAGCAGGAATGATGCTGTGCCTCTGCTTATGTGCACTGGCTCTCGTCCTACAGCCCATTCACTCGGCCTATAACTGCTCCTCGGTGTATAACAGGGTTCCAGGTGAGTCTGTGACCTTTCAGATTTTACGACAGTCCTCCATTCTCTGCAGTTTGCTTGACACTAAGACCTCCCTTTTTGTTTAGATAACAATGATCTGGTGGTACACTGTGGCACCAGTGTGATCACTCTGGAGGTAAACCTGTGCACCGCTGAGTGGGCAGGCTTTGATCCCAATGGCCTGGCTCTGAACGGGGAGCGCAATAACGCCCAGTGCAAGGGCACCATTGACACCACTGTGGACCCACCTGTCATCCGCTACCTGCTGGCAGTCAACCACAGCCAGGAGAACCCATGTAGACAGTCTTTGCAGGTGCGATGAAAAAAAAGAGATTTGTTATCTTTCTCTATGTTTAAGTTTGAAAACATCATTTTTCTCCTCCTTTTTTTAAATCACAGTTGTGGGGTGGCAAATACAAACTAAAACATTAATAAAAGCTGCATACATACAAATTATTTTTCCAAAAATAGTTAAACACAAAAAAATTGAGGCTAAATGTGTAAAGATATTTTTAAACCATTTTTTATGATTTTTTTTGTGATTTAATATGTATTATAAATACAAAAAAGTATATAAAGTATAAATAGTAAAATATTTTTAGATGTATAGCATTTTTGTGTAGCATTTTATTGAAAAGGTCATCATGTGATACATTATATTCTAATTAGAATTTTTTTTAAATGAACAAAAGCTGAATACATACTTTACTAATTATAAAAAAATAATAATTTCCACTTGTGCATTTTTAGATTGTGGATGAGAAGCCCAGCTCCTCTGGTCCATTCAGCATGTTCTCCAGCATTCAGGCCGTCATTATCACAGGATACATTGATACGCCCAGCTCGGCAGAGGGCATCATCAGTTACTCCACAGACCTCTACTATCACTTCTCTTGCCGTTATCCACTGGAATACCTCATCAACAACACTCAGATCGTAGCGTGAGCATTAAGACGTTCACCCTCCACTGCATACTTCACCAACTGCAGTGACAACAAGAGGATTGACTTGATTTATATTTTTTTTCATGCAGGTCATCAGTGTCAGTGGCCACTAGTGACAACAATGGAACTTTCATTGACACTCTCAGCATGGGTGTCTTCAATGTAAGTCTAGATTTGTGTTAAAATTCCTTTCTCTGAATGCAAAATATGCCAGATTTTTAAAGATATTTTTCGATTATTTTCATGTCAGAACACAGATTATACCAGCCCTTTGGTGGTTCCGCCAAATGGATTAGATCTGCGCACTAAAGTCTATGTTGAAGTAAAGGCTGACAATCTCACTGGAAAGTAAGAACACTGCAGTTTCACTGAATAGCATGTTTCTCAATGGTTTTATTGAGGAATGAAAAAACAATTTCTGCCTTTCTTTAGTTTTCATCTGTTGTTGGACCACTGTTTTGCAACCCCATCTCCCTATAATCACACCAACAACAAACAGTACAACTTTTTCACAGGGTGAGTTACTCCTGATTAAGAATTCATGGTAACACTTTACAATAAGGTTCCATTAGTTAACATCAGTTAACTATTTTAGTTAAAGTCAGCATGAAATGGAAGTTGCTATCATCTTTTCTTCCCTATTGTGACATATATTCTAATGAAATGGTTTCTCAAACAATAAAAAATGTAGGGCGGGACTTGATTGAATTGATTGGATCGTTGGTTGTTGTTTGCTATTGCTGTGATGTCCCGTCCTCACGCCAGTGCAACTACATCAATGTCTCTCTATTGTTTCATCACAGATGCGTTGTAGAGAATCGGACAACGGTGCTCTATAATGGGTTTTCCAAGTTTTCGCGATTTTCATTTGAAGCCTTCCGCTTCGTGGAGCACCGCAATCAAGAAAAGTCTTCTATATACCTGCACTGTATACTGCGACTTTGCGAGCCAGTGAAGTGCCAAGAATTACTTAATGTAGGAGTCTTTTACTGTTCGAATAGAACGCATTAAATAGAGTACCACTACTGGCAATGTCAGCCAATTAACATGTCACTTTATTTTACTTATGCAGTCTTGCAACTCTAATAGAACACGACGGCGAAGGGCCCAAGAACCTTACGGATCACAAGCCCAAGAATCTGCCACGGTGTCCGTGGGTCCTCTGTACACCACAGCCCTGAGTGAGTCAGTCACGTTCACACATGAATCCAGAATGAGACCGATCTGAGACCCAGCTTGTTGTCAAACACACTGAATTCCAAATGAGAGCCATGCCTAACTGTGTCTTTTTGATCCTGTAGAGAATGATGTTCCCACTGCATGGGCCTATGGTATGAGACTCTTTTTGAAAACTTTATTTCAATCAAAATATTGCACTTTGATGTGTCTGAAATTCAGATGAAAGTACTTAAAAATGAATAAAAGCTAGACAGTAACAGCACAGCTTGTTTTCTCTTGTGAATCAGGAGGCAGTGAGCCATTGAACAGGGACAATATGAACGTGGCTGGAGTGGTGGTGGGGGTCATTTTTGCCACCGGCGGTGCTGTGTTGATGGTTATGGCTGGATGGTTTGTGCTGAAGAAGTTTTTCTGGGCCGGTGGTCTGCCTCAGGCTTTCCACTAAGAGATCCATCAACTCGCCATCTGTTTTGCATTGAATGAAGCTTAATTTGATATGCCCGATAAGACGTCTGATCACATCACGGCATCTGCACAAACCAGCAAAGAACCACTTTGCATAATGCCTATTTAGCATATTTGAATCTATTTAGACAGCACTGTGTAGACCAGTCACCATGCGCTTGGAAGAAAATGCTAATGCTTAATTGTATCATGTAAATGCAAATACTGCATTGTTTCATGTGTTTTAGGTGTTCATTATCTGAATTATACTGTAAAAGGTATGTAGGTATTATTGAGAGGAACAAACTGTGGATGTAATCGTTTTGTAATGTTTTAATCAAACTTTGCTTCTTATACACATTGCTTGTATATTAGCCCAGGGGTTTTCAGACTTTTTGAAGGACCCTCTTCCTAAAAAATAAAGGCAGCTATTTTGTCATGTATAAAGACCTGTTTATATTGAGTGAAAAAAATATATTAAACAATGTTGTTTTCTGAATTAAATAATTGGCTTTTAAATTGAATATTAAAAGCAAATCAATTATTACAATATTATGTATTGTAAAGTTTTCTACCTACCTATATTTAGATGCATGAAATTAATAACAATAAATATTTTCAATTAAATTCAGATTTATTTGTAAAGCACTTTTTAATATATTGTGTTAAAAATTATTTTAGTTAGTTAAACATATTTGATACATAAGTTAACTTTGACAGCCCTAAAAAAATAATTTTGTAAAATAGATTTCTTTTACAGTTTCTTTGTTTATAATTCCTCACATTTTCTACAGAACCCTTTGCGGTCCCGAACCACAGTTTGAAAACCCCTGTATTAGCCAATGACTTGCTACTATAACAATTGTCTAGATGTGATGTATTTAGAAAGGAATAACTGTATTAATATACTGTAGTTGAGGCAAAAATCAATGAACAACATTAATTTCAAATTTGTACAAATTTTTTTATTTACATGCTTTTGTCTGTTTATGAAACAGTATATCCACACACTACATAACATATCCTTAGTAAAATGAAGAAAGGCATTATTTTCTGTCTTTCACTTCAATGGATTGCGCAGTACATAATATTAGGTTCTTTTTGAAAACTGTACAAACAACAATATTGTTATACAAAAGTTACAAGTCACAATGTACAATCCAAACATAGGAGCTGTTATTTACATTACAGTTGATAGGACTGGAGGTGTGTTTAATTGAGAGTATGTACAATGTCTTGTAATAGGGCTGTGAGTCTAGTGGAGAAATCCTCCTGTATGGACTCTATGTTTGTCTGATGGAAACCAGATGACTCACCATGGCTCTGGTTTTCTTGGAGAGTGATCATCTGTAGGTCTAAGTTAGAAATAAACTGTTGATTCCGAGCTGAGGAATTCTGGCAGAACTGATCCACTTTGGAAGCCATCACATCCCTTGGAGGCTGTGCTGAGGCAAGATGGCCTGTCAAAGCTATCTTCAGTGCTGCCACCTTCCCTTGTACCTCTAAACTGAAGGTACACAATTCCTGTCCCAGCCTGGCAGTGACTTCCTCCCAAAGTTCCTTTCCACTGCTGTCTCTTTCCTCCTCTACCGCCTCAAATGCTTTTGTTTTAAAGTCCTCAAAGGCTGCTGTCCTTTTCTGGTGGCTTTCATCCAGAGCTTGTGTGATCCTCTGCACTGCCTCCTGGTAGAGAGTGGCTTCCTCTGGGTTCAGTTCCTGGAGGTTCAGATTGAGTTTCTCACAGAGTTCCTGAGTATTCGACTGGAGGGCGGCCTGGAGCTGCTTGGTGAAGGGGGCCAGGAACTCCTTGACATTGGCCATGGTGTGTTTTGGGTGGCTGGGGTAAGGAGAGAGTCTCTCCCTCAACTCCACAAGCTCCTGCTTTAGACGAGCCCTCAGCCGCTCAGACTCCATGCTCAGCTTGCGTCTCAGTTCAGCTGCCATAGGGTTGTAAGAGTCCTGGGAGTAAAGGTCACTGCTCACCACATGATTCTTCCACATACCACTGCAAAACAGGATCAGGGGTCAATGACTTACAAGAGCCTACCAGGATAAAGAACTTGTTGTATTCATGTTGATAAAAAAAAAAAAAAAACATATTCAAGAAAATCTCTGTGGTATAACCATCAAGTAAAAAATAAATAATATTTTCCTTACACCTTAAAGTACACATCTTAATAATTACTTTCAAAAATGTTTCAATGTAAAAAGCATTTTTTATATAATAATTCATAAATATCATTATTACATTTTTGGTGAGTCTGTTACATGACATGAATTTTTTTATTAAGGCTTTTAAACATTTTAGACCAGGCTTTGTGACTATATGTCCCTGCCCCAAAAAAGATTTAATTAGCAATAATTTGTTTTAATTTTTAATATCTGAAATAAAATGAATTTTTCATGGAAGAATTGTGTTCAAGGCATGGCATATGAATTCTGTTTTTAATTAATGAAAGTAAACAAAATATCTTATGAGAGTAAACTTACTTTGAGTCTTTGCCAACATTTTTCTTGTCAGTGGCCTGATTGTCTCTCTGTAAACTAAATGCTTCTCGACTGATCTCATCGTTGAGTGGAAATGCTGAAAAGGAGGATAGTTGCATTAGATCAATGTAATAAAACATAAAAATAACCATTTTAGATTCAATTGAATTTGATCATAGAAATTGGAGAGGCAACAAACCTGTTGTGGTAGCAAAGGCCAAAGCCAATGTAACAAACTTCAGATTCATTTTTCTTTACTTTTTTACTGATGAAGGTTATTCTCTGTTTGAAAAAAAAAAAGATTTATGCAATCAGATTGTTGGTTATCAATATATTAAACAGAACAACTCAGATGCCATTAAGTAATTAATCTATGCAAGTGGACATCTGGCCCTTACCTGTTGGAGACAAAAAATGAGAAATTCATCCACTGAGTCCACATTTAAAGCAGTTCCTTATCAGAGGTTTTCGTGCTTTTCACCTGTGTCAACACAAACCACGTGGAGGGTCAGTCTGATAACGATAGGCGTCAGGAACCTTAAGTATTTTGCTGATCGCCTCTTCAAAGCTATACTCTTTTCCAACAACGCAGATTCAGAGTAGCCACTGTGATGTCACACCAAGGCCAATTTTGACGTCATTTTCGAGGTCAATACTGGGATATGTTAACTTCTAACCACAACCAGAGGTGTTTGGACAGCTCTTACTTTAGTGAACAGGGATGAAAACTTCGATACATGACCTCGATTTAAATTTCAAAAGCGCATATTAACATTGCGATATGGACTTCATACTTGATACTCTGTCCCAGGACTTATGTTGCCTGTTAAGTTCACTCAGTGAACTGAACTGCATGACATTTGGCTTAGTTCTATCAGTCTTGTTGAGTCCTACTTGGCTAAGTCACATAGAATGAGCCCTCCAGCCTGTGCTTGCTTCGTTATCTCTGACTCTGCGAACAAAGGTGCTGTTTGTTTTTACTTTACTGAATGGATCCTCTTAGATTTGCTTTGAGTCTACATGGCCAAAGCTAGTGATAAACAAAGCCAATAGTGGGATACTTTGAACATTTGATTATTTCAGTTTAGACCTGGCCTACTTTCAGCTGCATGTATAAGTGAGTATTTGACAAACAAAGGGAATTGTGCAATAACAATATGCACCCATTTTAGTTACCAAAAGTGCTATTTTGTTCCGGGTAATGTGTTGTTGTGCAAATCTCATAGCACTAACCGTTAGGCTACATCATTTTAACTTGCCCTATTGATTTTACACCAGTGCAGTCTGAGCAATAACATGATTTAACAAGAGATGTTATATAATCGTTCAATTCTGGTGACTTTGGGAGCAGCATTTTTACATTTTGTTGACATTTTTATTGGCATTTGAGTAACCTAACTTAATATAAAATATATATATAGAGGCTATACTTCACTGACCGCAAAACAAACGGAAACTAAGTTAAACAAACAGGCTTTCTACACTTTGCAAAACTGGATCTAACTTACTACATTCATTCACAAATTTAGCGACCATTGGCGTCGAAAAGGCACCCTTTACATTGTTTGTTTAACCGGACCATTGATAAATATCCAGTTCTTCCAGCGCTGTTTTGTTGTCTGTGTTTGTGTTATACTGTTGGTTTTAAACGATTCAGTTCGTGAGTGAACTGTTCGAATGCCGTATTCATTGAAAATAGAGTCGACTCTCAGTGATTCATTAATTCGCGCTTAAAGGGATAGTTCACCCAAAAATGAAAATTCTATCATTGTTTACTCACCCTCAAGTTGTTCCAAAACTGTATGAATTTCTTTGTTCTGCTGAACACAAAGGAAGATATTTGGAAGAATGTTTGTAATCAACAGATCTCGGTCCCCATTGACTTCCATAGTAGGAAAAAAATATACTATGGTAGTCAATGGGGACCGAGATCTGTTTGGTTACAAACATTCTTCCAAATATCTTTCTTTGTGTTCAGCAGAAGAAAGAAACTCATACAGGTTTGGAACAACTTGAGGGTGAGTAAACAATGATAGAATTTTCATTTTTGGGTGAACTATCCCTTTAAGTTCAGAATTCTAAACAGTCGAAAGGAACGAAGTAGCAAACACACAACACGTAGTAAATTTAAAATAATTTTCTCGGGCAATCCATTCTCAGACAAGGATTTACCAGAGCAGTATTTTATGGTGGCTCGAGCCCCAGGAAAAAGAGCCTAGCGAGTCGTAGTCGAGTCGCTTGCTTTTTACAAGTGCGTCACTGCTGAATAGATCTCTAAAGACGGACAGACACAGTAGTTATAGTTCAGGTCTAATGAAGGAATTGCAGGACAATTCTCCATGTTTGGAAACACGATATTGCAAGGTGTCTTACGGATAAGAGTTAATTTGCAAAAAAAAAAAAAAGTGCAAAAGGATGTTTCCGGGAATTGGGTAGCTGCTATCAGTTACTAAATAATTGTAATTCGAATGTCTTTATTTATTTGTATATTAGTTTTTATCAGATATTTTGCAATTTTAACACTAAAACTACCTTGTCATTTGAGTTCATACTTAGTAGACCTAAAAGTGTGTGAAATGTCAAAATATAAGTCACCATGAGGTCAAAGTCCACACAAACTCTGCAAGTAGCCTAAATCAGGGTCCAAGTTCATTGATTTTGAAGCATAAAAAATTATGAGGTCATTATAGCATGTGTGTAATGTGTACAGATTCATGCTTTTTAAAATTTAAACTTTTATGACCTGTTTACATAATATTATATTTTATTCAGTTGCACAGTTCAAAGATTGTAACAATTTTAGCTTATGTAAGTGTTTTGTGTTAATTCAGAAATTCTTCCACTGAGTCCACATTTAAAGCAGTTCCTTATCAGAGGTTGTGGAGGGTCAGTTTGATAACGATGGGCGTCAGGAACCTATTTTGCTGATCGCCTCTTCAAAGCTTTTCCAACAACGCAGATTCAGAGTAGCCACTGTGATTGTGATGTCACACCAAGGCCAATTTTGACGTCATTTTCGAGGTCAATACTGGGATATGTTTACTACTAACCAGAGGTATTTGGACAGCTCTTACTTAAGTGAACAGGGTTGAAAACTTCGATACATGAGCCCTCTATTTAAATTACAAAAGCGCATAATAACATTATGATATGGACTTCATACTTTCTGTCCCAGGACTTATGTTGCCTGTGAAGTTCACCCAGTGAACTGACCTGAATGAAATTTGGCTTCGTTTTATCAGTTGTGTTGAGTCCTACTTGGCTTTCCAACAGAAATGACATAGAAATAAGTCACAGAATTCCCTTCTGTAGTGATATAAGGCTCTGGATCCTGCAGATTCAACTTTAACCCAGATAAAGCAATTGGTTTACTAGGCTGACCATGGCCTTCTCGCCTATGGGGTGCATCAAAGGAATGAAGCCAAGGGATGTGAAAAACAAGGTTTGTTGTTTTAGTGACCCATTGCTTGTTTGAATACAGAGTGCCTGTAATGTTCACTTCTCCTGCCAAACTATTCGAGAAATTGCACACTAGTAGAAACTGTCTGATAGGACTTGGATTTTTCTCATAAACCTGCAACTTGTGAATGATTGTTTTTTAGATGTGCTGAAAGACATTTAAAGCACAGCCAAAATTAATCAGTTTCATGGTTTCACTGTGGCCTGTAATCTAAACTGGCAGCATCAGGTTGCATCTTTCTACCTATTGGCATGTGTGATACTTTATCTCTAGACGGTTCATGAATCATTCAGCATGGCAGGGAAAGAGCTTCCTGTATGCCTTCGGGCTGTCTCTGAGCCCTGGACAACATAATGAAATGATGTGCTCTTTCAGGGTTTGCCTCTTCTGGCCTTACCTACTTTGCTGGTTCTTCACCCTAAGACTGAGCCTTGCTGATGGATCAAACATTAACCTAAGACTTCCTGAAAGATTTTCCTGCAAACCAGGTAACTTGCACTTTTCTGGGACATGACGAGGTGAAAGTTCATCAAGTGGGTGTCTAGTCCCAGAGGTTATTTATTTATTTATTTTAACGAACATCAAATTAACTGTCTTAAATTCTTTACCAGGCTTTGATCAACGTGTTTTGGCTACTTTTTAAATACCATTTATGTATATGTTTATTATCATTAATAATAATATTTTATCCTTGTTCTAACCCCAATCTTTCAATGTTAAACTGTAAAAATGCATTATAAAAATGTATTACTGAAATTACAATGACATAAAAATAGTGAAATAATCATAAACCATTTCAATATTTATTGTTAAAATTATGAAAAAAATAAGCCATTTCCAACCAGGCTGTAATAATGTGAAATTATAAAAAAAATGTGAAATTATATTAAAAAAAAAATATTATTTTGTTTTTTTATTTAGGATACAGTACTAGTTATGAAATGAATGAAGACAAATAAGTGATTTTATTTCTAATTATTTTACACGTCATTTCCATCACGTTAGACAATGTCTGAAGACAAATTAAACTAGTTATGAAAAATGTGTTTTAGGAACTCATTGTCTAGAAGTCCACTGGCTCCAATGTAGTTGAAGAAAACCTTAAATATAAAACGTAAGAGTTTGGTTGTTGGAGCAACCAAGATTATTGGTTTGAGAACCTTCTACTTTTATGCACTGTGAAGGCTTTTACTGCCCAGAGGGAGATGAGGGTCCAGTTCCCTGTCCCAGAGGAACATTTGGACCAAGTTTCTGGGCCACAACCATAAACAGCTGTATCAGCTGCCCACCACATCACTATGGACCTAGAGAAGGCATGAGCAGTTGCCTGCCTTGTGGGCCATGGTCACAGCAGCCTCTGCCTGGACAGGACAGCTGTACATGTCTGCGAGAGGGTCAAATCTTCCAGGTAAGAACTTATTGCATTGTTTACATAAGTTCCCAAGCATTTCTAGCTAATTGCATCCCTGTAGGGAAACAATCTGCAGACCTCTGCTCTGACAGAAGCTCATGTTTCAGCCCAGTGGGAATCTAGTTACCACTCTCAATGACTGCTGAATGATCTTTTCATCAGTTACTACCCACTAGGGAAATGAGTCAGGATTTGTTGTCTCTAACGGCTGACATCTTCCCAATCCTGAATGTAGGCCAGTGACGGACAGTGTCCTTGTAGTTTGGGATACACACAGAAAGGAGAAGCCTGTGTCTTGAAGGTCTATGAGATCTGCAAGGATGGAAGAGCACGTAACCAGCATGGAGAATGTCTAGACCACAAGCAATGGAAGCATTACTGCTCCCAGCAGGTGAGCGTCCACATAAACTGAGATAATATTGAGAATTTGGTACTACAGTCATGCTGTTTGCACACAGATGGTGACATACTTGCTCTTTCGGTCATTAGCAGTAAAAATGTTATGAATGGTGTGTGACGACTCGCTTATTTTGCTCATGAAGGGCATCCAATATGGGATGTTTTCTTAGTGTTGAATGGTTGACCAGTTGCCTCTAAAGTAAAATACCTTTCTCCATGAACTCTTATTATGCACATAAGGGGCCTCACACTGAACGTGACATGTGACTTACCCTTGGACTCTTGCAGCCCAATGACCCCGTTGATCAATAGGTCATATGTTGTACCTGCTTGCAGGCGTGTCCATCTACTGAGTTGTACGAGGGCTACGATGGCTCCCTGGGTCTGTGTGTGTGCAGAGGTCTGTCCAGGCCTGAGTCAGACAGAGTTGAGTGTGTGGGCTGGTGCCGGAACACCCCGAGTCCAGTTCTGCAGCTGGTTTGCACTGGAAGTCTTTACCTGCTCTACACCGAGTTGGATCAACAGGTCAGGTCATCTACATCGTGATTTGGTGTTAGTAAGGAGGCCCAAAACATTAGAGTAGTGTCTAGTCTTGGGGGTAAAGGCCTGTTCACACCAATGACTATAACTATAACGATAAAGATATCATTATAAATATAAAAGAATATCAGAGTCCACACCACAACTAGGATTTCGCACAGAGAAACAATATAGTTGGAATCACTTTCAGAATAATTTTTTCCAGCTGAACCAATCAGAATCCATCCCGCTGTAACGAACTTGAGCATTTAAAGTGACAGACGACAAAACTGCAGCGCACGCATAAACAGAATGATATCGTCCGCTGTTGTGGATGCTATAGTTATCGTTAGTTATCTTTATAGTTATCATTCTTGGTGGGAACGGGCCTCAACACATTACAAGCAATATGCAAAAAAAGAAGAAAAAAAAGAAAAACCGCATGTTACTTGTTAAATTTTCACCATAATATCTTTATTTACTGACAAATACAACTGAAAACCTCTCCCTTTTTCATGTTAAAATATGGGTATATTTAAGGTGCATGCATTTACGTATTGTAGGAGTTTTATGTTTAAAAAAAATACAGCAAAGTAAAATTGTTTTCTGTGTGTTTTTTTGCTGTTGTCAGAAATATAATATTCCAGTGTGATTGGTTGTTTAATGTAATTGTTTTTTTCAGTATAAAAACAGATTTGGTGCATAAAAAGTCTATATTTCTATGTAAAAGTTCTATAATTTTATGCAAACTGTGCAGTGTATTTTTTGTTTTATTCTATATACAATTATTGTATTTATTCAATTTTTTAAAAAAAAATTTGATATATAAAAGATATGCATATTTTATGTTTTGAAAAAAAATATTTCTATTTAGCTTTTTTTTCCATTTTAGTTTTAGTACTTTTAGTACTTTTATTTTATTTACCCTTTTTTTTTCAGTTAATTTTTCATCTAATATTTACATATTATTTCAGCTTTATTTCAAATGTAAACGATTTTTAATAATTTTATTTATTGTGATGCTTATCCAACAGCTTCTGGAACAAGAACAAATGTAGGGCAGGACTTGATTTCGTCCTTTAGGAATTGATTGGATTGTAGAAAGTTGGACGTTGCTAACAAAATAGAGGCAGATCTGAATACCAGTTTGCAGTTAGCTGTGGAAAATATTTAGTCCCACTCTCCGCCAATGCGTCATGAAGAGAGCATTGGCTACACCGCTTCGAGGGGGAGGGGAGGTTAACGCTTTTGATGAAATATTATGAATTCAGATTAATTTTTAAAACAATAATGTTGTGCATTGATAAATCATTTATAATAAACACTATACATTCTGTAAAAAATTAAGAATTGCTCATTTTGATTTCATGGTGACTTTTACAATAACAACACTGCTGTGTCGGGGTATAAACTTATGCAACAACAACAAAAAAAAAAAAAAGTAGCACAAAAACTTAATACATTGCTTCTCATAAAAAGTAACAATAATTAAGTAACATAATTTAAAATATAAATGTAATAATTATTATTAAGAAAAATAAATCAAAATATATAGATTATTTTTTATAAAGAGTAACACAATGGAAACATCAAAAGTACTGTAAAAGTATAATATGACTACAAATCCTCAACAACACGCGAAAAGTTGATCTAGTATTTTTATTCATTCAAGTATCATAATCCATAGGATGACTGACAGCAAAAAAGGAAGGAAACACAGTATGACTGGATAACTTTAACACAGTACACAATGTGAGGGACTTGCACATGACATTGAGAGTGTAATACAGCCCTAAATACACAAGTGAGAGCACCTCACAAACATCGGTAAGATAACACTCTGACCTATTTGCCATTAAACTATCCTTGTGTTTTCTTAAAAGGTGAGCATGTCGGGAGGCATGCTGGAGACCGTCCTGAAGTACTGGGACTCCCGTGGGAGCTTGGAATGCAATGTGCCGCTCAATTTCTCTAGGCCTGTGTATACGGTGCAAACAGGGGGTGAGTGGCCAGAGACATGGGCAGGAAGTACAGAGTGTTTCGTGTCCACGGTTTATCAGCAGCCTGCTGTTTGTTTGCTGTTGTGCAGAGACAGGCTTCTTTGGTCTGCTCAATGCTGTCCCCGTCGAGGTCCGGAGGTTGATTCTGGCCCACAGCCAGGAAACCAACAGCCATTTTGAGCCCTTAGATACAGACAGAGGTATCTAATACATCAATATGTATATTCCAGATACCATATTGGACATCTAATGAGATTTGTCATGTTAGGAAACATCAAAGACAAAGAGGAAGATTGGGACTCTCACTGGTCCAGTAAATCATCAGCGTTCGGTACATCCGACATGCGGCCTGGAGGAGTCTTGAACCCAACAGCATGTCTACTTCCTGGGGATATTCTTCTCTTTACTGTGACCCAGCAGCACTACCCTCAGTATGATGTGTAAGTACATGCTGACATGTGATTCATGTGCTGCCCATTCATTTTCACTGTCCCAGATTGTCACAGAGGGAATCCTGCTTTTTTCACAGGGACAGCTTGTACAACACCAATGCTGCGTTTGACTGGGGACCCTTCAGATTACTGGCACAGGACCAAGAACTGGCAAGATCTGCCCACTCCCTTTTCTCCATAAGTCTCCATGAGCCTGGGGTGTATGCCTTCAAACTGAGCAGCAACCAACATAGGCACATGGTATTGTGATCTGTTTTTATGTTGTGGCCGATAACCACTATATATCCAATATTAAAATTCTATACTATTCACTCTAAATAACTTTAAAAATAAAATGCTAAAACCTGACATCAATTGTTTTGAATGCTACAAGTGAATTTTAGTATCACAGTTAACTTGGGCTAATTTCAAAATTACTGAATTTCGGCGCAGAGTTGCACGTTATTGCGCATCATTTTACTTATTCCCGCAGATTTTGTGCTCACACCCAAAGTGCGTGCACCAAGAGCTGCCTCAGCGCTTATTAACAGTAAAACACACACAAAATAATGTCAAAAGGTCAAAATGCGTTTTCCTGTTACACATGGAAAACGCATGTGTAACAATACAATTATCCATGCGTCAGGTCTTAAAGTGACAGCACCCTAATATACCTGCTGCCAAATTATTAGATAATATTAAAAATATCTATATGGCAGTTTTTCCTCATAGTATCGATGCTAAAATTGTGGCCAGTGAAAATGGTTAGTAACTTTGGAAAACCACTAGCCACAGTAGCTGGTGGGCAAAAAAGTTAAGACCTGGTTGTAATAAAATAAATCAACCTTCATGTGTATTGGTAGATGTTGTTGTCTGGTCCTTTCAGTATGTGAGGGTAGTGCCTGCAGGTGGAGAATGTTATGACACTGGAACCTTCTTCCCATCTGACCCACATCATTTGACTCGCATGGGCATCGCGCAGAGGCGCCAACTGTTGCTCCGCCCCGATTGGCCGATGATCGGTGGGCTTTTAGCTGGAGCTGTGGTAGTCTTGTGCTTGTGCGTGACAATATTGGTAAGTGATATGGGAGGCTTAAACGAAAAATTTGGGGTTAACAAAGCTTGACTTATTGAAGTGACTGGGCACTGCGTCCTCACAGATCCTGTTCAGGGAGTACGGCTGGCCTGAGAAACTGCCAGCTCAGGCCAGGTACCGTCATCTGCAGCTCAGGTACAACATGGATGACTATTCATCGAAGGGATCCAGGGTGGTGGCTGTGAAAAAAACACACCGAAACCTGCAGGTGGGGTTGACAGAGGATTCAGTGCAGAGAGGTAACCTACTATAGACACAAGTAAACCTTTTTTAAGTACCGCCAGGGGCTACGCTCACATTCTCACACAAATAGACCTGTCACCTCTATCACCTCTGAGCCTGTACATCCCAGGATCCTTGTCCTTAATGCCTCATGCACAGCCAATATCATATTATGAGTTGAAAGATTACAGACTTCACATAATCTAACAAACATTGCTAAATAAGGAACTAACAATGAACTGTACTCTAGGTTATTGTTCATTTTACATAAAGTAAACTACAGATTTTTTAAAAAATGTTTTGAAAGAAGTCTCATGCTCACCAAGGCTGCATTTATTTGATCAAAATACAGTATATTTATTAATATTGTAAAAATATTATTTCAATTTAAAGGAACAGTTTTCTATTTTTGTATATTTTAAAATGTCTTTGGTGTCACATGATCCTTCAGAAATCATTCTAATATGCTGATTTGCTGCTCAAGAAACATTATTTATTATCAATGTTAAAAACAGTTGTGGTGCTTTGTATTTTTGTGGAAACTGATAAAAAAAAAAAATCAGGATTCTTTGATTATTGGAAAAATTGAAAGAACAGCATTTATTTGAAATATAATTTTTGTAACACTATATATGTATTTACTGTAATTTATGATCAATATAATGCTTCCTTGCTGAATAAAAGTGTACATTTTTTTTTATTTTTTTTTATCTTACTGACCCCATAGGCTACTTTTGATCAGAAGTTTAGAACCTCATTGTAAAATGTTACCCAAACATAGATTTGAAATTTTCTGATTAGATAAAAAATATTTTTATTATTATTATTATTAGATGCATTCTACTTAAATTTTTATTTTTTAATTTTCCCCGAAGTACAAACATGCAATTTGGTAGCAGATAATAACACATTTTATATGAATGTTATATTATAAAATATACAATTGTTGTATTTGAAATTTAGAAATTAAAAAAGACGTTTGTAATGGGTGCCCAACAACCAGAAAAAAAGGAAATGTTTTATTAATGAAAGTCACTTTTTTTCCTATAGATTCCATGTTAGAAAATGAACAAACATGACATATATTGATTTTTGAACATGGGACATTCCATTGAACAAGGAATCCCCATATGTTTCACAATAAAGGAGAAAACAATTACCCCAAGATGTCAAAAGCTCTTTTATTTGCTCCAAGTAGCATTTGAACATCCATTGACAAGATTCTTTATCTGCTTAAGATAACCATGCTATCAGGCTACATTTGTGACTGCAGTAGTAAACTGACTCATTTTACCCTGATGTGGTGCAAGTTTTGAGGATATCCCTGCTGTTTTGGCAGAACTATATCTCAGTTTGACAAACACTAAAAGTACTAGACAGCATCGTACACAGTTAGCAAAGATTACTCTTTGCTTTCAAAACAATAATTGTCAAGAGACTTATTGTGCGTGACACATTTGGCTTTCCTATGGTATTATATCAGCTCTGTCCATAGTTAGAATTCCCACAGATTGTGCTCGCATTGTCCACAGCGGTGGCTCTGGTGTCAAATGAGTTCTGGGACTATGAAGAGCAAGTGGATCTTGAAGCCTTCAGTTCCAGCACCTTCTACGACATCCTGCTCAAGCACAGCGTGTCTGTCACAGTACGCCTCGGACAGCTCAGAGGAGAGGTGAGACTCCATGGGAACAAGTCTTAATTCCCATCCTCAGAGCTTCAAATATCACCCTCGTAAAGTTCAGACATATTTATAATAGAATAGAATAGCATCACCGAGATGCTCGGTTGCAATTAACAGTCTCTCTTGTTTCACTGTTCTGTATGATACTATGATACAGAAGTGAATTGTTACTTCCCTGGGGCGAAAAGTGTGTGGCTTGAGTTGTAAAATGAGTTGTAAGTATAGCGTTCCTTTGTAAGCTTGTTTCATTGAAGGAAACGTGCACCCTGTGTAGGTGAAGCAGCTCTACCAGGGGGTGCTGGGGAAGTTGAGAGAGCTCCACCCTGGCTGGAGGATGTTTGGAGGGAAAACTGAAGGTTTGGAGAGACAGGTGGAGCAGGAGATGCTGCGACGAAGAGCGCTGGGGAATCAGTTGACACAGCTACTGGACAGTCAGCTGCAGATCCTGCGGGTGGAGATGAGAGCGCAGCAGGCCATGCAGAAGACCTTCAGAGCGCGAATGAGGGAGAGCGCCAGGCTTCTTAGACTGCTGGCTGAGGGTCAGACCTCGCTCTGGGATAAACACATCAAGCAACAGTATGTCATGGAGAGGCAGATATGTATCTGTCTGTTTTTATCTCTGCTTGAAAAAAAACCCTCTTCAAACAAAAATATGGTTCATAAATGCTTTTCAGTTGATTAAAATATAGGCCTATTATCAAATTAATCATACTGTATGATGTACCCAATGATTAGATAATCACACTAAATGGCATATACTACCGTCCAAAAGTTTGGGATCAGTAAGATTTTTTTCAGATTTTTTTCTTTTGAGCAAGAATTTGTTAAACTGATCAAAATTGACAAGACTTTTATAATGTTACAAAAGATTTCTATTTCAAATAAATGTTCTCTTGATCTTTCTACTCAAACATTTAAAATGTATCACGATTTCCACAAAAATATTAAGCAGCACAACTGTTTTTAACATTGATAATAATAAGAAATATTTAGAAATATAATACATTTTTGATCAAATATACAGTCAAACCAAACATTATTCAGACACCAGATATAATTTTTGATATTTTTTACTAGTGGGTGCAGGATAGCAAAATAAAGTAAATTGTGACATATTATAGCCAAAAATTCTTCATAGAGTGGACTACCAGTAAAATGTATAACATTTGGTACCAAAAATGATTCAGACACTTTGACCTGACCATGTTTTTCTTTAATTGCCAACGTGACCTTTCTACACCACAGACTGAACAAAATTAAGCATTGCTTGGTAATTGGTTGACCTAAATTGGTATTATCTAATTGTGTTCAGCCAGCTTAGGTAAAGGGCTATTCACATACAGGCCGGGGTACATTCTTGTATTACTTCTGTCATTTTTTCAGTTGTCTGTGTACACACACAGGAGGCATCTCAAGAAGACCCCTCTCAAGACAAATCTTTTAGGAATTAAATTCGGATTAATCTGTTAAAATTGTGTTACTTTGTAATTTGAATTCGAAAGCAACTGTGCACTTACAGTAAAATGGTTTCTTAAAAACAACATTTCCCCATAATAAATGGTGGAGAATCCCTTCGTCTCATCCTCGTCCCAGCCCTCTTATCACATTTCCAGATCTATAATCACAAAGCGAAAGAGAAGCTTAAAGCTTTGTACTTTCTGCACACAATTGTGATCGTTTTTCAGATCTGATCTTTAGGATTGATTGTCCAGTGACTACTGTGATGACATTGGACCTGTATTTTAGAATGTGCTGTCTAAATCCGATATGCCTGGCTGTAGTAAGATTTATATGTTATCATGATGAAAAGAAAGTAGGTTTCATTGAAGATAGAGAGGACTGGAAACTAGACATTTAGCCTCAGTTCATGTCTATGACCTCAGTGTTGAACTCATGAGGCACATCAGATAACATAAGCATTGGAGACAGCAGCAAGGTGTCCTTGAATCCATGAACTGCATGACACTGCCAGGCCACCACAAAACCAGGGTTTGTCTGACTTCTTGCCTCTGGATACCCAGCCAATGCACAACCCTTCAATTCCCTCAGCACCTCCTTCTGTTTACACAGTACATATCACATAGACACTTCAAAGCCCAAATCCTCTCATCCCTGTGTGTTGGCATTCCTTAACCTTAGTTTTTGCAAAAAATATTATAGTATAGTATTGCATATGGTATACAATAGTATCTCTTTATGGTATTTACATTTATTTTTTGGTAGCTTGTTACAATAGTTTTACTATAGTATTTATGTGTGTGTGCGTGCGTGTGTGTGTGTGTGTGTGTGTGTACTATCAGCTATCGTTGTGAGGACCCGTTTGAGTTTTAGACCATTGGAGTGAGGACAAAGAGAGTAAAGTGAGGACATTTTGGCCGGTCCTCACTTTCTGAGACCCCTTTTAAGTCCTGTTTGCAATTGAGGGTCAAGACTTGGTTTTAGGGATAAGGTTATAATTAGGTTTAGGGTAAGGGTTCGGGGTAGGCACTTAGTTGTGATGGGTAAGGTAAGGGTAAGCGGCTAGAGATTGCATTGTGTCAATGAATGTCCTCATAAAGATAGATGTACAAGAATGTGTGTGTGTGTGTGTGTGTGTGTGTGTGTGTGTGTGTGTGTGTGTGTGTGTGTGTGTGTGTGTGTGTGTGTGTGTATACAATATTTTAAATAATACTTATATTACTTAAAATTTTTCTTCATCAGTTTCCTTGGGTATATGTTGTGCATTGCAGTGTTCTGGAGCGAGTAGCTGTGCTGGCTGATGAGATGACTGAGATGGTATCAGTGGAGAGCCAGAGGCTGGGAGCCTGGGTTGTGCTTAAAGAAGGCACTGGAGCACAGCTGTTATGCCCTGCTACTGGATCGGTCCTCAGTAGGGAAGACGCCATTGGTAAGAACTATTAAAAACATTTGTGTGAGAATTTACAGATATTAACCATATACTTCAGACCTCATGTTTTTGTATATGGTGAGAATGCTTTCAGTCAGTGACTGTGCAATCACGCCCCCTAGTGGAATTTGAACAGAAAATAGTCAGCTACACCACTAGGTGGAAGTATTTTACAACATAGCACTCGTTTGGCTGCAGGTCAAATCCTGACAAATGTGCCCTGAGGCTCAACTTGGCATGTATGTGGCTTGACTGATTGATTTAAGTCTGTGGAAACACAGAAAAATTGCACTCCTTTACCCTCCACAGCTCCTGACGGATCTGTTAGGGCTTGTGATGCCGTTCATGTAGACCCGCTCACAGGCCTCATTCAACCCAACTCTAATGCCCATATGTTATTGGCCAGTGGGCACAGCATGCCAGTGCCCCCAGACTTCTTCCTGCACCCCCAGACCGGCAAACTACTGCCTGTGGCGGGAAATGTGGGCTTTGATCCTGCTTCCTCCACCCTTGTCTTTACAGCCGATGCTTGTGTGGGTGAGTCCCTTAATATGCTTATTAGTATGTTTAAATAAATATTCTGTTTTCAGTACAAGTTAAGATCAGTCAGCAGCACTTGACCCCTGCTAAAGAAACCAGGTGACAGTGAGGCACTTGAATGTAAATACAAGGGGACATAAAAGCAAAAAATGTGATGCTTATTATTTTTTATTTGTTATTATATATATATATATTTTTTTTTTTTTAAATAAAACGTGTATTAGGCTGTTTAAGCCTTAGAGTTGTTCTTGTCATTTTTATGGTCATTTTAGGTGTTATGTTGTGATGGCAATGAAGAAACATTGTAAGGAAGTAATATAAATATAACATTTAAAAAATGTTATTCATTAGTTGTTATGTTTATAAGTTATACTTTTTTTACTTGTTGTAAGTTTAATGTTTACAGTAATCTGATTAAAACTTTTTTAACTGCTTTTTGCTAAATCAAGTTTACGGTGAGGCACCTGCAATGGTTTTCTCTTCTTAGGTGAGGTGGGGAAATGGGAATCACCCCTGCTGCCTTTCATTCCTTACCCTCCATCCCGCCATGCTGAAATCCATGCTGCTTCCAAACTACGGGGGCTTCGTTCAGGCCAAAGGCTGGTGCTTGGAGGACCCATGTGTGACTATGACACTGGTGTTCTGGTGCCTATTCTGGCAGTCACCATCCATCCACAAACAGGACTGGTTTATCCTTTGGGTGGCGTGCACATGTGTCCCATCTCGCGCATGCGGCTGCCCATTCAGATTGGCTCTCCCATGCTGGACCCACGTACAGGCAACCTGGTGCTCATCACGGGGGTCAGTCTCGATCCCCACACAGGTCCGTTGTCTGTATGTTGAAAGAATCTCAGCACGTTCAAACAGCCTGATTGATGACTGTGTCTGTTCAGGGGCTGTACTTCCAGTTGGGGGACTTCTCCTGTGCGAGTCCTTCATTGAGCCCTTGAGCGGCCGGATGGTGCGGGTTGGTGGAGGCAGCGTGCGAGGAGGGAAGGTGGTGCCTCATGCTGGGGGTTTCCAGGCTCTGTTGGACAGCCAGGCTCTGGGCGCCTGCTTGCGGGTGGCAGAGCTCATGCAAGTTTGCTGTGATGAGTGGAGCTCAACAGCCGCAGATCTACAAGGTGACCTCGATAGACTCTCGGCAGGAACATCTGAGCTGGAACAGGCCTGGAAAAGCAGCCAACATTGGATGTTGCAGATGCTGAGTCGTCTGGAAGCCGTACAGGAACAGGCCAGGGGTGTGGTGGAGAATGGTGGTAGTGTGGGTGGGTAAGAGCTGTTTACTACAAAATATCAGTACAAAATCTGTATATTAATATAAAGGTTAGGTCAGTACAAAAATGTTCCATTCTGACAAATGGTTACTGTTGATACTTTTGTAAAATCATGATCGATTTACCCTGCGCTGAGCCCCTCCTTAAAAACATTAATAAACAGTTGTAGATAACCAAATTGTCTGCATCTCAGACTAGGGTTTACTACACAATTTAGTGGAAATTATCCAAAAATGTTATGTCCAAAGTAACTTCACAGAGTTCACAGTACCAAGATGTTAGAAATATTAGAAATATTTGTAACTTCCTCCTTTATACTAATGCAATCTGTTTTAATCTCAATTTTTTTTCTTATCTGTTGACTGTGAGTGTGTGCTGAAGTGTTTTTCTTCATTCTGAGTTGCAGTCTTTGGAGTTTTAAATCAAGTTACTGCGTAACTGAACAATTTCTTTAAAGTAAAATGGCAAATAAAATACTTTGCTATGTCACAATGTATTCCAGTCCATGTAATAATAATATCCAATCCATTTTTACCACTTTATGTGCAAATTTTACTGAAAACCATGCTGTTCACAGACATCTCCAGTTCATTCTTAACCAAGGGGGCAGAGCTTAGTGAAAGGTCATTTAATATGGGATGGGATCTCATTCAAACAGTGCAATAACTTTTATTTATTTATTTATTTATTGCACAAGTCATACATAAATTCATCTATTCATTCATTCATTCATTCATTCATTCATACGCGCATGAACGAATAAAAATAAATAAATAAAAGGAACAGGAAGAAGAAAATCTTATGGTACCTGTCGCTTATTTGTGCACATCAGAAAAAAATAAAAAACAGCTGCTTTATAAATGGATCAACCCCAATCCTCACCCCAAACACCAAATATTTTCAGTAATACCTATCTTTACACTTAATTATCATCATTTTAAGCATGTTAGTCATAATTTTTCTTATAACATTCCTGTATTTTTTTCTTATACAAATTCTTAAATTTACAAACACTTTTGCAGCACTTCAGTTCATAGTCCAAGGTGTTCCACAGTTTAACTCCATAAATAGACACACACATCTGTTTTTGTGTAGTACGTGCAAAAAGAGTTTTAAAATGATATTGCCTTCTATGCCCATCTTCCTCTGATACAAAGGTAAATACATTTTGCAAGACCATAGGCAGAACTCTCTGCTTAGCTTTCCACATAAAAATCAAAATCTTCAAATCAACCAAATCTTTAAATTTTAGAAGTCCAGAATTTACAAATAAACTATTAGTGTGTTCTATGTAGCCTGTCTTGTTGATAATCCTTAATGATTTTTTCTGTAACAAAAACAGAGATCTTGTGTTACTAGGGTATGTATTACCCCAGACTTCTGTGCAGTATCCAAAATATGGAAGTATTAGGGAATTGTACAACATATGCAATGAAGAATAGTCTAAAACATCTTTAAATTTATACAAGACCCCAATACTTTTACAAACTTTACTCTTAATATAAACTATGTGCTCTTTCCAATTCAATTTATCATTCAAAATAACACCTAAGAATTTAATCTCATTAACTCTTTCAATTTCATTTCCTTCAATTGCTATTCTTACGTTTTCATTCTTTTTACAATTACCAGAAATCATGTACTTTGTTTTCTCCCAATTCAAACATAATTTGTTTTTGTCAAACCATTTCTTAACTTTTCCCATTTCTGAATTTATATTTTCTGTAATTTCTGACAGATTATTTCCAGAATAGAAAATATTGGTATCATCAGCAAACATCAAAAACTGTAATACTTTAGAAACTTCACAGAGGTCATTAATGAACAAAATGAAAAGTAATGGGCCTAAAACGGACCCTTGTGGAACTCCACATATTATATCTTTTAACTCAGATCTTTGACCATTAATTTGAACAAACTGCTGTCGATTGTTGAGATAACTTTTGAGCCATTGATGAACTGGACCCCTAATGCCATAGTTGTATGATTTTGACAATAGCAGACTGTGATTTATAGTGTCGAATGCTTTGCTTAAGTCGATGAAGACCCCCACTGTGTGTTGCTTATTCTCAGTTGCAGATCACAGATCACTTTCAGAATGATCTTTTATGATTACAGTGGTGTTAACTTCAGGTTATGTAAAGAACTGTTTTATGAGATGCACTACCATTCAAAAGTCTCTTACTCAAGAAATATCAAGGCAGAAATGATCTCATCAAACATACAGTAAAATAGATAACTGTTTTCTATTTTAATATATTTTAAAATGTAATTTATTACTGTGATAGAAAAGCTGAACCTTTAAACTTTTTATTATTTTTGCATTTTATTTATTTTTATAAAATATTTTTGTGCATAATTTTTTTAATATATATAATGTTTGCTATTTTATTTGTATGCTTAACATTTACACTAATCAGATTAAAGCAGAATCTACTGCGTTTTTTCAAATTGTTTAACTTTGCCTCCTTTCTGCTTGTGCTCTTTTAGGGGAGATCAAGCTGCCTGGCATTGAGCTCTCCTTGCCAGCTCTACCCGGGTTGGAGTATCCTGACCCCGGAGGCTCGGGTTTGCATGTCCCAGTTCTCGGAGCTCAGTTGGACTGGGTATCAGGCTGCATGGTGCCTCTGGCAGGAACCATGGAGGATGCAGATGGAAAAGGTAATGGAGGTTACTAGGAATGTCCAAATCCTGTTACATTAATCTCTAGGTGTTAACCTATTACGACTCTCAGGGCTGGTTCCCATACGTTTTGGATCGCAGACGGTGGACCCAGTGACAGGGGTGCTGGCTCCAGTTGTTGGAGCCAATCTGGATGTTTGGAAGCGGACTGTGATTCCTGTAACTGTGTCCCAGATTCTGACTTTAGTAGAAAACCCAGACAGTGTAATGGTGAGCGAAGTCGAACTAAATCACATCACAGCCACATAAAAGCTCATTTGGCTTGGGGGTGTTTACATGTTTGCAAAATGTATTTGTTTGCCTCAGGTGGAAACCCTCCAGATGGAGAGCAGCGCGCGGGGCAATTACTGGCGTGAACAGACACTGAAGGAAGAAGAGATGGTGGGAGATTTTGACAGAGCCGTTAAACGCTATCTATCCACATCCATACATGAGACTGACTGTGTGAGTTGACTCCACAGAGATGGCACTGCACTCTGTGGCTTATTTAAAATGCAAGTCTTTTGACCAAGTGTCTGTTTTTATTTCTGTGAGTGTCAGAGTGATAGAAAGCGTTTCCACCATCCTTGCATCCTAAATGAGATGCTGCGCATGTTCGTGTGTGTGTGTGAAACAGATAGACTGGATGGACACCGACAGGCAGCTAAGGGAAAAGCTAAGGGAGACTGCCGCTGAGGTTCAGGAAAGCGCTCAGTGTGAGGCCCAGAGAAAAGCTCTCCAGAACTCAGAGTTATCTCTGCTTCTACCAGCCCATGTGTTACATGCTCTCACAGGAGGTCAGTCCTCACGCTCATACTCCCACTGTGAGCGCATTCAACGGTCATGCTTTAAAGATTCAAAAAATAGCATTCATAATTCTTGTTCGGTAAGTCTCTTATGCTCACCAAGGGTGTATTTACACTAATTAAAACACTAATATTGTGAAATACAATTTAAAATAACTATTTTCAATTTTATTATATTTTAAAATTAAATTTATTTCTGTGATTGCAAAGCTGAATTTTCAGCATCTTTACAACTTCATTGTCTGTCACATGATCCTTCAGAAGTCATTCTAATATGATGATTTGGTGCTCAAGAAACATGTCTTAGTACTTAAAACAGTTGTGCTTCAGTTTTTTGTGGAAATTGTGGGGAAAAAATTCAGGTTTTATGGATAAATAGTTTGTCAAATAAATCATTTATTTTAAATAGAAATATATATTTTTTTATAAAACATTATAAATGTATTTACTGTCAATGTCAAAATGTCAATGCAAAATTTAAAGCATAATTGCTAAATGTATTAATTTCTTGCAAAAAATAAAAAAAACGTAATAACCCCAAACTTTTGAACGTTAGGCCTAGTGTATAATATATAGACAAATAACAGACTGCTTTTGACAACTTACTTAAAATCTGCGTTAAAGAGATTCACTCAACAATGACAGTTCTGTTTTTATTTACTCACCTTCATGTTGCCCTAATATGTCTGTCTTGCTTAAGTGGAAAAAAAGTAATAACTGTAAGAATTTTCTTTACACAGGGCTTTTCCATTCAGTGACAGGTCATAGTGACTATGGCTGCTCAAATCAACCCCCCCACCCCACCCACCGCAAAATATATGTAAAAGTTGTCTAAACTCCCTGTGCACTATATTCCAAGTCCTCTGAAGTCATACAATAAAGTATATATATCTGAGGAACAGACCCAGATTTAGGTAATTATTCACTGATAATCTTCCCCTCCAGTAAGCAGTTAACTCAAGATCAAATCATTGAACCAGTGAGTCGAACTGATTTTTGAGCAAATCGAAGAAATTGTTCAGTCCCAATACTGAACAAGGATCAGGATCACAGATCAGTTCAAAATAATGATTCCTTTACTTATTTGGTTTTTGAGTTCAACCCACTGATTCAGTTGATCTGTTCGCAGCGGTTCTCGAGTTACTCGCTGGAAGAGAAAATTATCAATGAGTAACATAACTTTTAGAATGTTCCTCACATAAAGCTATAATATGACTTCAGAAGAATTGAAAAAGTCACCAGTTTGCAAAAATGTTAAAAAGTTACAAATTACCTTGAGAGTTTGTTGGCTAGATGTCACTGTCATTTTTTGGAAAACAATATTGCCCTCAATTTTATTTCATAAAGCAGCTTTGTTTCATAAAAGGTTTCATCTCTATGTGAACTCTTCCTTAAAGGAGACGAGGAGGAGTGGGAGCAGCAGTGTTACTGGCACACCGAGCTTAAAGCCGTGCTGAACCATGCGAGTGTGTCCATGGAGAGATTGCGGACGGACCGGGATCAGCTATCAGTACAGGAAACGCAGCATCTGGTCAGCTTGTTTTCACATTGAAACTCTTACCCTCAAACAGAAACATTCAAATCTGCTGAGCTCATTACTACGTTGTTAAACAGTTGAATGAGCAGATCAATACATTGGAAGCTTAACATCCTTTGTGTGACTATTGGTGTGATTGCCAATACTCTGGCTTTGCACTGTCCATTTTCCAGTTTAATGGAGTCTGCTCTAGGATATATAACACGATGTCTTGTGATTATCACAGGGTGAGAAACTGAGGGAGCAGGAACTGTGGGAGCAATTAATGCAGAGACAAGCAGAGCTGGACGCTGTGCTTTCGTCTCTCCACAGTGCTCGTCTGGTCTGCCAGCTGCGTGCTGACACCGCGCAGGTAACATGTGCCGGAGGCTAGATGTGTAATGCATGCTTGTGGCACTGACCGATAATTGTGTAGCGATGTCCTTGGTTTATCCTTAGAGCTGTTTTGTATATACACTGCCCGGCCCAAAAGAAAGTTGCTGTTTGGATTTAAATAGGCAAGAGTCTACGATTGGATCATTATTGCAGTTTTGTTTCTAGCATGTATATGTTTGGCAGCAGTCCTAACCCTAATTAATTGAGTGTGTTGCTTTTCATTTCTTAAACCACCATATAGGAAGAGACATCATGGCCATATTCCAGGATGACAATGTCAAGATTCATCAGGCTCAAATTGTGAAAGAATGGCTTGGAAGAATGAAAGATATTGACCAAAAATGGATGCACCTCTTGATAGAAATAAATGTTGTGATGTTATTTCCATCAAGAGTTGCATCGATTTTTGTTCAAGGTCTTGTACTGACAATGCAAGAGTCAAGCACTCTGTAAAGTCTACTCCAGCACATCCCAAAGACTTTCAATGAATTTAAAGGGATACTCCACTTTTTTGGAAATAGGCTCATTTTACAACTCCCCCAGAGTTAAACAGTTGAGTTTTACCGTTTTCGAATCCATTCAGCCGAACTCCGGGTCTGGCAGTACCACTTTTAGCATAGCTTAGCATAGATCATTGAATCGGACAAGACCGTTAGCATCTCTCTCAAAAAAGACAGTTACATCGTGTACTAAGACCGACGGAAAATGTAAAGTTGCGATTTTCTAGGCTGATATGGCTAGGAACTATACTCTCATTCCTGCGTAATAATCAAGAAACTTTGCTGCCGTAACATGGGTGCAGCAGGCGTAATGATATGACGCAGCGCCTGAAAATAGGTCTAATAGGTTAGACAAACTTAGTCCCGGTCACATTGGAAGTTACCGAGCTGGGGACTATTTTCAGGCGCTGCGTCATATAATTACCTGCTGCACTCATGGTACGGCAGCAAAGTTTCTTGATTATTACGAAGGAATGCGAGCATAGTTCCTAGCCATATCAGCCTAGAAAATCGCAACTTTTCATTTTCTGCCGGTCTTAGTACACGATGTAATTACAGAAGAGTCAAGTTTTAAATAGGAAAAATATCGAAACTCTTTGGTCATTTTTTTGAGAGAGATGCTAATGGTCTTGTCCGATTCAATGATCTATGCTAAGCTATGCTAAAAGTGGTACCGCCAGACCCGGAGATCGGCTGAATGGATTCGAAAACGGTAAAACTCAACTGTTTAACTCTGGGGGAGTTGTAAAATGAGCCTATTTCCAAAAAAAGTGGAGTATCCCTTTAAGGTCTGGACTTAGAGGTACCAATTCATGTGTGAAAATGATTATTCCTGCTTCCTGTCAACCATTCTTTCACAATTTGAGCCTGATGAATCTTGACATTGTCATTGTGTCTTCCTACATGGTTGTTTAAGAAATGAAAAGCAACAAACTCAATCAATTAGGGTTAGAAGAACTGTTGCCAAACATACAACATCCTAGAAACATAATAATCACTGCAATAATGATCCAATCATAGACTTGTTTGCTCATTTAAGCATTTGCCTATTTAAATCCAAACAGCGACAATGCTTTAGGAGACTTTATTCAATATTTTCCCTTGACAGTATACTAAATTGTTTCTCTTCCTCCAGTCTTTGGTGTCTGGCACATTCTGGTTTAAAGATTTTGGTGTGCTGAAGCCCAAGGGTGTCAGGAACCCTCTGAAAGTAATAGCCATGACTCAGCAGAAAATCCTTCCTTGTCTTGAACGACTTATTCAGCTGTTGGAGGAAAGCAAAGCACTTGGCCAGTCTACCAGCACACAACCACAACAAAGCTCTGGTACAATATCCTCATTTATGCCTTATTATTGAAACGTTAATCATGTTTTTGTCTCAGTTGTCAAACCTATCTCAAAAGGGAAGCGGGCGTTTGGCCGGGAAATCGCTTCCAGAGCATGGACCGAATCTGTGTCTGTTATGAAAGGTATATTTGAATGCACAGAATAAATAGCAAGACTCTGGTTGTCAGTACTGTAGAATTTCACAGCTGTGTTTGTGTCTCTGGCTACGCCAGGTGTCTCGACTCAATCCCTTAAAGATCAAATGAAGACTCCGTCTGCGAGTGAACAGAATGCCACGGTGCCCTCTCTTTCTCTGTCAAACCCATCTTACACTCAGAAAAGCCAGGAAAAAACACATCTAAACCGCAGCCAGGGTGAGGCTGTCTTAAGTCAGAGATGTTACCGGCATCCTCATTTCAGATCGCGACATGATGTTCTCTCTTGTTTTATTCAGATGTCCAATCTCTCCAGGAACCTGGTCTGTCCGCAAACATCAGTATCCCAAAGCTAGCAGGTCAGAGCGTTTTACTGGAGCACCTTGAGTGAAACTTGCAGTTTGTGTTTAAGAAAAGTTTCCTTGACCTTGAATCCAAGTTTTAACAAGAGGAGAACAGTGAAGCAAAAACATGATTTGCTACATTGCTTTAGCACATGACCCAAGTAGTTATTGAGGCTATTAGCGTGTTTGCTAAGGCAGGCAACATAAAAAAGAGGGAATTTGCTCCTGAGAAACACAATAGCTGTTGATAATATTGACGAGCTTATATATGTATACAGTGATAGGCGTCGTATCATCAGGTAGACGTGGATCAGCTGAGAGTCAGCTGATGTGAGCTTGACTAACGTAACCTGCCAGAACTGACGTTACACTTGATTTCATGTAAAATAAATTAAATTTCGCCTTTCTATTGCACAGACAGCCAAGTTTTATTGAAAGTCTATTTTGCCAGCAGTGAGGTGAGATCAATTTTGTATGAGGGCGAAAGATTTCCCCATGGAGATTTCAAACTAGCTCAAGTAAGTCACATGGATTTGCCATGCTATCCAACAGAAAGCTTGCTCGTACATCCACTAAAATTCTCTAATGTGATCGCACCTTTAAATTTTTGGCTGTAGTCAATAAAATGGCCAAAAAAAATTCCTAAACTTACACTGAAAGTAAGAGTCAAGTCATATCCAGAGTGTTAAAGTAACCTGGGAAACAAAAAGTAATTATTTTCCTGTTCTGTATTTGTTTTACGGTGTTGCAGGGGAAGAGTGGTCCAGACTAGTAGCGCTATCTCCTCTCTTCCAGCTGATGAAGGAAGTGGAGCAGCAGCTCAGGGATAGTGCCAGAGATAGAGGCCTGCTGAAGATCCAGCCCTCGGGTCAGGCTCTAATTATCACCACTGAAACGTGCAATCTGAACTCATCACAACTGCAAAGTCATTAGTGTAGCAACAGATGACTTAAAGCCATGAGAACCATCAACATGTCAGTCGAAATATAACTTGAGCTTTATTTTAGCATCTTCTTAAAGGTTAAAGGGATGTGAGAATGTAATTAATTAACAACTTTATTTTGTGTTAAAGTTTGCAAAGATGCAGAGTGATCAACGTGTGACACATTAAATGGTGTGTGTTGGTACATGCATTCAGGTGCAGGCCGGTCGTTCATGGATTTCATGGATGCACAGTGGGAGTGCGAAGGAGAGCTGATTCTAGTGAGCTCTGAAACACTCAACCCACGAGAGCTTCTGCTCTGCCAGCATGGACAGTTTCTCCTCCAGCACCTTCAGTTATATAAAATGGTCTGGATCTGTCTGTCTTTCTCTCACTTGCTTTTACAGTATGTGTGATTCTCATAGAGTAACTAACAAAACGTTACTTACTTAAATTTTTTTAGTGACATGACAAAAACAGTAGGTATTTTAACGTTGTTGGGTTGCACATACAGCATATCTTTGATTTGTTCAGGTAGATCATTTAACTGAACCAGTAAAAAAAAAAAAAATCCTTCAGAAATACGAATATGCTGATTTGCTGCTCAAGAAACAATTCTTATTATTATCAATGCTGAAAATTGTTGTGCTGCTTAATATTTTTGTGGAAACAGTGATACATCTTTCTTTAGAATTATTTGATTAATAGAAAGTTTAAAATAACAGCATTTATTTGAAACTTTTGTAACAGTATAAATGCCTTTACTGTCACTTTTGTCAAACTTTTAAACGATTGTGCAGTGGTTTCATGCAAATAGCCTAAAGAAATAGTTTGTTCACAGCTTTGATTTCTTCATTCTAGATACCAGCAGTAACACTTCAACTGGCTTCTAGTCTTCCTTTCAACAACTACAATAACAATGCTTTCCGCAACTCTTTCTATTATCAGGTATTTCTAAAATTATGCATGTACATATTGAACCAGCGAAAAATAGAACATATGGAAAGTTATTAATAATATACCACACTTTGAGAAGTGATAATTAACACCACTTTCCCTGAGATATAATTGGTTTCACAGCTAGTTTGGTTGCAGTAAGGTTAAATTGCCTTATTTGTCAGTCACCGAGTGAGCTATAATTTATTCATGTTAAGCACACTTAGAGCTCTGTCATACAAACCCCTGTGCACTTAGCACTCCCTATGTCTTCAGGAGGAAGAGAGGACTCTGTTTGTTCGCCGTCGGAGGTTGCAGTCAGTGGGTGGCTTTTCTCTGCTGCTCATGCACTGTGCTGCACACATTTCCACCAGTCAGATGAGAACAGACTCTGATCCTGCCTTCCAAAGGGCCTTTTTCAAGGTGCCTCATACAATTGCCTCACACCAGCACAGCTTGAAGAAGACAAGAATGAATGTGCTAATGATCTCATGTCCTGTCCCCATTTCCAGGTTTTACAGGTGGGCCTAAGTGAGCTGTTCCATGCCAGACTGGGACAAACTGATAGTCCAGACGACGAGAGGACGAAAGATTTGGCGTCAGACGCAGCTCTCGATGGTCTTCTGCTGGAAAGAGTGCAGAAGCCAAGTCCTGGGATTTTCACAGAGGATGCAAGTTTGATTTATTTTGCCATATTCGCCCCTTACGTTCTCAGTAGCTGTTGTCAAGTAATTCACTGGGATGTAGCAGATGCCGTAGGATAGGACTGATCTTAAATGTGTGCTGTTTTCTGGGCAGGAGGTTTTGGGGCATCTGCACAAATACAGAGAGGCTTCAGTGTTCCGCCAGGTCGAGAGTCTCCTGAGAGAGTCTCCTAAGAGCCTGGAGATCAACCACATCAACACCGACCCGTCAGTCAGCGACGGCCCAGACAGCCAAGATGCCGCTCCTACATGAACTGACATTTTAACTTTGAACAGCACTGTCTTTCTGACAGTGATAAATCCAGCTTTCAAAGGCATGTTATATACTGCAGGACATCTCACGGCCTTATCGTAACAGTACAGTAACAGCCCTTGGACCAAGTTCGAGCACCTTGTTTTGCTTCAGGACCATCTAGTGGTGACCCAACACAGCTAGCAACTATAGCTGTGACTGAAAAACATGCCTTAACTAATTATCTGAAAATATTAGTTAATATTACCATAAATTGCATAGGTCCAACAACTTGACAATGTTACACAATTTGACATTGTTGGCATCTACCTAATCTGACTAGATTCTGCCAAATTATGCAAATTTGCACCAAAATAACATACAGTTTGATTGGACACACAAACTTTGATGATAATCAGGGTGCAATTTGTTAAAAATTGGGATAGGGATATTTGAATGAGAATATCATCATGACATTTTTATGAAGAAATTCAGAAATAATATAGAAATATAAAATATAATTCATATAAATTCAGAAAAAATAAACAGGAAAAATACAGGAAATAATCATTTAAAGTGAATTTGCTAAAATAAATTATATTTATAACAAATATTAAATATAACTTTATATTTATAGTGTATCTATAATTATAATAAATTTGTTCCAATAGCAGAAGAAAACAACCACGTTTCCACGCCTATCTAAAAAATAAAATATATATAGATAGGTATTAAGATAGGTATTAATTACGGCAGTCAGAAAAGACAAAATATGTCGAATTTAAGTAACACTATCAGCCGGTGTAATAAAATATTAAAATACAACCTGGCAGCAACATTTTTTTTATTTAATGCCAAGATAATAGTGTTATAAATGTACCTTTAAATTTTTTTAAAGATGAAAAATATAAAAAACCTGGCTACATTTATGACTTTAATAACTCTGGAAATCCATACACAATTATATGATTTTTTCCATTCAATTTGTCTGTGTTTAGAACGGTAATTTCCCCACAGTCCGTGACGTATCAAAACAGACCTGCAAACAATTTTAGGGTCATGACTCATGACCCACCAGATGAGACCAGTATTAGATTATGACTAAAATAAAAAGAAAGACAAGCATATGCAGCATATATAGCAAAATAATGGCCTAAGCTTTGAGTTTAAAATAGATTTAACTTTGCAAAATGCTCAGGGCAGAATTGCAATGATGAAAGTTTAAAGCTGCAACAAATAAACCATTTCTGTCTTGTTCTGTTTTCTATAAAAAGTACAAGACAGCCCGTTAGCACTTCTTGGATGTCTCAGAATCTTGTTTACCAAATACTTATATGCATTTATGTCATTGTACTCATGTTTTGTCTTGTTTGATTGCATTACATTTATTTATAGTGGCGTTTTTCTAAATCTACTTTTAATACAGCTGCTATTTTGTGACTGAATGTCCCTCTAGGGATTGTAATTTATTATAAAGTATGTTTTAAAGTAACAACTAGAAAAATAAAGGCACAATAAAACATTTTTGTCTGTGTAAGTATGCCTGCTTTTTTAAATTACACCTTAGTCGTTGCTTATATTCATGAATGTGGAGCACCTTCATCTGCAATAAACCCTAAAACATAAAGTAGAGCTTTATATGTAGGCTAGTATCAATATTTCAACATTCATTTTATGTTTTCTGACAGAATGAGTGTGTGGTTGTCATTGTACTGGGGAAAGGGTGGTGTTTTCACGTTACTAAACATTCGTTTTAGCAAAACAAACAAAAAAAGTGTAAATTGATATAA
Source organism: Abramis brama (assembly GCF_963993115.1). Taxonomy (NCBI): domain Eukaryota; kingdom Metazoa; phylum Chordata; class Actinopteri; order Cypriniformes; family Leuciscidae; genus Abramis; species Abramis brama. The sequence goes on from NC_139972.1 coordinate 18,153,448, forward strand.
GATTGTCATAGATATTTTGACCGCTTAATGTAGTTATAAGTATCTACCAGCAGGAGCAAACTATTCATTTGCACATGCCGGTAATTGTTGCTATGCTTACGGACACACTTCCGTAAACAAAACTGCCTCACTTCTCTTCACTAAATTCCTTTTGTTTTGTGAACTCGTTTTGAAGCATGACTTTGCAAGATAACGACGATATCGAACGCTTTTTGAGGAATGTTGACCAGATAGGTAAGTGCTGTTTGTTTAACCCATCTTCACGCGACTCTTGCGTTATAACGGAATGTAACTTAGATTAATTATACAACGTCACGTTAAGTCAGTGTAGACGGGACGGGACTCTTTCTTAAATCTCTTTCTCTCTTTTTTATTGAAGTTTGTTGATATCTGATTGCAGATGAGTTAGTAAAAGAGTTAACGTTAAATTCCAACGATGTGTCGTGTCAAGAGAAAGCACTTGCGAAGGCAGATCAATTCATCTCATCCCTGGAGCAGGTGGAACAATGTAAAACCACAATCAATAAGACGGTTATTAACAAACATCCCTCATCTGAAAATGTGTCCCTGGTACAGTATCTTTATTAAACATTTAATACAATATAACACTGTGAATAAAACACACTTTATTGCATTTTTAATACATGTTACAGACTCGTGATTATCAATAATATTTGAATTATTTCATACTTTGTATTCATACCTAATATTTAAAAAAAATTATTTATTTTTTTTCAACTACAGTTACACTGCGTTTCCCCTTCTTTTCAGAACATCCAGTATGAATCAACTCAAAATCCAGGTAGGTTTGTGTATTTGAGTCTCGTATATGTTCTGTGTTCGGCAGTTGACATGACTTCTCTGTCTCTGTTGAATAATTTGGTTTCAGGTATAAAACTTGAATGTCTGCCCCTGAAGTCTTGTAAATGATTCATAAATCAATACAGACTTGCTACCTTCATCTTCACCTCTTGTTTTTTTATTATAAATCTTGCAACGGTTTGTTGTACCCTTCGATTCGTCAGAGAATTTCTTGAGGACATTAGAGAAAGATGCCGAAGAGAGACGTCATAGAAGAAAGATGAAAGAGGAAAAAGCCAACGGTGTGTATACCGAGCCTGAGAGCGAAATGGCCAGTTTTTTTGGGCAGTTTTGCACTGTTAGTTTGCAACGTCTTGATTTCTTGTGTCCTCGTTTGACCCGCAGCGTTAAGGGAGCAGGGTAATGAGGCTTTCACTCAAGGTGACTACGAAACGGCTGTCAAGTTTTATACCGAAGGCTTGGAGCAGCTGCGTGACATGCAGGCTCTCTATACAAACAGAGCTCAGGTACTTCTACATTTCAGAACAAGTTTCTCTACAATAATCAGATGAGCCGTATCATAACTGATATTCCCGTGAGACTTCTCCTCTTGTGATTTTATTGTCTCACATTCATGTATTATGTAGGCCTTTATCAAGCTGAAGAGATATAAGGAGGCCATAAGTGACTGTGAGTGGGCTCTGAGGGTGAGTAAATCAGTAGGAAAGAGGTCAGAGAAATGACCCCTCATTTTTCAGTGTCAGCAGAAGCGGAGAGTTTTTCATTCTACCTTGTCTGGTGAGAACAGCAGGCTACATAGAGCGGTTTCTATTGAACTGGATAGTTGCTCAGCACTAGAAAATTGGGTTGAAGTTCCTTCTGGGCTGTGCCGAATAGTCTTTGCTTTTGGAAAACTTTTAGAAAGTTAAGTAAGAACTAGCTATATATTCTTATTCAAGCAGGGTTCCTCAAACTTGGTATTGGAGGGCCACTGTCCTGCACAGTTTAGCTCCAACCCTGATCAAACACACCTAGCTGTGAGTTTCTAGTGATCCTGAAGACATTAATTAGCATGCTCATGTGTTTTTTATCAGGGTTGGAGCTAAACTCAGCAGGACAGCGGCCCTCCAGGACCGAGTTTGAGGAACCCTGTTCTAAAGTGTGTGCACATATCTTTATCATATAATTATTAAAAAGTAGTGCTGTCAAATCAATTAATTGCGGTTAATCGATTAATTGCGATATTTAATCAATTAAACAAAAGTTTATAAATATAAAATATATGTATATATATATATATACACACACACATATACACTTTATACATTTATGTAGTTAATAATCGCAATTAATCGATTTGACAGCACTATTTAAAAGTAATTTTAAAAGCATTTAAAATACAATTCATAAATTCTTACGTTTTTCAGAGGGTCGCATCTTGTCACACAGTAATGAAGATCTACAGGGAGTCTCTCTGATATCATTTTCTGTTTTATGTGTTTTTTCCCTCTTTTTTTCTAAGAAATAATTAGCTTATAACGCTAGTATATGGGGCACAGAGTAAGTAAAAGTAAATCACTAGCAAGGCTCAAAATAGCCTCACACTAACACGGTAGCATAATGAGGGTCCCTACATGCAAACCGAAGCATTGAGAACTTTGTTAGTGTACAGACAGTTTAATAAGAAGATACTTTATAAAGACAGTACATTACGCGTTTACAGACAGGATCCATCTTGGAAAACAGTCTCGACTAATCGAGCCACGAACGCCGTGCTACGTTAGATTTCACAAACGTAATTCCTATCGACCAGCTCACTTAGCACGGCGTTCGTGACTCGATTAGTTGAGACTGTTTTCCAAGATGGATCCTGTCTGTAAACGCGTAATGTACTGTCTTTATAAACTATCTTCTTATTAAACTGTCTGTACACTAACAAAGTTCTCAATGCTTCGGTTTGCATGTAGGGACCCTCATTATGCTACCGTGTTAGTGTGAGGCTATTTTGAGCCTTGTTAGTGGTATTAACTAGCGATTTACTTTTACTTACTCTGTGCCCCATATACTTGCATTATAAGCTACTCTGTTTTTAGAGATAAAACTCTTTGCATCCGATTTTCATGAAAACGCATCCCAGGGAACGATTGACTCGGTAACCATGTGTTAATTACCCCTAGGTTCATTTTTCACCGGAGTTGTCCTTTAATGCCTCCTAAAAGATATCAAAATGAGTTTTAACTATAAGAAATGAAAAACATGTTCATTATAGAACAGTGTTTTCACCTCTAAATTTGTATTTAATTATTTTTTTGCTAAAATAATAGTTTAGGACAGAAATGTCACATTGCTGACTCTAGTTTATTACGTCAATGCATCTTCTGTTGTTTTCAAGTGGCTAATTAAAATTTAAAACTTTCATTCACAGTGCAATAAGAAGTGTATTAAAGCATATATACACATGGGAAAATCTCACCTAGCACTCAAGGATTTCCCACAGGTATGTATCGTTCAGTAGAAGTCCTTATGTCCTTTCAAGCCTAAAGCTGGATTACACTATTTCTCACCTTATTTGACACCTGTCCTTTTATCATGTTTTTTTTTTTTTATTGCTTCACTTTCAGTCCAGGATTTGCTATCGAAAGATTTTGGAGATAGAGCCACAGCGGGAGACCCTGGTCAAAGGTATGATTTAAAAATGCTGTGAAGATCTGAGGCAAGGAAAGGCAAAGTAAATATTTTAGACTTTAGATCCATTCTTTAGCAACAGAAGTAGGACTAGTGTTGTTATTAGCTTTTAGCATCTCAGCAGTACCAGAATAAACTGCGTTTATTTTTGGTTTTTACACAATTCTCTCTCTACATTTTCTTGTAGAAAGCTTACACCAGCAGTTTTTAGAACATTAGTTTGAACTTTTCCAGAGGAGTAATGTCATTATGGATTTCCGTTCTAAGCATTTTAATAGAGTATTTCCACATGAATTTGCAAAAAAAAGATATATGTTCATGGAGCAGTCACAATACATTACATTGCAATAGTTTATCTGAGACAAGTGGATTTGGAAGAGAAGGTGGCTCTCCAGGAAAAGGCAGCTTGGGAAGAGCTACAAGCGGGAACGAGACAGGCCACGGCAGTATCAGAGCTGCTGAAGAAGCTCGATAGACCCAATGAGATCAATCTTTACTACTGTGGTGGATTGGAGCTGCTCTCACAGGCTATTAAAGACTGTAAGTTCACATGATTAATTCAGAGTCCTTTTTTATTAGATGCTGCTGTTGTTTCTTGTTTATTTCATTAATTATCACATAACTCCAGCAGTTTTTTGGTAGGACGAGCACATTTTTACGGCATTGTTGAACCTCAGAATTGTCTGAAATATGCCTTCGGTTTACCCAGTGTTGTTCCAGCAACCAGGGTGATATTTCTTGCACTCAGGATCGATACGGAGAGGAGAGTAGTGAGGAATTTTGTGCGGAGGGCTCATTGATTCTGCTCTGTGGTTCATTTGCAGTTCATGATGAGGAAACTAATCCTCATGATCAGCCATAGAGGACAGACACAGTCCTATCACAAGCAAAGCCTTTAGTCAGTTTTTGTCTGTTCGGTTCTGATCTTGTGTCAAAATATCACTGCACAGATCATATATTTAGATTGTGACAAAAAATACTATATATAAGGGAAACCAGGGCTACTTGTCACACCTCACAAAAGAAGAGAATATTGAAGTGAATATTTTTCAATTATATTTAAGTTACAGTTGAAACTCAATTTCTATTTTCAATTTTGAAAGAAGTCTCTTGTGCTCACCAAAGCCGCATTTATTCCATCAAAAATGCAGTAAAAGTGCAGTTTGTGAAATATTATTTCAATTTAAAATAACTGTTTTCTATTTGAACGTATTTTAAAATATAATTTATCCCTGTGATGGCAAAGCTGAATTTTCAGCATCATTACTCCAGTCTTCAGTGTCACATGATCCTTCAGAAATCATTCTAATGCTGATTTGGTGCTCAAGAAACAATTTTTTATTTATCAATATTCAAAAGAGTTGTGCTGCTACATTTTTTGTGGAAACCATGATAATATTTTTTTCAGGACGGCATGCATGTTTGTGTTATACTTCATATTAAGTTCCTTATCAAGGTAACATTATAAAAACTACAAGCTGAATCAAACTTTCAATTGAACTTCCTACTTAACACACTGCAGTCCTTTCCAACAGAAATACTCCATTTAAAGCTATTTGAAGTATTCCGCTAGGGTAAAATATGGGCCTGCGCAATGTGAAGCATAATCTTGAAAGTTCTCCAAGTTTGAAAGCTTTGTGCCAATGTTTTGTTCAGGCGAGATACCTGAATGGCTCTTTGTGAACTAATTTCTAGTATTTCCTCAGAATGAACACTGCTTCTGTGTAGATAAGGCAGCGCTCTCTTATTCTTGATGAGCTTTTGTTTATTCTCCTTGTACGCTCTTTTGCCCTTGAACGGAGCATATTGTGTGTCTGGGGCTGGCTACTGTGATTTAGTGTTGATATATGGCTCTCACTACCTACTAACACTGACCTTATCTGGTGTCCCTCACAGGTACTGGGCAGACTTTATTCCGATTAAACAATGGCTTCAGTATCATTAATGGCAACAACACTGTAAGAAGGTAAGGTTGCTAAAGAAGCGAACCTGACAGTTTGTGGTCAGAATGTACTTTTAACATTTGAAAATAGCTGTGTAAAGCTCTCTAGAAGTTGTATTTTACTTAATTGAATTTTAGGCTTTGTGCATAGTACTTACTGTAGTATTAAAGTGTGCATGCATAATCGCCATATGATTGATTGCTTCTTCATCATTTATCAAGCAGCTTTCTCTCCCCTTATCGGTTGTCTTGCACCAACCAAATATGCTATTAAAATTAATTGACTAATTTGAATACATTTAAACAACAGATGTGTAATCTGGTTCTGCTGTGTGATCATGTCTTGTGTTGGAATTTAACTTTCCACACCAGAATGAAATTGAAAGGGTTTATCCGTGTTTGACAATGATTGATTGGTTTGTTAGGGAGATTCGCTGTGTTAGCTTCATGCAGTTTGCACACGTGTGGTCTCTAATGGTCTCACATGTTTGTTTAAAGGGATAGTTAAGCCAAAAAAAAAAGATTATGCCATTTATTTCATCAGTCTCATGCCCTTCCCAGTGTTGGGTGTAACAAATTATAAGTAACGTGAGTTACATAATCCGATTTTTTTTTTAAGTAACGAGTAAAGTAAAAAAAAATTACAACAAAATATCCGAGTTAGATTTTCTTTGTTAGTTACTTTGTTTTCCCATTTATTGACTGACACCTCTCAGTCCCCATGTTGAGGGGAATCAGGAGTAAGTGCAGAGGTGTTTTGTGCTGTCTGAACATGATGGTAATTGTAGTTCTAGACTAAATGTGAGCATGCATTTACTTGTTTCACTTGCACAAAAACAGATTCAGTATTCCTAAAAATGAATAAAAACAGTGAAATGTCAACTCAGAATATTACACAAACATGCAATAATTAAAAATGTTGAATAATACAAATATATTTTATGTATTTAATGTCACTTTATTGACCAATATCTTTGCTGCTGACCTCCAATGATTCAATTCAGTTTTAGTTTTAGTTAACAATAACGACACTTTGTATGACTACTACTTCCATGGAACACAATTTTTGTGTGTCGTTCTTTTCCATGCATTTACAATGAAACAGGACATCCATTCAAAAAGGATGCTTTTTTTTGGGGTGAACTATCCCTTTAACTCCATTTGGTCTACAGTGCATGACTGAAGTGTGTTTTACTCTATTACAGTTTTTCCCTTTCTGTTTTTAGCTGCCTCTCACAGATTTCAAAAGATTCATATGCAGTGGATCTATGCAAGTCCGTAGTCAAACTATGGAGGACAGTTTGCAGTGGAAACGGTAAGATAAGCCTTGAAAATGAAAGGTGCTATTGCTGAGGGAAAAATAGCAATCCTATTTGCACATTCCTTTTTTATCCTTTTAAACGGTCTCTCTCTGGAAAATGTAAAATGTATCGACACCACATGGTCTGGTTCTGCTTCCCCCCTACTTTTAAAGTAATGAGGATTTGTGAAATGAATTCAAGTCAATATCAATTTATCCTGTTCTTGCCTGCTAGCAGTGAAATTGTTATTGCATTAAAAGTCTCTTTAGTAAGTACTTTGTGCCCTTCAGTGGCAATCTCATTAACTGGTCATTTAAATTTGCGTTTGTCTTTATTAAACCCTCTCCATAATTGTGCTCCTTCCAGAGCAGAACCAACAGCTGCTGATGGAGTGTCCCGTTACTAGACAACACATAGTCCAGATGTTGGCATCACCGGAATGTGAAATACAGAGGGAAAGCCTGGAATTGCTCAGCTTGTACTCACAAACTCAGCACGGAAGGGACGTGCTCATCGACAACCTTAATTTATGCCAGTACGTGCAGTATTTTTGGTGTCATGTTGAATGCATTGCATTGCAGTCTACATAATGATGTGCCATGAATTAATTACTTACAACATAACACATATGAGGTCAAATGAGCCATTTAGACAGGACTAATTATGTGAAACAAAATGGATCGGCGTGCCACACTGCTAAGAAATACTGTAATGGCTTTAGATCAGGGGTAAAGATAAAAATACATTCTCGGAGAACATGATTAATAAGTAATAAATCTCTTATCATTAATTACTGAGCATTTAGGTGCTAGTTTAAAGACTAGTTAATGTCCCATGTTTATACTGATACATTTTTTATCTCTTAAAGGTTTTTCTGTTAGAATAATAATTGTTTGTGTCACTTAATTGAATATTTAAACAGCATAATTAATTCATTATATCAAAAAGTGCATATTATATGTTTAAAATAAATAAATGTATTGCTTTTACTGACTTATCGGTGATGTCAATTTCATTCCAACCTTCTGTTTTTTCTACAAACCAGAGCAGGAGATCGATTTAAGTGTGGTGTTGCTACGCTATCTGTGATTCATCTCATTAGCTAGCATGCAGAATGCCTCCTACTGATATAGCATGTTTTATTAAAGTCCTTTTAATGAGCCCATAACGAATGCAATCTGTCTCCTGTAGAACGGCTGAGAACCTGATGAGCTGTGTTTGCCGTGATACGAGCTCCGCGTCGGCGCTGACAGTTCTGGAGAACTTGGCTGCAGAAAATAAGTATGCACAATCAATTTAGTCACCCTTACTATATGAATCAATGCCTGTGAGAGAAACCGCAAAACTGACTCTTTTTACAAAATCTTGGGCACGACCCACCTGAGAGTCTAGCAGATTCCCATACATCATAGTCGCTTGCACATATTAAATCGAGACACATTCAAATTCATTCAGCTCAACAGCCCAGGTCCCTTGAGAACGCAAAGTGAACACATTTAAGACAAAACAATCCATCACATTCACAAATCCCTCCATTTATCTCTGTGAGAGAGCGACGTTTCTAGCCATTCACCACTCTCAGATAGAGAAAGGTGCTCCCGGTGACCAGGAGATGGAATTAAGCAGCCACTTCATGCACAAAAGGAAATGAGAATGGTTTGATAGATAGTCAATGAAAAGTGTTCAGTGAATTCAAGCCGCTCTCTTGTTTCTAGATAAGGATGGTTAGCCATATTGGTCTTGTCTCGTGTTGTGCGTGGGACGTCACCAACGTGAGATTTGCAGCCATAGATCTGCTTGGATCAGTGCCCACCACATTATAACGCATTTTTATCTTTTGCCCCCACGGCTCTTTGCGCATTACAACAAGAGGGTTATCTGAGGATTTTAGTCAGTTAAGCTTTATTCTTGTTAAGTAGCTAATTTCTTTATTTAATATCTTTTTGTTGCTGTTTTTGTTGTTTCTCTTTTTCAGATTTAAGATTCAGTCAAGGCAGATCTTCACAGCAGCTTTTGCCCTTCCTCTTGAACATCTGCTGGTGATTATGAAGCATCATTTATAATCATCTTCTTAATAATTATAATATTCTAAATCATAATATCATATTCTAATGCTTTATTGTCTGATTTATCAGACATTTTGGCACTGGATTGTACATTGCTGGCTTTACAACTAGAAGACATATGACTATATACTTTGTAGGACTTGTTATAACATACAGTCACATAATTATTAAAGGAACATTTTCTTTTTGGTCAAAGACCCTATATGCATCTTAGCATTGAAATGTCTTCCGTCTTACATACAAAGATATTATTTTACCATACTACAGCATGCAAATATGCTACATGCAACATAGATTACAGTCCATGTATACATCCAATTACTGATATAATTAGTATTAGTACTCATCATATGAATACTAGTATGATGAGAGCTGTTTCTTTTGTCTTATTATAAAGGTACTTTATAATGCTTATCCTGTTATACTAAAAAACTTTCAGTCACACTTTAGTTTAGGGTCCAATTCTCACTATTAACTAACTACTAACTACGACTTTTGCATCAATAAACTCCTAATTACTGCTTATTAATAATTAAGGTAGTTGTTAAGTTTAGGTATTTGGAAGGATTAAGGGATGTAGAATATGGTCATGCAGAATAAGGCATTAATATGTGCTTTATAAGTACTAATAAACAGCCAATATTCAGTAATATGCATGCTAATAAGCAACTAGTCAGTAGTGAGAATGGGACCCTAAACTAAAATGTTACCAACCTTTCTTCTTTCTTAATTTTAATATGCTGATTTCACCAAGAAACATACTGTCAGTGTTGATCCTTCCTGAATAAAAGTAATGTTAGTGTTAATCTTTCCAAAAAAAATGTTATTGCACGTAATAAAACTAGTCCAAAATGTGGCTAATACTGTTTTTCCCATGTAGTCAAATATCATGACAGCTGACGACAAGATCCTGGCTTCTGTGATTTCTGTGATCGGGATCATGGCTCTGGATGATGTCATAAATAAAAATCTGGCAGGACGTGAACATTTTTGGAGATGCTCTCTTCAGGCAATGGTAATCTTGGAGATGATAACCCTTTACATCACAACCAAGCTCCCAAATACTCTGTCCTTGAACATTGCTGAATTATGTATGACGTCTTGCACTGGGAATTTTGATTCAAAGGGTTTGTTTTTAAGCTCCTTTTGCTATCCTGCTACACGAGCTGTGAAACCGCTATTTCCCACAGACGCTAAAACTGAGAAAAGGACATGAATTTAATTTCCGGCACTGTCAAGATAAAGCTCTGTTTTGGTTGCAGGAGCGGTGCGTCGCCTGTGAATGTAGAAGTGTCCTCTATCCCCTCCTGGGTTTGATGATCAACTTAGCCTCAAATCCCTCTCAAGTTGTCCAGGTAAAGCAGAAGTTTAATATTCTGGGCTTTTGACCAGCCCTCATCCAACACATCGAGCACTTTTTGTGGCCTTGGCTAGGCAGAATGTTCTTCTAGTGCCTTTTCTCTCCATATGTTGCAATCATGTCTGAAACAGCAAAGGAAAATTGGAGAGAATACTTTTTGGTTCTTTTTCAACACACAGGAGCACGCTGTTCAGGCCAGCAGCAGGTGCTTGGACCTGCTGAGCGATTCCTCTGGAGGCGTCATCACAGTGAGTTGAATTCGTTTTACCAAGGCCAAAGCAAGCTTCAACCCACCCCCTGATGATGGGAGCCGCCAGAACGTTTGAACTGTAGATTTCTGCTCATTAATTATTAAAATGTTCATCCTGCAGGATGTGGGATGTTGTGGAACCCTGCGCATTCGCATCTCTAGAGGATCTCTACAAAACATTTACATAAATGGGTTATACAAGATCAAAAATGGAAGTTTAAATATATGGATGTCCTTAGATGGCTAACATCCCCAAGAGAAGGATTTCGCATTCACGGAAGCATTTACATAGTGATTACCGTAGCAGCCCCAGGCCCTATTGGGGACTATTTTCTCTGACTATGTAAATCAGGTTCCAGGTTGTTTGCTTGGGTTTTGCTGCCTTGGCGCTTCATATCTCTCCAGTCAGGCTGTTTCTCTGAGTACAGTTAAGGTGAAAGGGTTTATTATGGATTTGACTGAGTTTTACTGCTGTGATAACTGCATTTTTGACAAGCCGCCTTGAAATACATCAGAGTACAGCCTTATCCTGTTGAAATGTCCTATCTGTCCTAATGATGGGAGTTCTGGTATGAAACATATTGTTTTGTCTTCGGCTTCAGAGAGCTGCAGGTTTGCTGAGCGTTCTCCTCCCGATGTCTTCTGATGCCACTCAGGAAGTTGTGCGGAATGGAATAGTGAAGAAGTTGCTGAAGATTCTGAAGGTGGAGCCTATATCAGGTTTCAGTTGTTGAAACAGAGTCTGTAAGGAAATAAAGTCAAATGAAATTGGATATAATATATTGGAGATGGTAGAGATTATGCCCCTTGCATTAAATTGGCAATGCAAATCACTACCGAAAAGACCTTCTCAGCCCAGCATAGGACCAGTGGATTATAAATAATTACTGACTTAAATCAGCCCAAAAGCCAAATTTCCAAAATTACCCAAATTTAATTTAAATAATTAGTTAACGTTCGTTCTGTCTGTCTGTTGTTCTGTCATTCATTCTGTCTGTCTGTCTGTCGTTCTGTCTGTCGTTCAAAGTGCATAACACAAAGACAGAAACCTAAATGCAATGCATATTTTAATATTAATTATTTATTTCAATATCTTTTTTTAAATAGCAGGGTTTACAGGGTTAAAGAGTTTAACTTTGTGGGCTGCCTCCATTACACATTTTTTGTATTCTGGTGACCAATTGTATTGTTTGTTTTTTTTACATTTGCGTTGGCAATTGTAGAGATTAAACTGAAACTTGCTTGTGTGTCTGTCCGGTCAGGTTGGAGGAGAGATGAGCTCCAGATACTCCATTAAAGCCCTGACAGTCTGTACTGCCTCAATCCCACAGGCTTGCGAGGAGCTGGTTAAGCTTGACAAACGTGAGTTCTGAGGGCCAGGGAGGCAGAGGATTGGATTTAATAAGTTGTCTTAAGCTCTATGGCCTTACGGTGACTTTGTGTGCTACACACATTTATTCATTCAGGGCTGCACACTTTGAGGAAACTCCTGGGTGGCATTGATGAGTTGGTGGTGGGGAACGCAGCTTTGTGTATGGGGCATTGCTTAGAAGTGGATGGAGCTGCCAGTGGCCTCCTGGGCACAGACTGCGTGCCGTTGCTGCTACGCCACACCGCTGGAGATGCCAAAAGAGCAGCCGTTCGGCAGAACGCGGCCATCACCCTTGGGAAGCTGTGCAAAATAGAGCCCAGGTATAATTAAGTCTGACTTACCTTTTGCAGTCAGCTGCATTGTATTGATTAACATTCATGCTGATGTTCTTATTAACAGCAGTGATACTCTGGGAAACATCAAGGTGAAAAGATAATGCCTCTAAATAATTAACCTCAACAAGATGATGAACTTTCTGAATGAATAATGAATTAAAAATGTCAGATCTACAGTTTAAGGGCATAAGAAAGGCATCCTAATTGATGTGATTCAGATATAAACATGTTTGTTTGTTGCATTTGACATTTGTTTATATTCTAGTCTCATTTTACTGCTGTTAACAAGCACTTTTACAGATGTGAGAGAGAGTTTCTTTTAAATATGTACCGATTGCACCTTTATACTCTTATTGACCTAAAGAACTATCAAGTTTTTTCCCTTCATCTTTAATTTATGAAGGGTTCATGAGCTCAGACCTGAGAAAAGAAGCTCTGTTGGTTAAGTGTTTTTGAGGCGTCTTATTCTCCCAATCAGCATCTAACAAGTATAGTCCTTCAAAGAGGAGTCAGAATCTTATGGCATTCAACTTTGATGAGCTTTCAACTTCTCAGAGTCTTTACAGTGAGATTTCAAACCTTTGAGGTGAGAGTGCAGCCTAAAAAAGACATTCCAGACAGAAAACAGTGGAGGGTACAGACACTGCCAAAAATATTACACATAAACGATGAATCTACTTTATGTGCAGAGCAAACTGGCTGATGTTTTCATACTTTTTTGCATTTCATATTCTTAGCTCTGGTTTTATATTTGGTTGTTCAGAATACATTGTGTGGTCAAAATGAGAAGAAAAAAAAACTAATTCTGTTGGTTTGATAAATCTCTGTTTTGCTTTTTTTTTTCAGGCACATGGAGAAACTCAGGGAGCTTCATGGTTTAGAAATCCTTCATTCCTGTGCGAGATTGATCACGTGAGCCACTACCCACATTCGGTTCCTCAATAATTGACCCCATAACTCAGGACACACATGCAAACGCACACACGCATACAGATGAATGCTGTCCTTTGGTTCACAGCTTAAGATGCTCATCTTAAGTGAGGCCACAAATTACTGTCATGCCTTAAGGCCTATCTTGATTATACAGCTGTTTCCTGTGTTCATTTTAATTAGAGAGAATTCACATTGACATGTGATTCTGTTATCTGCTGTTGTAGAGAACATGTTGCCCCGGGACGATATTTGAAACATTTCAATATCCTTTCATCCCAAATGACTCACTTGGGAAGTGTGTTGCCTTGATTACATTTTGTTCCCTGTTTGTTGATAAATGGATTAATGCTAGCTTTCATGTGTTGAATAAAAAGATTAATAAAACTGCATTTGAAGATTATTATGGTTAATGCCTGCTCATCTTTGCAGACTTGATAGCTTTAGAAAGCATTCGATGATGTAATGAGAAAAAGTAAAATTGTTACAATTCAAATAGGTTTAGCAGAAATTAGTCTGACAGTGTAATCCAGACTTCGGGACAGGATTTGACTAACAGACTGCAATATGGAACCTTAACACTGAAGGTTTGTCCCAGAGCATATTTCAGATGGTGCACCATTATCTCTATTCATAGTTTTTTTAAAACTTTATTAAGTTTTCATTACTAAATTAAATTAAAGGGGTAGTTCACCAAAAAATGTAAATACTGTAATCATTTACTTCTCATATTGTTCCAAATCTGTATGACTGACTTTCTTTTGTGGAACACAAAAGAAGTCAACGTTGATGACAATTGACTTCAAACAAAATTGTTTTTTGCCTATCACTAATGATTTTTTTTAGATATTATTTACAATGGTATTTACAATAGTATTTTACCAGTTCCCAGTTTTATTTTTGAAGGCTCTTAAAATTGTGTCCTGTCAGTGGAGGGACAGAAATCTCTCATATTTCATTAAAATATCTTCATTTGTGTTCCGAAGATGAACGAAAGTTTTACAGGTTTGGAATGACATGAGGGTGAGTGAATTATGACGTAATTTTTTTTGTGTGTGTGTGTGTGAACTAACCCTTTAATGTTTCCGTTGTTGCATTTCTTAAAAAGTTAACAAATGATTTTGCTCATCGTTAAAAGTTTTTAATGTTTAAATAGGGGTCTCCTGGAAAAAAGGTTGGGAACCACTGCTCTACACTTTATTTGAGTCTTATCTGAATCTGTTTGATAATGGATGACTCGGATACTAGCTTATCATAGCAGCTCACGCAAGCCAACACGCATGAAAAATTATACACAGTCAAACACGATGAGGATGATGAGGGATTCTACTGACGCAGAAATCCGTTTCATTTTCTCAGCTTGCTTTTGTTCACGTGTCAGTAATCTAATCTACTTATAAATGACAAGAGAGGAAGGTAAAGCTCACATTAGGCTCCTTCAGAGAGTGTGGTGTGAGCTCTGTTGGGACAGTATCCTGTGTTGTGCATCTCAATGTAGTTTCATTATAATGTTATGTATGTGTAGCTTAAAAGAAACCAAGAGAGAAGATTAAGCATGGGGATTGGTTACATATTTTTCATTTTTGGACTCACAGGTATGTACACTAAGTTTGTCTTCAATAACTGCTGTGATCAGCACAGTAAATGTCAAGTTAGAGACATGATTTATTAAAGATATTATAGTTGTAATTTACAAACTATAAAATTAACTCATCTTTATATATTTTTTTAATAATAATAATAATAATAATAATTATATATATATATATATATATATATAAATTGTTTAAATTTTATTTAAAAAAATATAAAATTGTATTCATAAATTTATTTTTAAAATGATACATTTTGTCATTTATAATTTTATATATAGTTGTTGATATTTTTATATAATTAAAAATATATAATTATAATTTTGATGCTTACCCATTATACCCACCAATTAGGTATCAAAAAATATTAAACATTTTCTCTAATATATTTAATTGCGATATAAGAGCACTATTGATTAGATTCAAAGTAAATGTTTCAATTCAATACAGTGTTATGGACCCGTTGTTATGTGTTCAGTTCTGTGCTTCTACGTTTTCCTGTCCAGCGGTTGCAACTATTCAGAGATCACTTCATTTCCCAAACCATTTAACACTTTTCGGTCTAACAAATAACACTGAATTATTCATTAGATACGGCAAATGCTGCAACTCACTCGTTTGTACTGTTACGGAACAATCCTTATGCATGCAATAATTTTAACTATCTATATTTTTTCGTGTATTCGGTCGTAAAATTTTAATGCCTCTTGAATTGTTTATACTATAGGTATTTATGTGTATTTTATGAGCCATCTCACCAGCAAAATTGCAACTCTGCTACTTTTCAGTGAGTGCTAAGGAGGAGGACCTGCAAGGCTTTCAGTCCCTGCAAACCGAGAGCACAACCTTCATTATAACTATGCCATCGGAAGAGCAAAACAGCTCCAGTGACAACAGTGGAAAATTTTCCACCGAAAGCCCTGCTCACCTGACTGTGCCTGTAATCAGTTATCCAGGGACAGATTTGTTCCATACACCACATGAGAGGCAGCACTCAAGTACAGTAAATGCAACCACAACCACTGATAAAGATGCAATTACCTCAAATGGGCCAAGCTTTGTCTTAGCTTATGGTACAGGTTCACATTCCACGGGTAAGGTTGGCACTGCTGTGAAACCGTTTCAGTCCAAAGGAGACCTCTCATTGATCTCCAATGATGAGGGAAGGCTTCATCCCTCAGCTGAGGCTGAATTTGAGTCAGTGATGAATGACACCATGATGCCTTCTGCTCATCTGTCCAGAGGCAGGGAAAAGATCTCAGCTTTTTTTCACGCTTCACTGGAAAGCAAGAATCAAAGAGTCTTGGAGTCTATTACTCCTTTGCCCGCAAATGACATTCCCATGGTATCAGCCTCTGATCCAGCAGTAATTGATAACCTTGGGGAGTCAAACGAGAGTGTGGAAAGACAGGGCGAAAACAAGAGTGAAAATTGGACTCTGGAGTCGTTTAGAGTTGATAAGCCTCAGAATCGTTCTGAAGAGGCTTCTTTAAATAAGAGTCATTCGACCATTATGCATTTTACAGTTTTGCAGGGTTTAGGGCTTTTAACCACTGAGCTTGGTCAAAATCCAAAAAATGGATCTGAGCATGAGCCAAAAGAGCAGAAGAATCTGCTTTCACCAAGTTCAGTGATCCTTGATACTCCATTACAAGTGAAATCAACCAGCCAAGTAATAGTTAATAAAATGATAGAAAGCAGCAAAAATCCCAGCACCAATGGACCAAAACCCTTCGGGGTGTCACTAAAGCACCCAGACTCAATCTTTTTATTCTCTGCTTCAAAGCTGACCCCTACAAAGCTTCCAGACGCAACCACGCTGAATTATTTTTCAAACATGGAAACAGCTGCTGGCGAAATGCACATGACAAAACAATTTGTGGCCTCGCGGTTGATATCTGACTCCGTGCATAGAATTGTCGCAGCGAGGGATGGACTAGAAAGCAAATCAATTGTTTACACCAAATCAAGTAAAGAGCGTCAAATTAAACCAACGCTCCAAACCTCACCAAACAGTTTCGTTCATCGCCTGAATAAAAGTGACCTTTCTTTGGTTGCTCAAAACTCTTCTCTACTCAAAACGTCAGATCTTTGTACCAAAGAAGCCAGAACATCTAATATCTCTGTGACAGAGAAACGTAACATAATGGATCATTTTCCAGTTCATCTGAGTGAATTGATAGCCTTTAGTACTGCCTCATTTGCCAACGCTGAGGAAGCAACTATAGCAAATAAGCGAATGTTCATGAAACAGACTCAAAGCTCACTTGCCGCTCTCCGAACCATTTCAACTCAAGAAGACACTTCAAAACCCCTCAATCAGTTTGATGAATTATCTACTGCAGTGCCTCTTCCACCTTTGACAAAGCTTAAGAATGTGTTTCATGTCTTCAAAGTGAACGATCATCAGCCTCAACAGCCTCTAAATATTTCCCCCACAGAGAGATTAAAGCCTTTTGTATCAGTTCAAGCTCATGAATCGATTCCACCTTCATTGACGTCTGCAACTGTGAAGAGATTTACAAATATGGAAAACTTCTCTAAATTCGAATCTACTTACCTAAACCAACAATACGGCAGGTCACAAAAAGTCCCATTCATCATATCCGAGAGGCCAAACATGAACTCAAGTACATTGGACACAGGACACAAAACAGTAAATGCAACCACAATCAACAAAAAGATGTCACATTTTAGGGTCCCACTTTCTAACAGCGACATATCCACAACAAAGACCTTCATTACAACAACTATGTTTTTAAAGCCACGGGTGTCTTTTGCCAACATCTCCCAACTCACTCGTGCAGTTTCACAAAATAAGTCCATTCTGCTACCAACACCTTTTGGTAAGTCACAAAATACTGTGACAACAGATGCCAAAGTTCTCTTAAAACTTTTGTCCATCTCTAAGAAAAGTAACAGCAAGGATGCATTTTTAAATCACTCGTTGACAACTGGAAAGATTGCTTTGCCGTTAGACGATAAACAACAAGATCTTAAAATCCCAAGAGGGACTGTGATGCTGTTTTTTGGCAGCTACACAGTTAGCAGTATCCCATCAGTCCAGCAGCGTACTGAAGCTCACCCTGGAGAGATATTTCTCACAGAAACACCGCAAACACAATCTGTACTTCAGATTGAGTCATACTTAAAAAAGAAAGATGATATGGTTAAACCAACAACTCTGAAACCCCATGATCAGAACAGTCGTTCAGTTCAAGGCACGAATCAAACCTTGTTGACGCCAATTCCGCACAAGATTGTTTTTCACCCAATTCACACATCTGTTCTCCCCAATGTTCACTTGATTACAGAGTTTAAACAACATTTGACCTTCTCTGCTTCACCGTCAGTGTCTATTGGGCCAGCAATAGCGCATAAAAGTGGACAAGACAACCACAAAAATTCACTTTTATCACATCACATGTTTGTAAATTTATCAGATGTTAAGGAGCATCCTCAGAACATGACATCCAGCCAAATTTCTGGCATCAGCTGGCACACAACAGCTGCTGCACGCCCAGAAGGGGCCCTGAACACATCACTCCTTGAATCATCCAATGGAACAACTTTTCCTTTGTTTCCTTTTCAAATGCAGAATGTGTTGCATAAAGAGCATTTGACTTTAACTGAGGACGAGACCGAGTTTTCCTCAACAGTAAATCAGCATTCACAAACGACACAATCGAACTTTCCATCTGATGAAATGTCCAGTTTAGGCGCAACAGATGATGTACAAAAACACATTGGGCGGACTGCGTTGTCTGCTGTTACTGGGGAAAAGTTCTCTCCTCTTCTCCACACGGATTTGAGTTTCTCAAGTACAGAGAAACAATTGCTCCCCAGTGGTTCATTACCCTCCAGGGGAGGGAGTGAAGATATTGCTGAAAGTGACTCAGGGAGATCTACTGAGTTTGTGTCAGACCTACCTGTAATAAACAGGAAGATGACGGTTATATCATCCGATTCTCTCAGTGGGTAATGACTCAGAACTCTTCAATCACTTTTAATATGGAACAGAAACAATTTTATTAGCATTTGTGCTGTGCTAGATCAATAAGCAGATAGGTTGGTTGTTTGGTTGATTGATTGATTGATTGATTGATTGATTGATTGATTGATTGATTGATTGATTGATTGATTGATTGATTGATTGATTGATTGAATTAAAAACAAAATAAAAATATCTAAAATGATCTGATTAATTGGACTATTTTGTTTAATGGGATTAATGAGACAGTGAAAAAATCATGTCACATTTTAGTGTCCCACTTGCATCAGTATTATCTGGTGAGCTACTTTTGTTTGTTTGTTTAGAAAATTACATTAGTTGTTTTATTTATTTATTTATTTATTTATTTTAAATTTTCCAAAGAAGTATGGCTGCTGTTGTTGTGGATGGAATGATACAGAATAAACTTTAGCTCCACAAGTACAGATGCAATCTATAGAGCTTGGTGATAAACTGAAGTCAACATGATTAATTTTCAATGCACTCAATTGGATTTTGACCGTCTGATTGTCTTCTTCCAGTCAGGCGCAAATCTCTGATGATTTCTGCGGCACTGGCAACTACACAGCAGAGATGAGTCTGAATTTGGAGAGAGATATCATGCCCGGAGATCTCATCCCTGCCCTGGGAAACCTGCGTGTCGTCATCAGCCTCAAAACAAATAACAGCCAGGTCAATCTAGAGATAAAATCCTGCTGCCTCTCGCCTACTGGCAGACAAGATGAATTTAACACCACCTGCTGCATTTTTTCCAGGTAATGTGCACCTCTCAGGTTATTTTAGATTAGCTCAAATCACATGGTGCCCTTGAACCAGGCCACATTTCACATTATGGTACCAAATCAGCTACGTGGTCCGAGCATGGCTGGATTATACGGATCCCATCTCCCTCGTTTTTATGTGAAGGTTTAATACATCAGCATTAGTTCCTGTTTATAGACTCAGCTACGTTTTAACTGGTCACCTTATCACAGGGGAACAGCATTATAACGATTGGCTAAGAAACATTCCCTCAAACTGTTTAACTTGGGAAAGCTATAAATATCCTGGGCGAAGTATGTACTTATATCGAGCTGAAAGTTGTGTGGTTAGAGCAGTACAGTAAACTGCTGATGTCTGTTTTCCTACTGGTGTGTGAAGTATTCACTTTCTGTGAGTGTCTCGGCTCTGTTGCCTATAGCACACTGACACTAATATCCAGAGACAGCACAGTGTGTACCTTCAGTAGAGTCGTGTATCAAAACAACATAATCTATGAGGTAAATTCTTTCAAAATTCTATATTTTGGAAGTACAGTAATGTGCTTTTGTTTAGCACAATTGTCTCTCAATCAGGGAGACATGGGAGGTGGGATTTCCTCAAATAAAATGGATAAGGAAATAAAGTACAGCACATAAAGCATATAAAACATAACAAAAGTGTATAAACCACTCATTATTGTAAATTGCTCTAGGGAACATCAACAACAGCTGATAAAGGTTCAGAGGGAGGAAGCCAGTGCTTCCCATTTTGCATACCTCTGCACTATATGCTGTTTATGGTACATAAGTACAAGTAGTGTTTTCTCACTGACATATACAGTACAGCGAGGCTTAGTGCAAGAATCTTAGACACTGACGCAGGCACACTGTAAAAAGTGATCATTTGACTTAAATTAAAAAAGTGAGGAAACCCGTCACTTTAAAATTATTAAGTAAATAACCTTCATGCGTAACTGAAAAAATTAACTAATGTGTTCACATAACTTATTTTTTCCAATTACGCATGAAGTTTATTTTTATCCGGCGGGGGCCGGGAACTTGATTCTGTACATCGGATGTTGATCGGATCCGGATGGAGGCAGATCTAAATGTGAGCTTTCAGTCGATTAACAGGAAGGGGCATGGTTTATGAGGATCATATAATTGGAGAAGTCCGGCATACATCACCAGAGTCTGTCATTTCACTGCAAGATCCAGTTGACATTTTGATTTTGAGCTCTTTTTTAAAAAAAAATGTTGATGAATGCATGAATGAAATCGTTCACAATGACATCAAAAAGACGAATATCAGAACATAGAACTATCAAAAATCTACATACAGCACTCCATCCACAGGATTTAATTGTCATGCTTTCACCTCTGTTTGCATCACTCGTCAAGTTCATTATTTTAGCAATGTGCGTGCCATCAGAGCTAATGCGTCTCTTTGATTTGTTCTCCCTCAGGCTGCCTATAGAGCCTCATGGCATTAGACTGCTTCCTAGCGTCCTGTCAAAGAGCGCTAGCTTCACCATCAGTCTTTTCCAGATGATCAATTACTCCACCGCTTACCTGCACTGTGACCTGAGTGTGTGCTTGAAGAACCATTCTGAGTGCGAGAGGGTGAGTCTCAACCCGAACCCGGCCTCACAGATGAAAACTTGGGGATCATTTATCACTGTTGAAGAGGTCTCAATATTTCTCCTGAAAAATGTTCTACTTTTCATTACTCTCCCTCTTTTGATGACAGCATCTGCAGTTTCTAAATAAATGATCCTCTGCAGCTTGTTACTCTGTCACTGCAAGACAGAAAGTGAAGTGGTCGACAGTTCGTAACAGGCTAACAGAATTACTCGCCGAGTCTGTAAACAAGTTTAAAGTATGCAGATGTTAAGGGAATTTTTTTCTGCGTTGTATAATGGCTTGTTTTCAGGATGATGACATTATTGGTTATCCATTTCACATCTCAGCAGTGTGTGCAGCGTCGAAATGGAGAGGAATCGAGGGCCATCTTCAGCAGCACAGGAAACCGCATTTCTTTCGGCCCTGTTTTGAAAGGAGCAGACAATTCATCAGCCTCTGAAACAGCAGGTAACGTACTGTGTTACCAAGTTGTTCTGGTGGAGTAATAAAACAAACTAATGGGAAGATATTTCAGCCGATGATTTCAGTCTGATTTGGTTTGTTAATGCCGTACAGATGACACTGAAGCCATGGTGGTGATTATCAGCTCAGTGGCCGGCTGTTTGCTGGTGTGTTTGGCTCTCTTGCTTGTCTGGATTGGGAACAGACGTTGTTTGCAAAGGTCTGCCTACTGCTGGTCCAGGGGCCTTTGTGAATGCTAACAGAACAGAGTTCACTGCAAGCCAGCCAACCGGACTAAAATCTGCATCAAGCACTCAATCATTATTTGACAGTTTTTGAATTGCTCATCGTTATGTTTAGTTGTTGGACTGGGAAACTAATGAAACTTTTAACATTGTTAAAAGTAACCCAAAGTTCTTCTGAATATTCATTTATTCTGCATCATAGTGTCAAGCTTTGAGTATTACAATAGAGATGTTAAAAATACAAGCCTAGTAACCATTTCAATGTGAATACTTTTGTCACACAGCTAAGGGATAATTCACATAACACACTGTCATGTCGTTTCAGAACCTTAAAAGTGCAGTCACATTTACCTTTGTTCTGCAAATTGTATCAGATGAAATCCAGTAATTTCAGTTGGAATCTATGTGAAAGGGAATTTCGTTTGAGGGCAAAAGTTTTCCCCACACACATTTTCGCAACAGGTTCCAGTTGCTCACACGGATTTTCCCACAGAATGCTGATTGGTTTGAAAGAGACTTCAGTCTGAGCTGTGCTTCATACATCGCTAAACTTATGACAGTAGACAATGGACCTTTGAAATTTGACCGCATCTTAACACAAAATATATTTTGAAAAATTTATATAAACATCTGTCAAGTCCTACACAGGATTGGACTCATTGACTTTCATTGTATGGATAAAAAACAATATATATATATATAAAAAAATCTCAAAATATCTTCTTTTTTTATGTGCGTGTGTGTTCTGCAGAAGAAAGGTTTTGATTGACATGAGGGTGAGGGTGAGTTGTCCCTCTAACCCTCGGTTGGGTTGTTCATCCTACCACTGTCTACTTTCTTTTTCTTACTTTTGACATTTACCATTCTTTAATGCAGGATGTGCTGATGTCAAAGATATACATGAATGCTTCTCGTTATGTATCACTATCCCAGCGCTCACAAAAGTTAGATATGTTGTTCATCTGCTTATTAAATTTCACTCCATGTGTTTCCTTCTCAAGTAATCGCCGTTGGATGAAAAAAGAAGCAATTAAGTAGTAACAAGCAGACATTGCCTTTGAGATGCATCTCTATGTAAATCCCACCGTCAGGATGGGACAACCTAGGGGCGAATCAGATTTACTGTCTTTGAAGATCACTTAATAAAAAACATAATAGCTTCTTGTAATTGAAAGTACAATCAAAATGGGCTCAACAGGAAACAAAGCGAATATGTCACAGAACTGGGAAGAAACAAGCTTCAATATTAAATGGTCCTTGCATCAATATATACCCAAGAAGAAAATCAACAGATTCTGTATTCATGTTGAAATGGTGGCTGGCTTTGTGCACCTTTTAAAGGATGAAGTGTCTCTTCGAGTGGAGGACAAAGCCTGAATCGCAGCGGCTGCATGCCAAGTCTCTCCTTCGAAGCCTTACAAGAACGCTGAAGAGGCATGGCATCGTCCCCTCGGTTCAAAAGTGCTGCTTGCCACTTGATTTTAATTACTTTTATTAATATCATTACTTTATTTTTGAAAACCTGTCATTAAAGGTTCATTTGCATCACACTTTGACTTAGAATAACATTCACTTCACAGGTTTTTGCTAATGTGCCAAGAAATTCAAAAGGCAGTGCTTGAGAGATTAACGAACAGTGGGAAAACTTCCAGAGAACATTAGTAATTATATTGAAAATGGGACATGCATTTTTTTGCACTAAATTGCGTGTTTAAGTTGTGTTGAGCTGTAAGATAATTAATCATAAAACCCTTCAATTATATATTTTGCATCAAATATCTTTGGACATGTCACTAAATTATATTAAATAAAATGCAGCTTCTTCCCTAACAACAAACCACAAACATGGTAACATATGAGGCGATCCCTGCTGTAAAAACATGAAGCTGGTATATCCAGTTATCAGGTGTCCCACATAAATCTCTCAACCTCACCTGTGTAACTCATTCAAAACTGGTTTTGTTGCATTTCTATTCTAAAAATCAGTGCTCTGACTCCTCCCACCAAAACCAGCAGTCCTTTTTGTTTAATATGCATTTCCTTGACCTGGTTTCTGTGTGCCAAGAAGAAATGTTGAAGGACACGGTCTTCATTTCCTGAGCCTGGAAAACAAAATGACAGCAGATAATTCCAGTGTAAAGGATTCTTTCAGAGATGGCTGCCTGGAGAGATTTACTCATTTTAAAAAAGACGACTTTGAAAATGACTGGGAGAAAGTGGTTGAGCGCAAGTTTGGTCGAGTCTATAAGGTGAAGCTTAAAGTCTGGCGGGAAACGTGTGCCCTAAAGACTACAACCAATGATGATTACAGGTACAACTACACATCAGAGTAGAAAAAGATATACTGTTATTTGTAAGTAGTTGGCAGTTACCATAATGACAAAGTATTATAAACTGACAGTTTTATTGAATGCTAACTGCAGTAAATTTAAATATGTATATGCTATATACATAGTCTGTATTTTTGTAGTTCTCATTATATTTGTATTTTGTATTATTATTTGTATTGTCTGCTCTTTATATAAAATATTTGCATATACTATATATATTATTTTATTATCAATTATTTTACATTTTATGACCCAATAGGAACATGATAGAGATGTCCAAAATTGGAAGAATGAAGTTCAATTATTTAATCTCCATTTATGGAATAAGCAAAGATCCGCCTGCTTTAGTGATGGAATATATGAGAAAGGGATCCTTGGATAACCTTCTCAGCAGTCATTTCTTAATGTGGCCCAAGAAATTCCAGATGATCCATGAGATGACGATGGGCATGAATTTTCTGCACAGCATGAAACCGCCCATCCTTCATTTAAACTTGAAACCAGCTAACATTCTTCTTGATGATCATCTTCACGTAAAGGTGAGTCAGATACTATGTCATGTTTTAAAATGTATCTGAAGTAATTTCTGGTAAAAAATAGACTCTACAAGAAAGAGAGCTAGTGGTTTTGCTAACTCTTTAAAATAAGGTTGTATATATGATAACATTAGTCACAGCTTTTATAATTCTTGGTTAATGTTACTTTCTACATATATGCAATATGTTATGTTAAAATATGCAACCTCATAGTGTTGTTGCAGTTTTAGGATGTATTTTCTCTTTAAAGATTTCAGATTTTGGCCTCATTAAATGGGAGGAGTTCTCTAATAAGACTGACTTTATTGAACACCTGACAGCTCGAGGGAACATAAACTATGTGCCTCCAGAGACCTTTACCCAGAATCCTGAACCTCCTGGAACGAAGTATGATGTGTACAGGTGAGAGTTCATAACTTAAAGAACATTACGGTATGTGCATGAATTTGACAATGAGTTATGATATGCCATGAAATAATCGTCTAACCATTCTCACAGCATTTCTATTATTATGTGGGAAATTCTCACTCAACAGCGCGCGTATCAAGGTAAATATTGTTCCTAATTTTGGCACTTTTAGTTCAAATTAGTTTCAGGCCACTTTTGTACTGAATTCATTGCATATGCCTTTTACACTCTGTTTGTTATGAGATTGCTTGAAGCACAAGCTGTGTTTGTATTAAACTCATTATTTGGAGTTAATATAACACTCCAAGCAATTTGTTCTATTTTTCTTGCCACAGGTCTGACTATGACAGAAATATTAATCAAAGTGTCATCTGGCAAAAGGCCTGGTGTAGAGAAGATCCCTGAAGTCAAGCCCCCGGAGTGCGAGGACATGATCGGTGTGATGCAGCAATGCTGGGACCAAGACTGCAGCCGGCGACCTGCTTTCTGTGGTAACAAACCTCCTTTTTTTTCTTGCTTCTGCTTAATGAAGAATAGTGCTCGATTACAAACAGACAAAATGCATTCCAGAAGCCTCAGTAGAAGTTTGCTCGGTTGTCTCTCTGGTCGTATTCCTTCTGAAATAGCAATGACCAATTAACCAACATTGTTGCACCTCTTATCAACCTCCCTGTTCCTCTGCTATTGTATCTTCATCAGGTCACCTTCAGTAAAAGGTCTAATTAAATTAGTGATAATGCTTATGAATTTTATTATTCAATGTTTGTGTTCAAGCATTAGTTTAATAAGCTTCTGCTAATTTTGCTGCATTGTTGTATTGTATAATGAGCTAAATATGATTAATCTTGTACATCAGATAACTAAAAGTGCGTTTTACACTGCCAATTTAGATGCTCCATAAGAGTTGCTAAAAGGCTGTCAATCATTGGCTGGCCATTTGCAAAAATAATTCCCAAATGATCACTCTTGTGTGAAAAGCCCTAAAAAAGGCAAGAGCAAAAATGTTTCCCAAAGTGACAATCAGCTGCATCATCTCCATTTTTCTGCAGAGATCGTTCGGGTAACTGAAGTCCTCAGTGAAGTCTTGAAAATACCAGAGACGGTTTCAGGGGGTGAGATAAGAAAGCGTCTGCCTGAACAGGTATTGAACGTAAGTGACTCCTCCAGTGCATGTTTAGACCACACTACACCATCAGCACATGAGGTGTTAGCATGAGTAATATTAAACAGTGCAAAATATTCATATACAAAAATTTTTTACTCCAAACTAAAGAAAAAATCGAACTAAAGCAATAATTTGTCTTTTTGAAATGTCATAACCACATTAGTCCGACTGAAATTGGACTAACACTTGGACAAACAGACCTAGACCTAATGCAACTACAGCTTGGCTTCGTTCAGCATTTATTCACGTTAATCAAACTACAATTGGCGTCAGAGTTGTATGCTTGCTCCAAACATCAGTAATGATGCACAACGTGTATAATACATAAAGATTATCTAGCAAGACTGCAACCTGCGACCTGCATTCTCTGATAACAAGCATCAGTTAACAGACCTAGATAATGCGATAGCAGCTAGGCTTTGCCCAGCATTTATATATGTTAATCGTACTTCAGTGTGCCTTAGTGTTGTGTATATTTTCATTAATTTCAATTTTTTAGAGATTATGGGCCAGATTTACTAAATAGGGCAAACTAGCGCTGATGGGAGTGGAAAGTTCTGTGCATGATCTACTGACAACGCGCAAATTAAAGAACACAGACACAGCCGGATCATTTCCATAATGACCAATGCAATCTACCAAGAGCAGCACAACTTAGCGTCTGGTTTAAGACATGCTTTTTTTTGGGCGGTAAATAATGGTGCAAATGCCAGTAAATTGACTAGCGCAAACCTTAGTTAATCACCGTGCATGATTCATTTAAATACTCTCCTCCCATAAATTTTGTGTCTGAAAGGGAAACTCTTACAAATGCATATGCAATAAGGTCAGCCACAAAAATAACTGTCCACGCCTTTTTAGCGCTAATTTTTCACTGCGTGACTTAGTAAATCCTGAAAGTAGTTTTTAACGCCAAAAGAGGATTTGCGCTTGCGCAAGCAGTTAGTAAATCTGGCCCAAAGACTATAGCTCAAGTACGCAAAAGAAAGCACTGTAGTTCAATTATAACTGCGCATGTAAACGTACTTACTGCCATATCTCGATCAGCACAACAAAAACTGCACACAAACACACATTTCTTTGAAATCCATGACAACAACTATATATTTGCTAGTCACACAATAGATGTAACATGAATTTAATTTAGCTTTCTCTCCATTAGCCAAAGAAAACAGCTGACGCTTCAGGCAAGTATTTTGTTCTCACAATCAGTGTCTTTCTTACTTTCTGTCCAAACTGTACAAACACACTCTTACTGTATATAAAACTGTCCACCATCCCATTCATTACAGATGATTCTAGCATTCACTCTCTGCTTATAAGAAAAGACTTTGAGAGCTTTAAGAATGTTCTGCGAAAAGAGCATGTATCGACGCTCTTCCAAGACAACAACACTCTCCTTCATCACGCCGTTGCAAGCGGGGACAAAGAAAGCGTGCGGATGGTCCTGGATCTAGGAGCCTCTGTGAACTGCCAGAGTGTAAAAGGCTACACCCCACTCATTGTTGCAGTTCTCCACAAGTTTTACGACATCTACAGCTTGCTGACAGAGCGCGGGGCTGACGTCAACCTCAGCGATGGTGACCAGTGGACTGCCCTGCATTTTGCCGTACAGACTGGCGATGACAGAGCCGCTCGCCTCTTGTTGGAAAATAAGGCGAGAGCCGACGCCAAGGAGAAGGACGGCTGGACGCCTCTGCATCTGGCTGCTCAGAATGGCCACGAGAACATTGTGAGAATCTTGTTCCCGCGTCTGGATGCCGTGGATGAGCAGGAGCACCAGTCTGGCCGTACGCCACTTCATGTGGCTTGCATTTACGGCCATTTAGAGATCGTCAAGCTCTTGCTCAAAAAGGGAGCTGATGTCAACAAACAGGATAACCTTCAGTCCAGTTCCCTACACTTAGCGGCAGATGAGGGGCACTTCAGGGTGGCCCGTTTGCTGGTTAATAGTGGGGCTGATCTGAAAACAGTCGATAAGCAAAGCTACAGTCCCCTTCATTTTGCCGCTCTGAAGGGTCACACGGGTATCTGCAGACTCCTATTGAGTAACGGACTCGACCCCAACATCAGAACCTATCAAAATTGGACAGCCATGCACCTGGCAGCCTTGAAAGGCCATCCGGAGACTATCCTTGTGTTGGAAGAGCACCATGGCTTAGTCAACGTCCAAGGGAAAGACGGCTGGACGCCTCTGCACCTTGCCTGCCATCATGGACAGGATGGGGTGGTGACGGTGCTGCTAACAGCAGGTGCTGACCCTAACCTGGCCGAGGATAACGGCTGGACGCCCCTCCACTTAGCCTGTAATAGTAGCTGCTTCCCTAGTGTGCTGCAGCTGATATCCCATCAAGCCAATGTGAACGAACAGAATAACAGCCAGTCAACTCCATTGCATTTAGCCGTCCAGCTCAGCAACATCCCCATCATCAAAGCCCTGCTGATGAATAATGCACAGCGGGGTATAAAGGACTCGAAAGGATGCACCGCTTTAACCTTGGCTCAGCGGTGCAACAATACAGAAGCTGTGGAGCTACTGGACAGCTAGCACACTGGCTGAGACTCTGGCGGAGAGCGAGCCGTGTTCAGTGACAGATAACTCTACCATTAGAGGGAGTCCAGCATTGATTCCTGCTATCGATTTCCTTCCTTCCTGCAAAGCCTGTTCTTATAAACACTCTCACTGTTGTTTTGATTTAGATTTCTAGAATTTAACGCCTTTGTTTGGGTTTGGTTTGGAGCTCAGGTGTGTTCTGGGAATGGAAGTGTTATGAATGAAGGATTTTGACTAGCAACATGTAGTGAAAGTCAACAAAATCATAATTGTGTCAGTTTATTTATAGTGAATAATTCATCAGAGCATTTTATTCTTACAAAATCAGTTGTTTGTTTGTTTGTTTGTAATATTGAATCAAAACAATAACTTGCTCCATCCCTGAAACTACTTTCCTTGTCTGTTGATGACACTTACGTTTGCACAGGTTAATGAATAATGTTAAAGGGATAGTTTACTCAAAAATGAAAATTCTGTCATCATTTACAGTCCCTTGTGTTGTTCCAAACCTGTAGGATTTACTTTCTTCTGCGGAAAATAAAATAAGATATTTTGAAGAATGTTGGATACTAAACAGTTTTGGTCACAAGTGACTTCCATTGTATGGAAAAAAATATGTTCCACAGAAGAAAGAAAATCATACATGACTGTAACATGAGGGAGAGAATTTTTTGAGTGAACTATCCCTTTAACTAGAAGCCAGATTGCAATACCTTTATCAACCTCACATTCAGTCTGGCTCCATTCTGGTGTGTAACGCCCACATTTTTTCACAATCTAATCTATTTGCACACTTTTTTTTTTTTGTGCTCAATATCCCATTCAACTTTAAAACACATCATATTAGAGGAATAAAATAAGTTGTAAATTCATGCACAGTAAAATTTAACATCATTCAATGCATTCATGCTAGTATGAATTGAATTCCACCAATGTAAAACATACACGTGTACAGTAATGTTATGGGTAAAAAATCACAACCATTTGTGGCATTCAAATGGCATGTTACGTTCACAGACAAAAGCCAAAAAGAAACCTGTTTTACAACATGCTTATCACTTCCCAGCAGGCTTCCGCTCACGTTCGACAGCTTTGTCCTAAATACAAAGGGCAAAAAAAAAAAAAAAACTTTCTACTTTACTATAGTGGTGCATTTCAGTCATAAGTTGACACCAGTTCACACATAATATATATATATTATGTGTGAACTGGTTTCAACTGACTTTTCCTCAAGTGAATATGTTAATAAAACATCAGTGCCTTGTGAGGGAATCAGAACACATACAGACTATTATCACAGACTGTGGTTTGCTCTGCAGCCTCTCAACTGTAATGTACATGACACTTTACTTATCTCATTAATGTCAGCATAATAACTAAAGCTTTGAGAACATCTATAGCGTGGATTGATGCAACCCTCATTGATATGCAGTAATATGAAAATAAATGATCTTTTTTATGTAACAGCATGTTGTCAGGCGTTTTTCTCTTGGAGAGAGATTTTACATAAATTTTGAAAATGGATGTATAAGATCATTTCAAGTTTCGAATTTCGAATTCCAAGTGAGTAAAATAATAATTTATAAATAATTCTGCTTAGTATTGTATGTGTGTGTGTGTGTGTGTGTGTGTGTGCATGCCTGTGTGCACGTTTACAACAAATGCAGATTAAGAGAAGGCTTCCCACTGTGTGATTTACACTTGTCAGATATCCTCAATTTAATGTAATGAAATAGTTGTTAGTGTTTTGATCCTGAGAGGAATTTTTGCAGGGACATTTTTCTTCAAAGCTTCAAAACGTTCATATTACCAAAGCTCAAAATATCCCCTGTGGACTATTGCTAATGCAACAAAGAGCATCATATGCGGATTAGGTTTAAATCTCCACAGCAAATTTGATAAAAATGCATTTATACACAAGACTGCACATCCAGAGAAATGTGCTGAAAAATACAGTACCATCTCAAAGAGTCTTTTTGGGTCCTTCAGGCAAGCACATAGACAGCTCTACTAATGAGTGGTTGATTATTCACCCAGCATGCACTGAAACCCACTTCCAGAGAATGACAGGTCTCAGTGTCAACACATTATCTATTGCCATAATAATTATTTTGTTTACATTATAATTGCTACAGTAAGGCACACTGTGGGCCCTATCTTGCACCCAGCGCAATTGACTTTGTACACTGACGCATGTATCATTCCTATTTTGCACCCGCGCAAAGCGCGCTTTTCCCTCCACAGAAGCACGTTGCTAAACTAGGGAATGAACTTGCGCTCCCTGGGCGGTTCAGCGCAAAAAAGGAGGCGTGTTCCGGCGCAAACGTTCCTTCATGCTATTTTGCAGGTTTAGAAAACAATTGCGCCACTAACCAGGAAAAAATAGTTTAGGGCTCTATTTTAACGATCTGAAACGCAAGTGTCAAAGCGCAAAGCGCAAGTAACTTTGTGGGCGGGTCTCGGCGCTGTTGCTATTTTCCCGGCGGGATAAATGGCTCTTGCGCCCGGCGCAAATCTATTCATAGGTGTGGTTTGGGCGTGACGTGAAATAAACCAATCAGAGCGTCATCTCACATTCCCTTTAAGAGCAGATGTGCTTTTTCCTTGGCGTATTGCTATTATAACGGCGGATTTGCCAGGCGCGCACCAGGAGCGGTTCACAGCCGAGGAGAGCAACGCTCTCGTCACGGCCGTAAAAGAGAGAGAAGTGACACTGGGGATGGAGAAACACACCCAAATTAAACAGGCATATAATAATGTGGGTAAATGTGTAAGCTAGATGTATGCTTTTATAATAAATTGTCTATCTATCTATCTATCTATCTATCTATCTATCTATCTATCGTTTGTAATAATATGATTTGCAAAAATGAATTCATATGCTATTTTAAGGGCGCATGCTTGGCCATAATCAATGTAGCGTGTTCACAACGCGCATACACTTTGATTCTCTCATCTACACAGAAGCAGCAGTTTTCATTTTTGCAAATCATACATTATTATGATAGATAGATAGATAGATAGATAGATAGATAGATAGATAGATAGATAGATAGATAGATAGATAGACAATTTATTATAAAAGCATACATCTAGCTTACACATTTACCCAAATTATCATACACCTTTTTAACCGAAGTTAATTTGGGTGGGTTTCTCCATCCCCAACGTCCCTGACGAGAGCGTTGCTCTCCTTGGCTGTGAACCGCTCCTGGCGCGCGTCTGCGTGCAAATTCGCTGTTATAATAGCAATCCGCTTTAGAACAAAGCGCGTCTGCTCTTAAAGGGAATGTGAGATGACGCTCTGATTGGTTTATTTCACGTTACGCCCAAACCACACCTATGAATAATGAAGCTACTTCAGACCAACCCATTTTAGATTTGCGCCTGGCGCAAGAGTAATTTATCCCGCTGGGAAAATAGCAACAGCGCCAAGACCCGCCCACAAAGTTACTTGCGCTTTGACACTTGCGTTTCAGATCGTTAAAATAGGGACCTGTGTGTCTTTTTCCACCCCATTAATTATGGTTGTGTGGATTTCAGTCCATGTACGTTATATGTTTGAGTTGCATTTACTGAATATGTCATGAATTGTTTTTGTTTTTTTTAAAGACATCAAAAGACTGAAAGGAATCATTTGGCACTGGAAAGCAAACAAATACCATTATATTTATTATTTTATGAAAACTTCAATAAATTCAATGCCAAAGGAAAATAAACACTTGCTTCATATTATATTAAAGATGTTTTTGTTGTTGCCAAGAACCGGGCAGTTTCAGAACATTTTTATTGACAGATCCAAAAGAAGTTTTTTCTTCTACCTAATACCATCCGTCATCCAAAAAACCTCTGAATCACCTTATTGGGAGTGTAGTGGTGAAAGATGCTGATGCAGGGTTCATTCCCAAATGTTGTGGTATATGAAATAATGGTTTACAGATTATTCGTCATGTTGATTGAAACTGGCTTTGTGAACGCCTTGCGGAAGATAAAGAACTTCTGCATATATGATTCAGAATTCCTCAGAGATGTGCGTATTGTCAGATTTTGTGGCACTGTTGTTTATCCAACACTGAAGTATGATAGAATGAGGTTAATGTCAAATTTCATGACAAAGCCGTGTTAATAATATGGGAGTTTTAGAGGGAGTTTGTCATTGTGACATGGACAACATGGATGCCTTCTCTTTACCTTAAACTGAACCTTGACAAGATTCCTGTACACGACCTTAATCACTCACTTCCTGATGTTTGGAACACCAAGGAGTTTTCCCTAGACAACCAATTGTCCTTCACTGATCTTGTCACATGCTGGACAAAATAATGACTTCACTTTCAATCACTTTTCATCCACGTTTTCCCCCAATTCAATAAATTATTGTAACTCACTCTGAACTGGTTGCAGTGTATACAAAATTTGGTGGAATTCCTCTAAATCAAAAAATTCTTCCATTCAGGTCAGTCCATCAGCTGCTCATACCGTATTTGCCACAATCAAATTATTGTTTTTGACATTTATCACATCCAGAGGGCTGGCTTACTGTCAGAAGTGTCATGGCCAACCTAATTTGCTCTCTCTGGTGTGTATTTTAAATGCAACTTCAAACAAAATGTAAAAAATAAATGTCTTTCTAAAATGTCATATATCACCCTGTAACATGGCGATTGCCATGTACTTTCTGCAGACTGTTTGCTTTAGTTTAAGCTTAATATTTTGTCCTTTGCCCAACCTCATTCTGTGTAAAATCTAAAATCTAACTCTTGTTTGGAGTTATCAAGCTTTCTATTTTAGACACAACAGAAATGATCACTAGCTGTCAGGTGTAATTTTAGTGGTCATAACTTTTTTATGTAATTTAAAATAATTTTAAGTTTTGTCATGACAGCTCTCGGGAGATTGGTATGGTAATAGAGATTGGTATGATATGGCAATGTTAATGTATTTGGTCTTGGCGGAATAGATCTGCTACGCTGCTGCTGCAGAGCAAGTACTGAGACTTGCTACTGCCAATACATTTACAGACATTGCTGTAAGCAATGAAAGCACGCTACAGGCCTTTAACAGCAAACAATGCCAAGTATTTGAATTTGAGCAGCAAGATCATTGCCCGCTGATGCAACAGCAACCAATATGTTAATGACATGATTGCTACCAATAAGTTAAAGACCTATCAGCCTGCACCATTTCATGAGTTTCATGCCAGAACTATGTAATTGTTTAAATCCAGAACAGGTGGAAATGGACCTTTATCTATTCCAAAACTTTTGTGAATAATTGTGAAATTGTGATTTGTATGTTTTTTTTAAAAACTTGCTCAAACAAACTTTAAATAACAAATAGAAGTTTTTCCACAGTTGAAACACTGACTGGACATGAGAGAATAAATATTTCAGTAAGTTGTGTTGTTTTTTTCAGCATACCCTCAGATGTTCATTCATGTTTATTTTGTGCTGAAACTTAAAGCGTAAGAGATCGATTCATGCGGCTCTGTGACCATTTGCTGTCATCATTTACTCTTCCTCAAGTTGTTCCAAACCTGTATGACTTTCTTTCTTCGGCTGAACACAAAAGAAGATATTTTAAAGAAAGTCGGTAACCAAACGACTGATGGGCCCCATTGACTTCCATAGTAGGAAAAAACAAATACTATGGAAGTCAATGGGGACCAGCAACTGTTTAATTACCAACCTTCTTTAAAATATCTTCTTTTGTGTTCAGCAGAAGAAAGAAAGTCATACAGGTTTGGAACCACTTGAGGAAGAGTAAATGATGACAGCATTTTCATTTTTGGGTGAACTATCCCTTTAAAGAGCTTCAAAACGACATTTTATTGTAAGAATCAACTTATTCAACTGTATTTTGCGGTAAAATCAACACGTTTTATCAAATATAACAAAACACAAACCGTCGAAAGAGTTCACAAAGAGTTCCGTCGATCACATTTCTGTGCATCAAAAAAATAATAATTATTATTATTCATACATAATTCTAAACATATTTTATAAATGACCTCAACACATTTAATGAATGGCTACAAGAAGTTCTATTTATTTTTGTAATTTTATCTGAATATTAACATTTGTGAGATTTAGTGTGTCTAAAAATTAGTGACGCTGTATTATGCTGAATATCAAAGTTTTTTTCCCCTATTTGTTAATGACGATTTGTGGACACATTAAAATGGACTACTAAAGTAGTCTGACATCACATTTTGTGCAATGATTAGCACATATTTCCTTAACTCATTGGCTGATGCATCATCAGTTAAACTTCTCTATATGTTACAATTTAAAAGTAAATGGACATTATTCTTACGGGGGCATCTTCCCATCCTACCCTACTGAAGTAATTACATTTAACCTACTTTCCTGTAAAGTGCTTTAGTAGAAATGTGCTTACTTAGAAATGAATGTAAATGTGGTGGCTCTAGTCGATCAAAAATCCCTTCAAATCATAACAAGGTTTTACTTTAAGCCGAAGGGATAGGTTCAGTGCTATTTCCTCAAATAATTACATAATTGTGTGGACAAATGACTTCTATTTGCAATTCCTGACAGCACTGCCCTGTTAAATGAATCAGCGCTGTGTAGTTTGACTGGGTGGGGTGTGTGGCGTATGGTCCAGTAGGCAGCATGAGCACTCTTATTAACACATCAGAAAAACAAACACAGCACCTGCCTGTGGCTCAGCTGGTCCAGCTTAATTCTCTTTAGTTGGGCTCATAGGAGTGGGGGTTACCATGCCAAGCAAGTGATTATAGCTTCAGTGCTTTGGGAGCCATCACACACCCTCCCTCCTTCTCTCTCTCTCTCTCTCTCTCTCTCTCTCTTCTTGCCTTGAGAACTCATTCTCAGCCCAACATCTCCAGCAGCCCAAAGATTTAAATCCAAATGAGATGACTTGAAGAGACAAATTAGTCCAAAACATGCTGCACGAGCTTGAATTAGTAAAGTGAATGACTACGTTTTAACCCTTGTGCATCAATATAAAAAAGTTTCTCTGAGGTCCATAAAAAATAAAAAAACTGTCATAAAAATTTGATGTTTTGGAGCACAGATGTAAGTTTGGTCTCATTTTAAAGAAAACCCTTGGCTGGGTTATGGAGGTTTAAGTTTTTAAATAATAATGTATGATACTTACAAAATATATACTTAATAAAAGTGTTTCAAACGTGAGGTTGATATCTCAAAAAATTAGCTTCCAGTAAGATTGTTTTTTTTGGGCGAAGTACCAAATTTTCCCCATTAGATGCCAGCAAAGCTCCACTGGTGCACACAGTGGTTGGATTTGTGTTTTTCGGTAGAGTTTTTCTCTCTCAAATATTACACACGCCCCCACACACACAAACCACATACAAATCACACTCTGACATCATACCACAAAATTATCATTGTATAATTGATCTAATTGGCTCTATAATATGCAGAAGCAGAAAACAGTATTAAAGTGAGTATTTGAGTAACTGAGAAAATGGCCTTGCCAACAGAATGAAAGTCTATTAAAGGCACACTATGCAGTTTCTGTTTTTCTCAAATAGCGACCCCTAGAGTCGCTGTGGAGTACATGTATTTAACGTTGCTGTTGTAAATACCACTCACGCAGAGCCGTCGTTTTCTTTTCATCTTCCGACCGCGCTTTCTTCGTCGACTCTGCCATGATTCACGTCTGAAATGCGTGCTAGTGTCTTCCATAGAGGCTGCTTCATATGTTGTTGATGTATGTGACGTCGTGCCGTAAAGCAAGTCGTGATTCTCGCGAGATTTGCCCCCCTGCTTTGCTATCGGGATGATTCGCCCTACTATGAGTTCGTTTACCATCGTAATGATTTCGAAGCTGTTATATTAAGGTACAAATCTTGCATAGTGTGCCTTTAACAAAGATTGCATCATTTATAGTTAGAGATCATAGATATCATATAATAAAGGCTAGATGTCTCGTCCGCGCTGCTGACCAATGGAGGTCGACGTCCGCACACGGCGGCCATCTTGCCACAGGGAGCTCACTCACTCGTAACATGGTGCATGTACTTTTAAATAACCATAACTTGCTCAATTTTCTATCGATTTTCAAACGGTTTGGTTTGTTATAAACGTCAGAGATGTAGTTATGACACTGCATACATATTAATAATTATAACAATGGACTTCCATATGAAAGAATTATAGCCACGTTAATAACGTTTGTAAGAAACCAAACCGTTTGTAAATCCGTCAAGATTTCAGCGAGATAAGAGGATTTGTGTGCGTGCTGATCACTCACCTTAATTCACAGCTTCCCTGTGGCAAGATGGCCGCCGGTGATGCCGGAAGTGACTCCGCCTTAAGACATCTAGCCTTATATGGATATCTATGGTTAAATGGCCCTGGGATTAAAAATTGCAGTTTTAATGGGTTTCAATGGGGACTTTTTTGTCCTTAAGTTCCTAAGTGTAACTATTTTGTGTACCTAATAGATTAATTAAAGGAAAAGGGGGTGAAATAGTAAAATTCCAATAAGAATACACACTTGTGCCAATTTTTTTTGCAGTTGGCAAAATTATAAATAAATACATTTACATTTTGTATTACATTTTTGTATCACATGGTTACATTTTTAGCTCTTGTAGAATAGCTTAAATGATTCATAAATGTTTCCTTTCCTCCCTTGTCACTTTCTGTCACCTTTCACATTTCCAAAATGACTTAATTTCCCATCCACGACCCCTTTCTTGTTAAGTGCCGACAGCAATCAAGGGCTGTTGAATGCCTCGTCTAATGATGAAACCTGTCTTTGCATTTGTTCCTCATTGACTCGCAAGAAAAGTAGACCTGATTGCAGGGTATCAAATGAGCAATTTTGTTAATTAGAAACTGTCCAGATTCATGACGTTTCTTACACGGAATGTCGTAGTTTCCTTCCAGGAATATTTAGAGCAATTTA
This sequence comes from Abramis brama, assembly GCF_963993115.1. Taxonomy (NCBI): domain Eukaryota; kingdom Metazoa; phylum Chordata; class Actinopteri; order Cypriniformes; family Leuciscidae; genus Abramis; species Abramis brama. The sequence continues at coordinate 18,191,076 of NC_139972.1, forward strand.
CCAAGCTGACGCTATTTTTCACAGGTAATTTAGTCAGCTAATGAGGCATGAAGAATTTTAAGTTCTTAATCTGTCTATTGAAAAGTCAAGTGTGGGGTTTACTTTGCTCAAGTGTTTCTCATTTGTCAGAGCAAAATCATTATTCACAGACTTCATTTACAGCACGTCCATCCATCCGCATTTGTGATTGGAATGCAAGCAAGTGGTGAAAAATGTTCTCGGCAGATTTTATTTAGAAATGTGCAATGATTGATTAGTGCCCTACACCCCGTCGTTGAGGGTCAAGCACCACAGATTTAATCTCATCTTAAGGCCTTCAATGCAAGTCTATACGGATGACCCTGGGAGTTCTGACAGTGATTTGTTTTTCACAATCACTGCAGGATGATCATTTATAACGTCCCTTTACCTTACACACTGAAGTTTACTTTGTGATGCATTTATTGTTATGTTATAAGATACACTTAATGCCAACATATTAGTAAATAATTTAACTTTTTTTAAATTAAGATTTTACAAGAATTTAAAAGTGGAAAGTGGAGAATCGTTATTGAAAAACTCTGCCTACAGTTTTCCTCTGCTAGTAGATGCTGTAACTGGACCGTAATGTTTCTCCATTGACAGCCATTCAGAAGGCTTTGTGAAGGCATTTGAAAGAATACAATGGATATTTTTCTCTTTCTGCTGTATTACGACGTCACGGCTCAGGGTGGTTGTGGGTTGATTAAGGGCTTTGGACTTTAACATTGTTTCAAGGGATTTTGAATTCAAAATGCACATCTGAAGTTCTGGACCACACAAAGTTTAGCAGTGTAGTGGTGTGTGTATAACCAACAAAAAGCAGTGTGTTGATCATCAGCTGTGTACACAGATGGCTGCCATGGGGCTAATGTCATCGTGTTGTCCACAGAACATGCATTCATATCAAATGTTCTGTGCCACATCATTTGAGTCAACCCTCAGGCCAGAGAGGAACTTCATTTAAGCTCCAGTGTTCTTTTACCCCATAAAATTCACAGGAAAGTCTTTCCCCAAAGCTCTCGCAAGGTTTACGATGATGAACAATCAAAGATTTTGCTATCGGATAGCAGATATTGTCACTATCACTAAAACATCTGTCATGATACGGTAAACCGCCAGTGCACAATTACTTTATTCATATAAGCCTATATAACTGTGCAACATACATCTCATGAGAACATGCATTACATTGCAACGGCAGGCCCATCACATTCAAGGTGTGTCATATCAAGCATGAAAAGCTACGTATATAAACATAATAAATAGTCAAATGGAACCTTAAATTAAATTTACACTCATTTTGCTGACACATTTGGCTGATGCTCTCGTCAATCCACACAAACCAATCGTCAGGGACTGCATGCAGTTCATCCTTATTCTCCCCTTTTACTCCGTCAGTATTATCTTATCGTCCACCAAGACAAAAAAGGAACCGAAATGGTTAATGCTTCCATCGGGAACGCTGACAAACGACGGTCAAGGTTGTTATGTTTGAAAATCTCAGCATTTTACTGAAATGATATACTTTGCTTTTTTTTTAAATGTTAAATCCACTTTGCTGTAGGCATGGCACAAATGCTTTGATATTTGTACAGAAATTACAGTATGACCTGGCTGAATGTATTAAGGTTTCTGCCTGCTGTTAGTTGCTGAGAGAACATCTAACATATTATAAATGTGGGACATAACGTTGCAGACATGACTGGCATCAATAAGCTTTTCAACAGAAAAAAATTACAACCTCCATGCAATGCATGGCCTATTGGCTACTACAAAGCATCTGTTTGTATCGCAGTACTGCATGTCCTACCATGATTTAACATTTCCACCTACTGTAGCTGCATTTAGTTTCTGAGCAAATAATCAAATAAAAAAATAATACTGACAAACAGATAAGCAAAGGCATTGCTTGAAGTTGTATTCCAAACAACAATATTTGTCTGTGCTGAAGAGACTGCTTAAAAAGCCCCATCTCCCCCAGGGATTTTATATGCATTTTTCTTCTCTTTTTTGGGCAATATGATCTTGGAACAAAATCATTTTTATAATACAGACAATTTATATACATTCCTTTAGTTTTAATCTCAGTGAAATGCAAGCGATGTCGCCCCCAGGCCATAGTCCGCATGGGATCCGATTTTGATTCTTTAAATAATGTTTTACAGTGTGTCCACTGCAGATGAGGTATTATTTCCATCCCTTCTGCTCCATTGAAGCGAGTTCTCTCTCAACAGTGTAGAATCTTAATAAAAGCTTTGCGAAACTCAATGTTGAAAGTGGTGTATATGATGGGATTGACTGCACTGTTCACGTAGCCCAACCACGTAAAGGCAGTGTAAAGTTCAGGAGGGACATGCCAGTAAGTGTTCACAATGTGTGTGATGAAGAACGGCAGCCAGCAGATGATAAATACACCTGAAAATAAAGAAAAAAGATGTTGAAGAAAATATTTGGGTGGGCAATGTTAAGAAACTGTGCTTTATATATATACAGTTTCATTCAGGGGTTTTGCAGAGACAAGTTTTTTTTTTTTTTTTTTTAAAGCATTACAGGGATTATTCAAAACAAATAAATAGAAAAGAACAAAGGGAGGAAGCACATCACATGTCAATCATACAAGTGAAACATGAAACCTCCATCTGTATCCCTTATTTGTTACCCTTGACTTGGAAGTCTGTTAATATACATATCAAAGTCTTGTTTCCACAGAACGTCAAACTTGCTTAGGAGCAAAACCTTCGGATCCTTTTTGAAAAACATTGACCTGGTTTTAAAGTAATTTAACCGCATCGGGACGGGATGTGTCAGGCTGGTGGGCAGGAGTAGAGGCAGGCAGGTTGGACAAGAAATCCTCCATGTCACTCAGTTGTTTGAAGAATTTGGCGCCATCATACTGCACTCTAAGGACCGCCAGGTAAATCATGGAAAATCCCACTCCCTTCTCGCGGAGACGTTTTTTAACTGCGTCGAATGCCTGTCTTTTCCTGATGATTGCAGCCGAAAAATCCTCGTAGATGGAAATGGTATGTTGCTTGTACAGCAGCTTTCCGGCAGCTCGAGCAGCCTGTAAAATGCTGACTTTATCCTGAAAATTGTGGAGGTTCAGTATCACGGTGCGCGCGTTCTATTTTAATCTGGCCAGGCTTAACGTCGATATTCAGCAAATTGGGCAGCCATGATTTTATAAAACAGAACAGGGTTAGTGGCTTCCTCGCCCTCGGGTAGGCCGATTATTCTGATGTTGCATCTCCTGCTTCTGTTTTCCAAGTCATCTATTTTGTCAAGAGCTACCTCAAGAGTCACCTTCATCTTGACCAGATCTGCGTTATCTCTGGCAACAATGTCTTTCATCGTTGCAGCTCCAGCGACGCGGCCTTCAACCTCAGTAACATGCGCCGTCACCACGGAGAGCTTCTCCATCAATGGACCAATTTTGTTTTCGAGTGCTTTGTCTACTCCTGCAAGTACTTCCGAGGTGATACGTTTAGCTAGCGCATCCAATTTGCCAGCGTTTAATGATACATCCGCCATTTCAGGTGTATGCGCAGGAGTCGGTAAATTTGATTTGTTTTCGTCTTATGAGCATGTGTAATTTAGATTCAGTCTTTTCTCTGACATACTGTGTCAGCAACGCCCAGAATCACAGACTAAGGAAGGCTTATCAGACTGAAAGAGTTAAAATCAAAGGGCTCCACAGCAGCTCTGCAGAAACACAACTATTCCGCCATCTTGCGTCACGTGACTCCCAGAGACATGTTTTTAATGTCATGTAGTATTGTGCAGCTCAATAAAACAAATGGAAGATGAAATGCCATGTCTTACGCTGCAGTCCGTAACTTTTTTGGGTTAAAAATGATCCAAAATAATTTTTTGAGCAAATACACAACCAGCCAGTGTTCAAAACTGTCTGCTTGCCTTAGCTCGATTCAAAACGGGTAAGCTTGTAATAATGTTTTTAATTCCAGTGGTACTGGTGGATTTCCACGGGAAATTCGAGCATGTCTTTGCGTCATTACGTCACATCTGTACACATAAAGAAGGTTTCCCGGTTAGTAGGCTATGTTGCATGTGAGGATGTTGGAGGTGGAGATTTATAGCCTTTTCTCACAGCACTTGATATAATCAAACTTATCAATTTGATGGCGGATCCAGAAAGGTTCAAACGACAATCACCAGTGACAACTAGAGATTCACCCGTTGTAAAATGCAAAAGACTTCGGACTTCTGAGTGGCTACAGAAAAAAAGAGACTGCAACCGGGCCCATGCGAAAACAAGGATAAATATCGGAAGGGCATTAAATGTAGTCACTCAATGCTGATGTTGTTAACATTAACAATTTGAGAACAAAGTATAATTTGCACGGTTTGTCGTGATATGATAAGCAATCGTTAGATTTAATCAGCACGATTTTCTGCAATGCTTTTTTTCCCTTAGTTGGTCAGAACAAAAGTGGATGTTACTTACTTGTTCATATGATATTTTCCAGTGAAAATGCTTATGTTGGTCATACTTCCAAAAAGTAGAATCTGTGATTCCGAATGACAGTTTCCACACCGGCGCGGTGACTGACAGCCGCACATTCTCCTCAAAACATTGGATTCATCCGCGCTGTGCCATGCCAAGGCACAACCCACGTAAAGTTGATAATTCCGCGAGTAACTGTAATTGCAGATTTCGAACAGAGATGGCGACAAAGAGGAAAAACTATGGACTGCAGCTTTAATGTTAAATGAAAACAAACAGTGTTGTTAAAGCTGAAGTGTCTAATTTTTTGCACCATTATCTAACCATTTAACAGCAAAAAAATTAAACAGAACACATAGTCTGTCTGCTATTGGTTAGGCAATCAGATAGTACCAACCCCAGAGTCACACCATTGGCTGAGACAGTGTTGCTGTTGTCAGGCTGGTCATTTCACTCTGCGGCCATCTTTGAAATGCAAGCTTACAATTCATTTTTACATTTGAAATCACCACTGAAATCTGACAACTTTCTCATAAAATTTTGTTTCTTATGCTCGCATAGCATTAAAAAAGCGTATTTTTCCAGGCTATAGACCAGCCAATGCGCATGTACAATCCTAAGCGTGCATCTCGGAACACTGACTGTTTCTTCTAATGGCAGTTGCAGTGACACAATGACTTTACCGATTGCGATTGGCTCTTTTATTTAGAAGGCGTGACTTATGTCATATTGCGAGTTGCACTTTCGGTTACGCTTTATTTTAAGGTGACCTAGTTACATTGTACTTAAATAAGTACTGAGTAATATTACTTAACTCCATGTACTTACTATAGAGTTACGGTTAGGGTTTGGTTTAGGGTTAGTTACTTACAATTATGCATAATTTACTATTACTTACTAGAGTAAGTACATGTAGTAACGTCACCTTAAAATAAAGTTTTACTGCACTTTCTCCCATTCATAAGTAATATGAGCGCATCATCTTTTTGATGGAGAAATCACGCAGAGATGGCACGGATGTGTTCCTTAACCTCCTGAATCTGAGAAACATTCCCCGTGACTCGACGTTGGGTTCCCCTGAGCAACGCCTGTTGTCACAACAGACACGGTTAGAAGAAACAGTCAGTGTTCCGAGATGCACGCTTAGGATTGTACATGCGCAGCCATTCCTGTTAATTCTAGACTGTTGGAACCAGCCCCAAAACATACCCAGCAAGTCACTGCACAGCTTCTTACTAAGAGGATGACCCAAAAGCGATACTTCGATACATCAAGTCATCCACTGCAGCCATTGGTAGAGGGACAAGTTGTCAGAATGCAAACGCCGAAAGGATATGAGCGCCTTGGCACGGTAAAAGAGGTGAATAAGGAGCCTCGCTCATATACCATCCAATGCAATGGGAGAACATACAGGAGGAACTGACGCCACATCCTTCCTGTTGCAGAGCCCCCTCCATCACGGCTCACCCCAGAGAACGTTGACTCTCAAAGCACCACTACACATACAGGACTTAGCTCCCCATACACCACACTCACCACAAATACACCTTCCACAACCAGAATCCACACCTACTGACTTGACAAAGCACACAGTACAGTCTCCCACTAAGGTCAGTAATGTACCTTACAAAACACGTTCAGGTCGTATTTGCAAGCCGAATCCAAGGTACCAACAATGAGTTCCATCAATGGGAGATTCAGTGACACTCTGGTTCTTATTCTGAATGCCGGATAAATGCGTTGATTATGGTCATTTCCATATTGTCAGCATCATTCTTTATGATGTGTTTTCTTCATGCATATAGAGATCATCTTGTGATTTGCATCTGTTATTGTTCAGTTGTTCAATGCAATGGACACACTGTTATAATGGAAGTAATTCATGTTCTTGGTTGTTGATCAAGTTAAAGGGTTAGTTCACCCAAAAATGAAAATTCTGTCAGTAATTACTCACCCTCATGTTGTTCCAACCCCGTAAGACCTTCGTTCATCTTCGGAACACAAATTAAGATATTTTTGATGAAATCTGAGTGCTGGATCACTTCTCCATAGGCTGCTAGGTGACCGAAACTTGCTGGCCCAGAAAAGTTATTAAAGAGATCGTTAATATAGTCCAAGTGACTACAGTGGCTCAATCTTAAGTATATCAAGCGACGAGAATACTTTTTGTGCGCAAAAACAAACAAAAATAACGACTTTATTCCACTATTCATTTCCTTCTCTCTGGGCCTCTAGTTGGTTCACGTAGTGTTTTAGCGTAGCGCGTCTGTGTTACATGTCACCACGCATCACACACATGACCAGCGTCGGCCAATAGTGAGCCTACGTGGTGACGTGTAACACAGACGCGCAGCGCAAAAACACTACGTGAACCAACTAGAGGCCCAGAGAGAAGGAAATGAATAGTGGAATAAAGTCGTTATTTTTGTTTGTTTTTGAGCACAAAAAGTATTCTCGTCGCTTGATATACTTAAGATTGAGCCACTGTAGTCACATGGACTATATTAACGATCTCTTTAATAACTTTTCTGGGCCAGCAAGTTTCGGTCACCTAGCAGCCTATGGAGAAGTGATCCAGCAAAAATATCTTAATTTGTGTTCCGAAGATGAACAAAGGTCTTACGGGGTTGGAACAACATGAGGGTGAGTAATTACTGACAGAATTTTCATTTTTGGGTGAACTAACCCTTTAATGTCATACCCTAGTATTGATCATTGTTAAGTATGTTTACTCTCTTTCTATGATTGATAGTTTCATCTAAAGGAAGCGGATGTAGATCATTGTGATAAATGATCTGTACAGAAGTACAATATAATTTGTATATTCTAACATGTTACTTTAAAAGTGTTGGGCTCTTTAAGAACGTCCTTCTCCCTCAGTGCACAGGTACTAGGAATATACACATGAGCTGTTCGAATACTGGATATGTAGTGTTGGCAAATAAAGCTCTGTTAATAAAAATCATTCCGTTCACATGTGGCAGTCGCTGTGTAATTCCTGGGACGTACAACACCTACTATATAGTGTGCAAAAAAAAAAATTGGCATAGAGTCCCAGGATGACCGCGAATGTCTCAAAATGAGCCGTTCAGGAAATTACTCCAATGTCACCTCACATTGGAACAAGCCCCGCTCATGTACAATGTCACCGCGATAGAGATGATAATCCAAACCAAACAGGTGTTTTGTTCGTTTTTTGGCAGATTATCCAAGGCACGAGCTATAAAGGCACAGCACTATTCTGGAAAGCGGGTTGGGAGCAGCAGCTCATTTGCATTTACAGATTATAGCATGTTTTTGCTTCCACTCAAAAATGTGCATTGGCAACATGGTATAATAAATGTATAATAAATGATCTGTGTTGTTTTGAGCTGAAACTTCACAGACACATTCTGGGGACACTTGAGACTTATATCATGTAAAAAGGGGCATTATAGGTCCCCTTTAAAGTATTGTAACATCAAATAACATAACACACTTACCAAGGACAATAGCTAACATCTGAGTGGCCTTCTTCTCCTTCTGCTGGGAGATTTTACGTTTGTTAAGAGTTTTGACCGATGTCTGTGTTTTGCCAGTGGGGGAGACCTGGATCTCAAATGCTTTGGCCACTTTTGTGATATTGCTGGTGTTGCCATTTCTTTCAGGTTTGACACCAGCTTCAGGCAATGGGGGTGATATGTCAGTCTCTCTTACATTAGAGCTAACCAGCCTGCTGTGATGTTGACCTGCAGCAGACTGATCCTGCTTCCTCTGTTTCGGAGGGTTTAAGTTTGTGATCTCATCCATTTGGATGTCGTCCCCATTGTTTACCACCTCCTTTATGAAGATCTAACAAAAAAAAGAGATGAAAAATAAGTAATTTTGGCTAAATGTATAGCTGAAGTGCACATGACCAAGCCTTGATATAAAAAGAAACGAATCCCCTACAAAACAAAAATGGTTTACTCTATCAAACAGTTCATTTCATAACAACTTGTTTATTGGTTCAGTCAATATAACTTCATATAAAGTTAACCGTGGGTGCAGAGATTAACATTTAATATTTGCTGACACATTGTCATTTCTCAAATGTCATCTGTCATCAATACTTCTGGTGGATACAACAAGCAGCAGCTCAAAAATCCTGTGAGCGATATTTTGAAAGCAAGAGTAAAATTGGCTGTACCACGTTTTTGTTGTTCACAGGAAAATTCCCGCTGGACTTGACGATCACAGTGCACAGTTTCACATCATCAGGATGAGTGCATTTCTGAAACACACATGGGAGAAACACCAGACTGTTTTGACAGATTTAGATCAGAAAGGAATTAGTTGTCCAGCCCCAGGTTCAGTTTAAATTTATTTGCAATTATACAAATCGGAGGAACATGCAACTGCAAGGTTAGTAATTCCATTCGGTTACATTACTATTTTTTTTGTGTGCAAATGTCAGCTTATAGATCATGTTTATAGGTAATGCGCAGGAAAAGTTTCCAAATCCTTTAACATTTTAAATTACCTGCTCGACATAAGGATGATTGCTAAAGCTTTGCATTCTCAGTCTACACAGCATTCGTTTTGGATGGATATGTGGTAAATCTAAAGCTCATTTTAGGTCTAAACCCAAAAGTTCAGTGTTCTGAAAACAAGAAACTTGCTATATAGATGGATACGTATGAATTTTGCACTTCAAAATGAAAGCATTCCTGAAAAAAACATGATGTTGATCTAAAGCCTGTTTTCACATCAGAATGCTTTAGAGGAGTCACAACAAACCACTGATAGGAGAAGTGATGTTTACTTATGCCATCAGGACACAGCATGAGAACTCCCTAAACACAAATGGCTCTCAATAATGCACTGATGCCCTTGAAGAAGCTTAGGATGGGTAGATAAGCTATCAGTTTCTTTGAATAATGCTATATTGAATTTATTCTGCTGCGGCATGCGCTCCATGGAGAAGCCTGAATGTCACTGCACTGTGTAAAACAATGCAAAGACTAACAATGCATTATAATAACAGTGTTATGAAGCAGTGGTCATTTCCTGCATTGATTTGCAGTATGTCGGGAGAATCAATACAAGCAGAAAAAAAGGAAAAGGTCATTCTAGACAAGCTATGATCACAGATGCACAACCTGAAATATGTACTACTATTCATTACTATCCACCTGCTCATCACTGATACACTGCTAATGGGAATTACAGTGCTGATGAATTACTATGAAATTCATTTGACACTGCAGTTTTTTAACAATCCCAATTCACTAAACTATACTTGAGTGCTAAGCAAGTAGAAACTTTCACAACTCGTCATCAAGCAGCTGTTCTCACCTTTATAGTCGAGCTCATATCCATGTCCGTTGCTGGGCATGTGCGTTTAGTGTTGACACGTTTCCGTCTCTTTCGCAGTACCACGTAGATCTGCACATATACTAGCAGCGTTATTATGAAAGGAACGTAGAAGGACACGATGGAGGAGTACACTACAAAGGCAGGGTTTGCGATAACACACAGAGCATCATCATGGGTGTCTGTAACAGAAAATACAATGAAAATGAGCTAGGAAAGAAGATGCCAACATTGTTACATTATAAGTTTTTGTCTAGTTTTTCAAACAATCAGTACACTTGTTTCAACACATTTTATATATATATATATATATATATATATATATATATATATATATATATATATATATATATATATATATATATATATATATATATATATATATATATATATATATATATATATATATATATATATATATATATATATATATATATATATATATATATAAAATGGCACTGTCTGCCACATGGCACTGGAGTCAATGGTTTCATATGATTTTGAAAAACATTTGATACAGTTTTCAAGAAAAGATTCATTTGAATTGCGCTTAACACACTGGTGCTTTGTAGGAGTTCTCTTTATGATATAATGTCCTGCTGATGTTTTTCATTTTTCTTTTTTGCATGTTGGTGACACCACAGGACTTTGAGTTGGGTACAAAAATGATTCAAATATTAATAATCATTAATAAACATAATATGCGTATCTAACAGTGCAAAGCGCCCAACTTATCTTGCAGTGTGATTCATGCCCACGAGTACCTGACCCCCATCCTCCCACTACAAGCAGTCAAGCAGAAGAATGCTGATTATATTACTTTCTCTAATATAACTTTCAAATGAAGCCGTGACCTAATTTATTTGAGCTGCCCTTAACACCAGTGTGCATGCAAGATAATGACACTAATACTCTGTAAATTCAGCTCTTTAAGTGCAAACTGTTACATTGTACCATAATAATATTTCTAAGCAGAAGCCAATTTTTCAAGCTTAGGACAAGGTTTGCACAGAGTTTAGCGATCATATTCCTTATGGTTATTAATTTACATGTAGAATATAAAATGCAGCAAAGTGGAGTTAAGCACAGTAGGAAATAAACTTAATATAGATATAAAGCAGTATATTGGCTTCTAAGGATTCTTTTTATAATGTCTATTCAATCATTTACTCGTCTTCCACAATAATTCAATGTCTTTATCTTCATTTAAAGACATTTCTCAGCAGATACATAAAATTAATTACACTGATTAATTAATCAGATATGAATAATTGGATTACAAAGTTTAACAGTGCACTACTGTTCAAAAGTTTGGGGACGGTAAGGTTATTTTAATGCTTTTGAGCTCACCAAGGCTGCATTTATTTGATCAAAAATACAGTATGAACAGTAATGTTGTGAAATATTTTTACAGTTTAAATGTATTTAAATTACAATTTAATTTTAAATGCAATTTATTTCTGTAATGTCAAAGCTTCAGTGTCATTATCATGAATGTTGGAAACAGTTGTGCTGCTTAATATTTTTGTGGAAACACTGATACATTTTTTCAGGATTCTTTAAGCAAACGAATGCTCAAAAGAACAGCGTTTTTTGAAATAGAAAGCTTTTAAAAGATTATAAAAAATGTGTTTAATGCATCTTTACAGAATAAAAGTTTTAATTTCTTTCTTTCAAAAAAAAAAAAAAAAAAAAAAAAAATCTTACTGATCTCAAACATTTGAACAGTGATAGACTGTCCTGATCTCAAACATTTGAACAGTGATAGACTGTCCCAGTCCATATTTACCAGTATTATTGAGTCCAAACAGCAGTGGACATGATATAGCAAAAGACAGAATCCAAACGACAGAAATCATGACTGTGACCCTCCTTTTAGAGCTGTAGCGTGTGTTGTATAACATAGGCATGGCTACAGCTGTGTACCTGTGGGAGATACCAGACAAAAATAGATTAATTGTTGTTTTAAAATGCGACCGGTTTCATATTCTTACATGTCTCTGGACATGATTTTCCTAATATATCTGTAATCATGTGACTATTATTTTTGGTTATTCCCATGATCTCTGTACTCCCTTCTATTCTTTCTTTCTAATATCGGATTACTTACTGTATAAATAGAGACGTTTCGTATGAACCCTCTATTGATCTAACAAGTATTCCTTACTATTCTGAGCTCATGTAAGTGACGATGTACAATGAAGTTCTCATCATTTGTCTATATATAACAACCTCAGCACCAAATGTAGTTTATTTTCAGGTGTGTAAAAGCTGAGGTTGGTCCCTCTGAGCAACCAAATTATGTCTTGGTCAGCATTAGACGACTCTTGTAATGGCAGTGGACCTACCTGTCGATACTGATGGCACATAGATTGAGTATGCTTGCTGTACACATCATCACATCCAGGGTGACAAAGATATCACAATGGATTGTGCTGAACCGCCACTCTCCCACCACCTAGGAGGACAGACATGCAGCTTATTGAATGCAAACCTACTGTAACGTTGAGGCAGGAATGAAGCGGAGAGAGAATCCACATGCAAGCACTACTTTAATAAAGTAAACAGGTAATCCAGGGCAAACAATGGAACTCAGGACAGGAACATGGAAACAGCTACAACGACAGACAAACGACAACTGAAGCACAGAGGTTTAAATACACAGGCAAACAAGCTAAACAAGATAACAAGGAGGCGTGGTTAATCAGAAACACCTGGGGAGACTAATAAACAAGAAAAACTACAAAGGACTACAAAACATGGCACAGGACAGGAAATAACAAAAGTCCACACAAGACAGGAATCATGACACCTACTGTTTACCTGTAAATGTGCAATAGTTAGTTACTTGCCAGAAGCACTGCATATTATTAACACAGTATCTTTAGATTATAAATATCCATGGTAACACCACAGTCACTTGCTATACTCGTCTGAAAGTCTGGGAGTCGATTTGCAACAGCTTCAGCCACTACAATAATGTTTAAAGCAATAAAATATTGGCATTTTCTCTGGTTTCATTGATAAAACTGGCAGAGAGAAGCAATATAGCACAGGTCAGCCTCATCCACAGTTTGCATCTCCTGAGTTGGCTGGCAGAGCTTTCTGAGCCTCCTCTGATTAATGCGTGTCCTCAGGCAAGCCGAGGGACTCAGAAAGCTCTTGATGGTCTTAGGTCCCTGCCTTTGGAGTTTGCATCGCTGTCATTGATTAAAGAATTATTTGACACCTCTAATGAAAGCGGCTGTGAGTTGCCGGAATCAGTTCATCACCATATCACTAAACTAAGATGAAATGAGCCTCACCGCTATCATTCTCAGACATCGCTAGTGATCAAAACATGTCCTTGCACTAATAGAGGGAGAGAGAGGGGAGAGAAACAGAAACTTTTTAAATTGCTGGGCACAGATAGAGTTGTGTGGCATTCAGACATGACCTGAGAATGCATTTAAATTCCAATTTAATTTCGGAATTTAAGGAGAAAAGATTTAATAGTGTCTAATGTATTCAGCATCCAGCATCCCCGTGACCCTAAAGGACATGTGGTTTGGAGAATGGATGGATGGAATTGCTATATTAACAAACTTATTTCAGATATAGGTTTCTTTTAGAATTCATTTATGTCTGCCAGTTACATCGTTATGCTGGTAGGTGGTGACAAATAACTGTTTTAATGAGTGAGAATCATTGAATCAATTCAAACAATTCATTAAACACCACTGATTCATTCAGGAATGAAACACTAATGAGATGCACAATGGTTGATTCTGCTATTTTAAATTAATTTAGCTTTTGGAGGAAAAATAGACAAAGTAACTTGCAATATTGTAATTAATTCTAAGTTATATAATCAGTAAATTTAAATTTTGATCTGAAGTCTAAAAACAATGTGGTGGACATTGTGGCACTAGGTCTAATCAGTTGAAACCTCTGTAGTCTGATTGTGTTGAATTGCAAATCAGTAAATTCATCCTGCCATTACTTTTCAAATTCATTTGAATTACTATTCAATTCAAATTCATATTTAAGAGTTAGTTCAACCCAAAAATGAAAATTCTGTCATTAATTACTCACCCTCATGTCAATCCAAACCCTTTTTTCATCTTCAGAACACAAATGAAGATCTTTTTTATGAGATCCGTGACCTTTCTGACCACTTTCAAGACCCAGAAAGGTAGTAAAGACATTGATAAAATAGTTCATGTGACTACAGTGGTTCAATCTTAATATTATGAAGTAACGAGAATACTTTTTGTGCGCAAAAAACAAACAAAAATAATGTCTTTATTGAAGGATTTCTTCTTCAGTCTCCTACACTGTTCACGTTGTAACCACAGTGCAGCGCTTCTGAGTTCTACGTCAGAACGCCGACGCCAATTGGTCGACGCTGTTCACGTGAGCACCACGAAACATGCGTGTGATGCTGACGCAGGAGCTGGCCAATACAAAGCCGGCGTTCTGATATAGAACCCAGGAGCACTGCACTGTGGTTACAACGTGAACAGCGTGAACCACTGTAGTCACATGGACTATTTTAACAATGTCTTTACTACCTTTCTGGGCCTTGAAAGTGGTAATTGCATTGCTGTCTGTGTCTGTGGAGGGGTCAGAAACCTCTCGGATTTCATCAAAAATATCTTCATTTGTGTTCCAAAGATGAACGAAGGTCTTGCGGGTTTGGAACTAACCCTTTAATAAACGGAAAGGGGGACATTTTTTAAACTGCATTTGGCCCAACCCTGCAGCTAAGCTAAAGCACTTGATTCAATTGGTCATTTCTTGCTAGCATAGTTAGGTTCCTTTTCATGACACATTTTCATCATGTTCTGAAGATATTTTGAAGTTGTTTACGAAAAACGTCTTTTGGAATGATGATCTCATCTGTCCTAATAATAATATTGAGGACATTCATTTAGCAACGCACCAAAAGCAATTTTTATTTAGCCAATAATAAGAAATTTAATTTCATCCATCTCACAGTAGCACTCCTTAATGTTCTGTTCACGCGTACAAATGATTCAAGCTAAATAAATTATGACCTTGATTTATTAACTGAGAATGCAGTTACTCAATGCTGCCCTTTAAGAGAAAAACAACACATCACAAGATATCAAAAGGCTAATTTGATACAGGGAGATATAATAAGGCTGTAAATTGAATGTGCTACATATGTACAGTAGTGTCACATTTTTTCAACCCATTGTTCAGAGCTCAATTTAAAATCACACAATCAACCTGCTTGCATTTATCTCAGAAGAACATGAGTCAAAATTATGATCTTTATGCACATTTCAACCTATGGATTATGCTTGCAATCTGATAGCTTTGCTAATATGTTTGGCTCAATGACATGCCACAAGGGAGGCTTCTCTTGATTGAAAATAACTACTAACCCGTGGCTAGGATCAGACATCCAAGAATTAGACATGTGCTTGTGGCTACTGCAAATTGATTGGCTAAAATGAGGTTTAAGACAATGGTGCCTGCAGCTCTTCTTAGTTCATTCTTGCCCAGATTGACTCTAATGAGTTATGAAGAAGATGGCGAAAGAAATTACAATCTAATCAGTTGAAAATAATTGAATAATCTGTACTTGCATTATTACAAACTACATATGGTTCATGGTTAAAATCATTTTAGCATTCCCAACAAGGAAGGATCCGATCATGCTGAAACCTACCTCGAGGTAAACCACCCATGGCATCACAAGTGTGGCAACTAGCAGATCAGCCACAGCCAGGCTGACTATCAGGTAGTTGGTGGTGGTCTGCAGGGCTTTCTCCCTAGAGACGGCCATACACACCAGCACATTACCGAAGACAATGACGAAAATGAGCAGCGTGAGAAGCATGGCGTAATAATTGTACTGATGCCGCCCCCCTTCTTCCGTGGCATTGAAGTCCCGGGATCCATTTTCATTTTCAAAGAAGCTCTCATTATAGGCATACTCCGTGAAGACTTCCATCAGATGGTTGAAGCCAAGCTGAGACTCTAGAACCGAAGACAAGAAATTTATTTATTAAAAAAAATCCAGCATTTTATTTTTTTAAGTCACATGTTTTGTATCACGGGGAGTGATACAAAACACGTCAACCAGTCATCACGTCTTATCACATCAACCAGATTACACAGCATGTCTCACTAAGTTTTGGCATGAAACATCAGTCTTTTATTGGAACACCTGAGCAGAAGCTTTCACTAGAAAGCTCAGGGCTGTGGCCTTGCGCTGCGTGGTACACTGTGTAAAGTCTATCCTTTATTTATGGGTGATAGTTCGCTTAGCTGCCCTGAAAAGCCTGTGTTTGAACTCTAGATGTGACTTGACTAACTAGGACAGGAGTCTCCTCCCTCCCTACTGTTTCCCTTGAACGATGTCCAAGAATACATACAGAAACATAAGCAGTATCAGCTCAATAATAAGTATACTGTCTCTGCAAATTGAGAAGAAAAAGGAAACCGCACAATGAGCAGTTGTTGTTTGTTCAATATTTAGCAGATTTTGCAGAATTCGTGAGAGCTCAGCACAAAATGTATTATAGCCCATAACGAGGAAATGGATGAAATGAATTTGCATTTCATGACAATTTAACCTATTGTGGCCATCTCAATGATATCAAACTCAGAATTTGTTCTCAGTCTCAAACTTAGTCTACTTGTCTTCTTAAGTTATCTTCTATGTTGTTAATTATGGCTTTGAGATGGAAGGGACAAGGTACAGCTTAAATAGACAGTTTAGGGGATTTTTTAAAAATGTCCAAAGTAAATGGGGTCCAAAACAACACTGGATGCCATTGACTTTCACTGTATGGACAAACAAGATTTTTCTCCTCGAAATATCTTTTTATCGGCGTTCCACCGATAAAAGAAAGTCACAAAGGTTCCAAACGTCATCCTAGAAATATATTTATCATATCAAATTTTTATAAGTGCCTGGCTACATATTAAAATGTGTCAAATTCCATTTTGAACACATCACACCTGTCAATTTGCACTGCCTTAATTGCCTTAATTTGACTAAATCAGAAAGATATGTAAGAGAAAAGACAGAGGCAAGAACGCTTGAACCTTGCCGCACCCTGAATGTAACATCACTCAGGGTCTCAGCAGCGCCTCGTCGGCAATTGTGCAATGTAAATGAACAAATGCTGTAGGCAGAACTACAAAAGCAATATGTTGTTGTCACTTAAACCGTTCAATATGATAGTAAAAAAAAGCATTTTGCTGGGGGAAAAACCCATTCAAAAACACCACAATCACAGACGTAACCCACTCTTGTGTGAAGGGACCACCCCTTATCGGTTTTTCCACATAATTGCCTCTTTAGCTCTCTCAGTGTCAGTTTTGATCATGAAAGCTGTCTCAGAGTTGACACTCCCTGCAGAGGAAGAAATTATGTGTTTTCATGCTTTCGCATATCAGACTTTCATAATAATGTGCGATTGTGTTTGTTTGTTGGGTTTTGAATGGGATTTTAAATCAACAATTCAGGATGTGCATTTATCTTTAGATAAGTGTTCATTAACAACTGAATCAAACCTAAAAGAAAGCCTCACACACTTCAGTATAAGCTTTAGTCCCTGCAGCTGTTTTGTTTTTGTTCATTAGAATAAAATTGTTTACAGGAGGAACTTCTACATATGTATTTAGATTAAAATTAAACAAATTTAAACATTTGATAGGCTACTGTGTACTTATTGTGAACATCTATCTACCTATCTATCGATAGATAGATATTAATATTATACTATCAAACTTCATATGAAGAGTTCAGATGCAAAAGTGCCATCTGAAAATTTCTTCTAGAATGGTCATTTTTATCAAGCTTGTATATTTAAGTTCTGTAATTTCACTTAAATGACAATTAATAGGTAATTTTCATTGCCATTTAAGTGAAATTACTGAACTTAAATATACAAGCTTGATAAAAATGATCATTCTAGAAGAAAATTTCAGATGGCACTTTGGCTTTTGCATCTGAATCATATATTGCATATGGTGAGACGTTTGATTACTTTAACATAAATGCATTCATAGTGCAGTTTGTAGTGTTTAGTAGACAGTAGTTAAATACATATAATATAATTGTCCCAAACATAAAAACTACTAAAATTAAACGATTCTAAGTTAAGATTAATTGAAAACAACCGTGACAATGTCTATATTAATCATGGGTTAGATCCTTATTTTCTCTCCCTTACCCTCTTATTCCCTCTCTCTCTCTCTCTCTCTGTAACAAACACCCGCGCACACATCATCGCACACACAGATAAATTACAGTAATTTAGTCTCTTTGAAAAAAGGTTGAATTAATTGGAGAAGATAACAACCCGATTTTACACATAGTCGTCTGAAACAAAGGCTTGTTTTCCACACGCAGTGGAGTAAAAGTTTGTCTGAAAGTGTCAGCATCAGCGAACATCTGTTAATTAGCAGCTCAACTGTTTCCTAATTATTCATGTACAGAAATAACTAGTTCACGAACAAGAGAAGATGCCGTGCTGTACCTTCAAACCGCAGCTTTCATCCAAAGAGCGGAAGTATTCCGTTTCTTATATTTTAAATCCACTTTTCTCCATCGGATACACTTGTCCAACCGAGCGACTGTAACTGTATTTCTCTTCTGTCTCAAGTACAGCTCCACGGGTGGATACAACCACTGTAAACCGGCGAGCACGAACACTACTTCCACGGGGTAATTTCATTTTGGTGGTTAAAAGAAGGTGAACATGATATAAATATGCCTTTCCTGGTTTTGTGGAGGTTTTAAACTGCACTTAGCAGGAGCAACCCATATCCGTTTGAGAGTCCAAGCGGAGTGTGAGCAATGCGCGTGTGAGCGCAGCATCCGAGCGCGCGCTTTACGCACGCGGTAACCTTCAGCATCCACTGAGGGACAATCTCAGTCCCTCCAACAGAGATTGAGAAGGTTGGAAAACTAGGCGGGGCTGTTACATAAACATCAGTGAGAATAAAATACAAGCGTTGCATTCTTTAATCACAATCTTTTTCTTTTCAAAACCCTGTAACTGATCTTATAGTAGGCCTACTGATTTCTTTCTTTCAAGAAATGAATAACGATTCATCTTTAAACTGGAAACTATCTATTAGTGTATAGTTACTTATATGTTTTATATTTTGGGTTTAATAAAAAAATTGTTTGGAAAATAAAATTATTAAAATAAAGGTGGTGATTTGGATTTATTTAGCCTTTTCTTTTTCATCCCCAACCTTGGGCAAAAAAAATTGACCAAGCCAAAAATGGCAAAAATATTTAGTGGTCTTTTAATGGTCTTAACCATTTTAATCACAAATCACCGGTCAGGAAAGAATTGCACAAATACTGTAGATAAAGTAAATTAGCATGGAATAGCCTTCCCCTTTGTTTTCCTGCAGACAGCTTTTTACAGGACGAAGAGTCAGCGTTGTTCCACTCAGTGTTAATGGCTTCAAACAATTCATGATTTGTTGAAATTGTGTCCCAGTTCGTTTGAGTTTAATGTGAGACCAAATATTTATTAGGCTATAGGGTTCAAATCTGGACTCTGAACAGACCAAAACATGAGCCTGATGGACATGAGTCACTTCTTGGTTGTCTTTGCAGTTTGAGCAGGAGAATTGTCTTGTTGAAAAATAGCATCTGATCATTCCTCTTTAGATAACAACTTTTCATTTATGGGAAGCAAGCCATTCTGCAATGTTCTCCTGTACTCCAAAGCATTAATGACTTCTCACAGTGAAGTAGCTCACCGATACCAGCAGCTAAAAAGGCTCCCCACACAATGACAGCTCTTCTTTCATGCTTCGCTGTGATAAAGATGCATCTATTATTATATTTCTCAGCCGATTTTTTTAAGACTGCTCTGGAGCATCACCATGCAACTCGTGTTTCATTGCAATTCATTGTTTTTAAGGTGCTTTAAGACAAATCATGTGCAAATTCATAAGTCAACACCATTGCTGAGTATTTTCTCCTTAAAACTTCAGTGAAAAAAAGACAGTCTTAAAAACGCGGTTTAAAATCGCTGGTGTTTCTGGCGTCACAAACTACCTTGTAACCAATCACGTCAATGTGCTGGCTTTAGCATATCATTAACAGCGAACAAGCAGGGGAGTCTTGAGAGATGCCACTTATCCCGGTATATTTTTTTGCTGTATTTTACGATGTTATGATAAACTATATGCCTTTCTCTACTGAGTTGTTCAAAGCGTTTCTGATGATTGTTAGAAGGCAGCTGTCTGACTCTGAGATGGCGAAGGGGAACATGGTTTGTGTGACACATTAGCTGTTTTATAACAGTCAAGCAAAGGCTAATCATATTAATTACCGTTGTGTGTCCGACATTGTAAAGAGCGATACCATTGTGCAGCATCTACTACAGTAAGTTGGCCGAGTGAATCTGTGAGCTGGCATGAGTGAATGGAGGTGAGGATAATTAGTATGTTCATGGATACGCATATTAAATGAAGCTATTTTAAGACATGAAGAATTTTTTTTCACAGGAAAAAAAAGTTTAAATATGTCATTTTGGTGATCAAAGATGAGTTTTATCATATAGTAGTAGGCTACTTGGATAGTTACTTGGTGAGACAAGATGGCGCCGTTATGTTTGGCAAGCCGTCTGTCGCTCTTCCTATTGTGGACTCTGTTTAGTATTTATGCTTCTCTGTGATCAATACATGGCCTACAACCTTCATCTATGATCGGCAAATGCTGCTAGATATAAAAACTTTGCCGGCGTTGGATTTGGACTATTGTCCCTGGCTCCCTTGATGTGTCTATGGTGTGCCTACTTCCCCGGGTTCATCGAGTTGGAGTGCACCCTCAGTATCTGCGCCCGCTAAACAGAGGGATTCAATCAGAGAGCGATCCCCCACCGCTTAGGATGGCATTACTCAATGTGCGGTCTTTGGTAAATAAGACTTTCATTCTACATGACTTCTTTATCTCACGGAACCTGGATTTTCTGTTTATGACGGAAACTTGGAATAAAGTGGGGGACTCAAGTTCCTTTTCCATAGTCGTTTCCCAAAACTGCTCATTTCTTAACTCTCCGCGATCTTCTGGTCTTGGGGGAGGTCTGGCCGTTGTTTTTAAAAACTCCTTTCACATCCCGACAGACGTTTTAGAGAGCTTTGAGGTCCAAATGTCTTTAATGGACATGGCAAATCCAGTATTATGTGCAGTTGTTTACCGGTCCCCACAGTTTAATATTTTTTTGAGTGAATTTTCAGACTTTCTGGGGAATGTAGTAACAATGTATGATAAAATTTTACTGCTTGGTGATTTTAATATTCATATCTGCTGTCCAAGTAAGCTACTAACCAAGGATTTTTGTAATCTATTGGATTCTTTTAGTTTTTCTCAATATGTACAATGTCCTACACATGTTCATGGTCATATCCTGGACTTGGTATTTGCTCACAGATTTTCTATCACGGACATGGAGATAAGAGACAATGGGTTTTCTGATCACATATCTGTGACATTTACAACTGCCTTACCTCGTCGATCAAACCTGCTCAGGCTCGATGGGTTCGTTGTTTTTCTCCTACAGCCTGCAAGGACTTTGCTACTGCATATAAAGCAGCTGATTGAATTATTAGCTATGAATCGGCTATCAGAAAGCCAGGACGCTGATGCATATATATCTCAGTCTTTTTAGTAATACCTGCTTGGACATTGTTAACAACATTGCTCCCTTAAAAACTAAACGCTCTATCAAAAAATCTTCAGCCTGGTTTAATGACTCTATTCGCTTACTCCGACGAAACTGTAGACGGGCAGAACGCAAATGGCTCAAGGACTGGCTGCAGGTATCTTATGATATTTTATGGGAGTCTCTCTATGTTTTTCAGAAAGCCGTTAAGTCTGCTAAATCTAAATTTCTTTCAGAGATTGTCTCAAAAAATCATCATAGACCAAGAATTTTATTTTCCACTATAGATTCTGTTTTAAACCCTATGGTTGATGTTTTCCCTGATGTGTCTGATTTTTTTATGTGAAAACTTTTTATCTTTTTTTGCTCTGAAGACAACAAGGTCAAGACCACAAACACTGTTGATTTCTTATGTTTTCTCTGAAGTGCCTAGGTGCTCATCTACCTGGAGCATGTTCGATCCAGTTTCTCTACATACTTGCAGAGATATTGTTGAACATCTAAAACCAACTTCTTGTCCATATGATATTATTCCGTCACACTTTTTTAAGCAAATCGTCGATATTATAGGGCCTATAATCTCCTACCTATCTCCTGTTTTTTATTAACATTTGTTTGAGTACTGGTACAGTCCCTGACTACCTAAAACATGCTTCAATTACTCCCCTTCTGAAAAAATCTAATCTTGACATATCTGACTTAGGTCATTTCAGACCAATTTCTAATCTTCCATTTATCTCAAAAATCTTGGAAAACGTTGTTTTCACTCAATTACAATCTTTTCCGAGTATAAATTCATTATATACTTTCCAGTCAGGATTTAGGAAACTACACAGCACCGAATCCGCTCTATTGAAAGTTACTAATGACATTATGCTGACTACACATAATGGGAGTGCTGTTGCTCTGGTCCTTTTAGATCTCAGCTCTGCTTTCGATATGGTTGATCATACAATTCTTATTTATAGACTGAATAATTATGTAGGCATTCAGGGTACCATTTTAAATTGGTTCCAGTCTTTGGTAAAACTTTACTTGAAGGGGTTTGCATGACATGACACCTTCATAATCATGACATGACACATGCCATGAATATGAAGGAGGTTTTATGCATGTTTATGACAACTGTCATTAAGTGTCATTTGCTCAATTATTTATGCAAATATGACATTGTTTAAGATGTCTTTGTTATGACAACTTGACATAAACCAATACATCATAACCTGTCAGTGTCTTTGTCATGACAACTTGACATACACCAATACATCATAACCTGTCATAAATGTGTCATAAACATAGCAGATTAATTATCGAACTTAAGAAACTACTTACACTTAATGACAGTTGTCATAAACATGTATAAAACCTCCTTAATATTCATGACATGTGTCTTATGCGCACCCCTTCAAGTAAAGTGTTACCCAGTCTTTTTTAACCAAGAGAAACTTTTCTGTATGCATTGTAAATCATACTTCCTCAGCAGCACATCTTTCCTGTTGGTGTACCACAGGGATCTATTCTAGGTCCGATATCATTTTCTTTATATTTGCTGCCATTGGGTTAAATTTTTTCCAAATACGGAGTATCATTTCATTTATACGCTGACGACACCCAACTGTACTTCCCATTAAACAAAACAATCCAAGCTCTTTAGAAGTCCTGCTTGCATGTTTTCAGGAACACACAATTTTTTAGCTTTAAATGAGAATAAAATTGAAGTAATACTGTTCGGACCAAGTGATTTCTATGACTCTGGTATTCCGGACCTTGGCGAGTTAAATTCTCATGTTTAAATGTGCTTTATAAATAAATAATGAAATGAGTTTTAAGGGATACAATTATTGACTACAGGGTGACTTTAAAAGTCACCACGTAATCAAAATAGTAAATTCTTATTTTTTATGGAATATTGCAGTGTTCGTAATAAATATATATATTTTTTAATTCATGTGCCCTCGTAGTATTAAATCAAAAACATTAACTTCCCCTTTCAACAACATAACTTCTCTGATGACGTGCATCGACGCAAGGACTGGGCAGTAAAGCCTTCCCTCCAGCAACCTGTCAATCATGAAATCGCAGCAATTATCAAACGACCACAATTCAACAATCATGCCGACTTTAAATTGTTGTTATCTGTTATTGCTCAATCCCCTGATTACAAACAGTTGTGACACATTTTCTAAAACTATTATATGGTTCAGCCAGATATGAGCAAGCATCACTGGTACCCACCCCTTGTCTTAGGGTAAGGATTTAATTCAATGCCCTCAAATGGTCTTCAAGAGTGGACACAAAACACAAGCCCACACCTGCCCTACAGCAACAGAAAGCTGCTTTGAGGATTGGATCAGAGTGCACAGACTTTAGACATGGTGAGAGTGGAGTTCACAGAAAAATGGATTTGGTGCCATGTGTGCTTGGGCTGTGAGACTATAGGCCAATGGAATGAAACCGTGTCGAGGTTATAAGTGCAAATACTGTGTGCAAGACTGATACAGCTTTAACAGCATATAGGAACTTCAAATATATACATTAATGAATGGAGATTGATTTATAATCACATTTTCAGATTTATAGCATGTCATATATGTGTACTACATGGCCAGAGCCTCACTAGTCAGCCAGAGGATAGGCTATTGCTTAGAGAAGGATGATAAGATGTGGGTGAATAAAAAAACAAAACAACCCTGTTGCCTTAGAAACTGGGGACAACAATTGCCCAGTTTTTTGATATTTCTCAGAAAGTAGCACCCTTGAAATGAAAAATCTGTCATCATTTACTCACCCTTATGTCTTTCCAAACCTGACTTCCTTTCTTCTGTTGACCTGACATTCGTTGTACAGTGGTTCTCAAACATATCTCCTTTTAGATTCTGCAGAAGAAAGTAAATAGCATGTAGGTGAGCAAATGATGACAGAATGGCCTTTTTGGGTGAACTATCCCTTTAAGCACAATCCAAAAATAAAACATACTGTAGTTGAACACAGTTCAAGCAGCACTGTGGTTACAGTATACCAAAGCCCCATATATTTATACCAAATCCCAATATCTTAAACTATTCAGAAGTGGCTTACAGCTCTCAAGTTGAAAAGTTCAGTGCTCAAAGCCTGGTGGAAAATGTAGGAGTTCAGCATTTATTTGGCTCTGAAAATCAAATGTGAAAGTGACTTCTGGTCTCTGCTGTCGGCACGCACTTTCCTTCCAAAAATCTGCCAGTTATTCAAGTAAACAGATTAGAAAGAAAACACTTCTTTTGATTGACTTACTTGGAACTCTATGCATAAATCCATGTTGTAAATGAAAGGACGTTTGTCAGAAGTTTGTGTGTGAATTAAAGAATAGTTCACTGAAAAATGTGGAGAATACTCTCAACACTTAATTACCCTTCTTTCCTGGTATTTACCCTACTTTACTGTGTGTTTTAAGCTAGTCCCTTGTCCCTGTCCACTTTCATTTTATGCAATAGAGCAGCTCAGACATTTTTCAAAATATTTTATTTTGTGTTCCAAAGAAGAAAGTAAGTAACACAGGTTAATTTCAATCTCTTTAAATCCTCATAATAACTCTAATTGGATGCCAGTTCATATACACTACAGAAGTGATTAGATAATACAATTATATCATGATTGATTGTTTTGTTTTGTTTTTTTGGGTTTTTTTTGGTGGTGGTTTGATGTTCATATATATATACTCAAAAAGTCACCAGGATGTGCAGAGCTCCATCACGAATGTTAAAGGGTAATTTTTAAAGGTCAGCTTGTTTAAAAACTTTCCAATGGATTGTTTTGGTGACTCAGATCTGAAAATGCCATTCCACAATGATGATAAATCACCATGCTTAACACAAAGTCGCAAAACTTTCAGAGACTAAATGTCCTTTAAAGTATGTGAGGGACGGCCTTACATTACCCAAACGACTTGCTTCCATCGCTCAGGAGATTACTGTATACAGTCTGATCAGGAACATTTTCTTCACTTTAAGGGCTGTATCATAACAATAAAAACTTCTCTATTTAAATAACTGACCTTGGGTTCCAGCAAATTGTGGGAGAGAGAGCCACATTATAACCCAACTCAGACTGTGTGGCCTCTATTAACTCCTGCTGATGAGCAGACTTATATAGAATGCAAAACAAATCACGCCGACTTTCATAGCAGCTGCTATGAAATGTGATTTTAAACTCTATGCAGAATTATTAATGGGCAGCGAGCGCTATGAAAAGACTCCTTTAAAATGCAGACTTGTGTTGATTCTAAATTTTCTTAGAGAACAGATGGTAGAAAAAAGTGTTTTTCTGACTCGGTGGTTGCAAAGACTTGACAATGGCACATGCAGACCTTGAGAGCCGTCTGTTTGGCAGGTTGATGCAGTGAGCTTTTGGCCAAGACATCTTTGTAAAAGGTGCACAGAAGCATGATTGCTTTTCCCATGTCTTTGAGCAAACTCTCCATCTAGTTTATGGAACTTCTAAGCACCCTTTAACAGTTCAGTGCCTAACATTACACCAGAAAAAGCACTTTAAATGAATCTAATTCACTACATATTCATATATTGCATATATTTAATTATTTATTTTTATTAATTTGTTTTGAAACTTTCCAAAGCATCAACAAAGAGCTCCATACATTTTCAACATTTTTTTTCCTCCCTTTTTTACCATAAAGAATTATTATTAATGATAGCAATAATAAAAAGAAGAATAAAAAATACAAAACAAATTAATAAATAAATACTTTTTTTTAAAACATATCAACATTTAAAAAAAATCCTAATCTCAAATAATATTATGACTAGAAACGTCTCGTCTAATTCTAGCTGCACCTGCTAGTGGCACGTGAGAGCTTGCCTGCATCTGCCCCACTGTCTCGTGACACAGTTCAGTAGTTGTGGCGTTTAGTATAGGGACCCCTAGTGTCTAATTAATTCGACACCACGTCGAAATGAGCGACAGAAAGGGAACGCCTCTGTTACTTTTGTAACCCCCGTTCCCTGATGAAGGTAATGATACGTTGTGTCGAACGAGTTAGACACTAGGGGTCATACTTGGGAGCCCCAAAGGCCAATGAAGTCTGGCCAGTCACCCATACATATGGGTATAAAAGGAGGCCAGCGCCTCACTAGGGGTCCGTATACTAAACGGCAAAACTACTGATCTGTGTCACGAGTCTTGGTGGTGCAGATGTAGGCAAGCCCTCGTGTGCAACAAGCAGGTGCAGCTAAGCTAATTCACAACCTTCCAACGCACAGGGTAAATAGGTTTCCCTATTTCAGGGGGACCTCCTCACCTCTTGGAAGACATCACTCCAGCTCCAGGGCCTGCGTGAGGACAGTTGGGGTCTGGCTGCCAGTCTAGGCTGAGGCACGGCCGGTACAGGCTTCGCAGGGGGCCGACCTTATTGACGAGCAGGTGGGGACTGAGACTTTGGGGGTCTGACTTTCCTGGAAGCGGACCCACACCAAGGCAGGATTTGTTTGATGGCCTCCATCTGCCTTTTCACTGCCAAGAACTGCTGTGCGAAGTCCTCGACAGTCTCGCTGAAGAGGCCACCTTGGGAGATGGGGGTGTCAAGAAAGCTCACTTTCTCTGCATCCCGCATCTCTGCAAGGTCAGGAATACCCTCTTGCAGATCTTTAATGCTTTGGCCTGGAAGACTTACAGGATTTCGTAATCGAAATCAGCTTCACTTCCCAGAAGAAAGGAACTGGGGCAGAGCATGGCTGTGCATCAAGCTACGAGTACGACCCCAGGAACCAATCGTCCAACTGCGAGCGCTCGGGGCATGGTGGAGGAGTTCACTCCAGCCCAATGCTTGTGGCTGTCCGGGCAAGCATGGCTGCCAGCTCCACGTCAGCTTCAGACTGGGCCAACACGCCGGATGGTGGAAGCCCAGCAGAGTCCTCCACCTCGGAAGGCATAAGCTCACCCTCCGATGCTGCGATGGACAGCTCACATTCCTCACAAGCTCTGAATGAGATATTAAGCTTACCCTCAGGTGAACTGCCTAACTCATCCAGAAACTCAACCAATGGATATGAGCGTACTGAGGAATGGGAGGCCCACAGGGATTATCCCAGTGGAAACTCTCCCATTGTAACCCTCAGATCATCCTGAGCGTTCGCCGCAGAGGCCTTGTAGAAGAGCAGGTAGAAGGACCAAGACGGGAAGCAGCTGAGGTGACTCTCAGCCTTTTGTAAAAGTACGAGAGCCATGATCGCTACGTTCCCATGCACAAACGCTGTCTTAGCATGAGCGCGGCCCATTCACTGAAGACAACGCTTGCTATCTTTATAAATAGTGAATCTATCACTTTCAGTCAACAGAAGCATTAAAGACATTGCTAAACAAGCCTGTTTTGATTGGCATCATTTTAGTTTACTATACTGTTCTTTGCAATTCTTTTTGGCTGATGTGGCAATAAATCATGCTTATTTCAGACTCAAATATTTTGTGATGAAAATCTACATAAAAATGTAAATACATTTACATTTACAGCCTGTTTTGCTGGAATAATTGACTCTTGACAGTGTAATAAAGATAAATGACATATAGTGTCTAAAAAAATTGTTCCATAACTCCAAGGTGACAAATGAATGTTTTAGCGGAGTCTCCAAACAGTATTACTCATCTTCATTAAGAAACTGGTTGAACTCAAGGTTGAGGTCCGACAGGGCCGTGGTGACCTTCAGTATTTAGCTAAACAGAAGGATTGCTACATTATTGCAGGAAACGATTCATCATGATGAATGCTCATACCGCAGTTCCTAGCGTTAGACTCCATCATCTTATGTCACCCATTTCCATCAGTAAGTGCATCTGGGACACTTCCCATACAATATTAATGAATGATGCTATATATATTAACTACATGCATCCAGTTCATGGGTTTATTAATTTAAATTAAGTGTGAGCAGTTTAGATCCTTATTGCCGATTTGCAAAGAAAGGTTATAAGAAGAGATTTGATGAAGGCATAGGCTGAAATAACATAAATCTTGTTCCTGTCAATTATTCATTCTGCTTACAGAACAGAATAAAATGGGGTACTGATAGAATGATGAGATTAGAAGCAGAATTAAGTAGGCAAAAATTGATTTTATTTTTTATTTATTTTTTATGGTCTTTTCACATTCACTGATTTAGCTGGTGATGGACTATCTGATAGCTGAGGGAATTTATATTATATTTTAATGTGAATCGAGTTAGCTATTAAAAGTTTATAATGAATTTTTATAAAAAAAATGCATTAAAGATTACTTTTACCTTAAGAATTTTTTAATTAATTAGCATCATGGAAACATCAACTTGTAGCCTTCAAAACGTCACTCTTGTGCTCATTGTGTTTTAAATGGTGCCATATTAAATATACAGTACTATATTATACAACTTGTTTAAGATTATTCTATACCCATGGCTAAACCTTTAGAGTTAAAATAATATATATATATATATATATCACAAATATCTATAATAATGTAGCCACACACACACACTGTCACAATCACGTTAGTTTGGACTCATTATGTTTCGTCATTGTCATTCATTTGTTGTCACGGCCACGAATTATGTTCAGCTGTGGACTTATCAATCACTATCATTATCACCTGTATATATATGTTCCGTTCTGTTTCAGTTCAGTGTCCGGTATTGTCTATTGTGGATATGTTGTGTGTAGCTCTGTTTGTTTGGGTTACCCATTGGATTTATTAAATATCACCTTCATTATCTTCGTGTTTATACAAACTGCCCTGTGACACAACCATAGTGATTTTATATAAAGATATATCTATAGGCTAAATGGCAGCAAGTCTTCTATTCTTTTAGTCAGTCATTTAAATCATTCACTCAACCAACTCAATCCTAAACACAGATTCATTCAGAACGAATCACTACAATGTTGATTGGAGATGTGCAAAATTCAATGGCTGGTTAAAAAAAAAAAAAAAAAAAAGTGCTTAAAATTGGGAAAAGTGTGATTTCTGAGAAATGTTGTTGAAAGTGGATCAGATCAAGCACCACATTACTCTTGTAGCCAGTCAGCAGTAGGGGGCATAAATACACTCGGATGGTGGAGGAGAGAGAGGGAACAAGAGGGAGATTTGAATAAAGACTGTAGAAAGAGAAATGGCTGAGACTGAGAGACATTACAAAAGAGAAGCGCTTAGAGGAATATCACTGGAAAAAGAAGGGTTATGATTAGGCAAGAGCTTTAGGACCTGCGTTAATATTAGAAAAGCATTCCAGTGCTGGAGAAACCCAAGCGGGAAGGCCTGGAATCAGACGCCGAGGTTGCGTTGTTTCTGCTGCATACGTGAGTAACGTTGGCTTTGCTATGTTTCACAGAACTGAGATATGCTGTTATTGTAATGTTAGCTATAGTAACGGGACAGTTTTGAGTGACATTGTTTGTCTTGAGCTTGTGTGCTGCTGGCGACTTAACAAACTCTTGCTTGAATATACTCTTGTGTACTGTATGCAAATTTTTTGTTCTTCCTTGTTGCATTATTTTGCTTTGCTTCAGCTATGATAAAGAGACATCCATTCTTGCATTTCTGTGCATTTTGGGGGCGGAGCAATGAAGGGAGGGGTGTGTTTGTTTGGGTTGGTTTCAAATATCATCAGTGTTTCTCAAAAATCGCCTACTGCACCTTTAAGTTAAAAGTTCAACTTTGAAAAAATGCATCTTTAGACCATGCTTTTTTTCTTTTATTCCATTGTCTTTCATCTCACATTTTAAAGGCAAAATGACATTTTGTGAGAGCAGCCCTTTAACTTGAACTTACCGTGTCTGCATGATATGAATAGAATATGAGTATATGGTACAGCCATTCACACAGAAAATGCTTTTGCATTTAAAAGCACAAAACATGGGCTAAATGTGCAACTGTCAAAGACGTCTGTCTATAGCGCATGTTTACCTAGAAAGACAATGGATAAGCAACACAGTGGAATGCAAAAATACACAAGTGGTGTTTCTTTTTTTGAGACTGCCTTGATGATCTGATCTACAGTACATGCTTTTCTCAAATATCCCTGCAACTTTAAACGATCAATCAATCAATCAATCAATCAATAATAAGTTATTCATTAACCAAATCCATCCATATTCCTTATTATGTTCTCTCATCCCAGACTAAACAGCCTTAATTTGCTAAGGATGGCTTTCAGAGGGAGATCATGGCTGAGTTTTTGATAAGAGAACATCTGCCAGGCATCCCAGATCTCCCTCATCACATCCAGGTCTTTGACCCAGAACGTGGTGATCTGGCTCTGACCGTGCATCTGCCTTTTTAAGCCTGTTAAGCTGTGCTGTGCTGTCAAGGCTGTGAGCCTGCTGCTGCTAAACGATAAGTAAGAGTTAGATTAAAACTGTGCCAAGGAAACACTTACAAGCCTTATCCTTCTTTTCACTGATATGCAAGAATGAAGGCAGCAAAGCACTTGAAAAACAAAGATGGGGATGGTCTGATCAAGAAAATGCAAAGCATGTATTGATTATTTCCTCATTAGTTTGAGACTTTTTATCTAGATCCACCTGAATGTCTTATTTTTTCCTATTGATAGAGGAACATTAATGGATGCAAATGGGGTGAGTGTGATAAAGCAGCCTCAAAGTGATGTTTCTGTTCTGACATTGACAATTTATCTGAGTAAGTCTGAAAACTCCATCTCTGCCGCAATGTACAATTCAACCTGCTCCTAGAATGTCATTAAAAAATTCACAACTGACTGACTCACTATTCCCCTCCACCGGTTGGGTATGGGTGACTGACAAGTGTTGTCATCCATTTTTATAACAAACCAGACAGACTGCTCTATTGAATAACACTTCCCATACATTAAATTATTTTCTCTTTCTCAGCACCCCGCAGAGCGTTTGATGGTTTGTGTGTCAGCAGGAGAACTGCTGACATAGATATTTCGTTTTTGACGGAATAGGAGAAAACTTTCAAGGTTGCTTTTGAAAAACAACAATATGAGATTAATCATACACTGCTTGTTTTCCTGAAAAAAAATGATTTACTTGTCACGAGGAAATAAAATTTTCCTACATATTTTGACCAATAAGAAGTCACTGTACTACAAAAATTCTCTTTAGTGACACATTCAAGCTTTTATTAATTGCATGGACAAAGTGCTTTAGGAGGCATCCATAAAATGGACTTTCTTACCTATTGCCATTTGAGTTTTTTTACAGACCAATTTAAAAAAAAAAAAACATTTAAACGCAATTAATTTTTATATTTGGAGGGGGGTGGGGGGACCAGTCAATGATACTGGTACTCAACCTGCTTTCACACACATCGGTGAAGTCTGGCAGGAGTGTTGCACATGTAGAACATCAGTGGGATACTGGCAGATGGGAGTGAGAGGGCAGAGTTTGGGATCACCATGAACTTTAGCATTGTGAAAGCGGGGCGTGTTCAACACTGTCCCAGTATGTGTAATTGGGAGGCAGATGAAGGCGCTGTGTGCCGTGATGTATTCATCAAACGCTGTTTTCATAGTTCAATGAACCCAGTAATTATTGAATAGTGAAATGAACTGCTGTGAAAAGCATCAACTCAGCTGTGTCGGAGAAAGGTCAGGCAGTTAAGATCTTTAACATATTGATGTTCAAGAAGGACTTAGTATGTAAGTGATGCCCTTTTTTTTAGGTCTGGGGATCAGTTCTGTATCTTGACATTATGGCTGATGTGGCATGATGACATGAAGACACTTTGAAGTATCTTATTTATGTCAATTTCTTCCTGACCTTTTTACAGTGTAATTGTTTAAAGGGGTCATGACATGGACTTCCGTTGCTTGAGGATCACTTATGATATAAATAACATTTGCACACACACGCACACACATGCAGAAAAACAATTATTTTCAACCCTCATTCTAAACCCTGTGTCCTGTTGTCGACAGACTCAATTGCGTGGAGTATGTCAGAAACTGAACGCGCATCTGTGTATCCAGTGTAGACAGCATCAGTGATTAAAATGAGTTCAATTTGCTTTTGACATGATGCGACGCGACGTGACGCTCGCATCTGGTGTAGGCAAATGGTGCGATGAATCAAATGTAATTGCCCGTGTGACGTCACAAATCTCACAATATCCAAATGAGCTGTTTTAGAGCTTGATTTAATAAATGCTTTGTTTATAATGAGGAGGATATTTGAAACTATGAAACCTGCAGGATGTTTTAATGGTACAATGACCTCTTATATGTCAAATGTCAAGGTAAATATGATATCTCATGTCACTGCCCATTTAAGGTAGGTCTACAATACCTAGAGAAAGCTATCCATTTATATGCAGTAGCCATCCAGAAGTACGCAAAATGTGAAATCAGCCCCTGAAATATCTGTTAAAACACAAAGAAATATTTGCAAATAAAATGTTGCTTGCAAAAATTTGTACTTCATCAGAAATTGAAACATTTAATGGCCGCCAGTGGAGAAAGAAGCAATTACAACATCTACCAGTAGAGGGTAACCAGCCCGCTTGACCCCTTAAACTGCTGTATAACATTTCAGTATCATTTTATGTCCGCATACGCATAACTGTAACTCATATACTCAGGGGATTTTTGTAATTCCTCCAAATGCAAAAGTTAGCAACAAATTGAGAGTACATTTTGGGCTAGGATATCCAGTGTGATGATATTTAGAGCACTTTGGTCTAATTAGAGGTATTTGAGCACAAGGTGACTGACTGAATGTTTAATGGAACCAAAGGTCACATCCTCAGACGGAATCTTATCTCATAATACCTTGCTGAAGCAATTACAGGACTTCAGCTCTGAAACAGGAATAACCTTTCCTCAGAGGGTGCTCGATCCTTGTTGATCCCTCCACTTTTTTGAAATATATTAAATAATCCAATGCAAATTCAATACCTCACTGAATACACATGTATGGGACAATCTTGATTTATAGTATGCTGTCAGATATTTCCAAGACAAGGCAAGTTTTGTGGAAACTGAATGCCACTTTTGGTTATTATACAATGATTTCTGTCCTTGATTAATTCTATCTGTTCCGGTTCCAGTGCTACAAATAGAGCTCAGGCGCATGATTGAGTTCATACTGAGCAGGGAAAATCGCCTGCTCTGCTAAACCTGCTACTGGGCGACTGTAAAAAGCTAGGATGGAAAGGTTAAAACCAGTGTTGAACCATTGCTCTGGAAGCTTAAGAATATTTTCCTCCCTGCCAATATCCAAAACTACTTAGTTCTGCCCCACAAGGGAATCGGAGGCAAAGCAAAAGGATCCCTGCCAAGTGTTTAAATTGTTTGTACTCCTTTGAATGGATTGAAATCCAACATTTTTATGTTAGTCAAAGTTAATCTCTCAACACTGATCCTTTCAAAGAGAAAACTGGTTTCACATTCACTAGTCAAAGTAAGTTTCTCCTAAACTGACTCATTTTGGTTTATGTATTTAGTGAGATTCAGAGGCACTTATAATAAATGTAGATGTTTTTATTCTGTCTCTGCAAGGATTTGGTTTTTGTGGCGTGAATGTGGTAAAAAGTCCCGGAGGAGAGAATGTTATTTTGCTGAAATGCTAATAATTAGACTAATTTACTTTTGTAATTTATTTGCCGTTTGGATGGCTAGGCATTGTAATTCTAGAGCCATATGCTAGAAAACACTGTCTGAGAGCAAAACCATGTGGATAAAAATGATAAATCTAAATTGTCAAGACACCTTATTGTGACAAATGATGTTTACTGAGTCATCAGTGCAATAATCATAAAAACACTCAAACAGGTGATTTACAAAAGCAAACATTATTTCAGTTCTATCAGAAAAAGTGCCACATCAGGCCATGAGAAAGAAAACAAGCATGGCTTATCATGTTATTTTGTGCTTTTATCCTTCCTTACATGACTGGGAACCTTAAGGTTTAGTGACACCAAAAGAGTGAAGATAAATCACAAATCAAAAACAAACATCTATAGGGTTACATTACTTTTATAGAGCAGAAACAAAGTCTGCCTCATGCAGTAGGAGGTTCAAGCATGAAAAGTGACACCCAATTTACTGCCAGAAATGAGCAATTGATTGTATTATTTCTACAACAGGATAACATGATTGCACACAAATTAAATGTGCACAGATAATGTTTACTGTAATTGCCTTGTTATGCTGAACCAGGTTCAAAACCTGCTCTGCTGTAAACAGATTCAGTTTGTGCCATGAAAAGCCAATAGTTGATACCTGTCATCCAAAAGATAAAAACTTCAGTCATCAGCAGATGTAACAATCTGTCCCAGCCTCTTCACTGTCATTGATTAAACTGTAAGGATAAGACTCAGTCTTTCACAGAGTGTTCACAGCCCCCAAAAAGAGCCAATGTCCTCGACAGTTAGTGGTCCTTACACAAACTGATGTAAAATGCTTAAGATAAGCTGAGAAGTGATAATGCGAGCTCTTGGTTTGGACATGTTGTCCTCTTAAAAACGCATTTTTCACAATTTTGCATGCCATTTGGATGACAACCCCAATAAATGAGAGCACTGCACAGAGCAGCACTTCAAAGACACGCTAAAGCCAGCTAGTGTTGACAGATGTGATCATTATTAACTAATATTTTCCTCTTCACAGCTGACATGCTCATATATTTGATTAGTAATTGAGTGTAGTTTTCATGTGCACATATATATATATATATATACAGTATATAAGCAACTGCTTTAATCCCACTGCAATTTCGAAAGCGATTTTTAAATGAAGCTAGTAAGCAGTTTATATATAAACATTGTAATAATATTTCACAATATTACTGTTTTTACTGTATTTTTGATCCAATACATCTAGCCTTGGTGAGCATAAGATACTTCTTTCAAAAACAAACAAAAAATCTTACCAACCCCGAACTTTTTAACAGTAGTGTATACATATTCACACTATTTAGTACACTACATACATTACAAATCACTTTTTGCACATGAAAAAAGAATATCAGGATATCTGAGTTGGATTTGATAGATTTAGATTATTGGGGACCACTAGGCTCTACATTAAGTATAATAAAATAATCATCAAAGAAGGAACCTTTAGAACTTTCACTCCTGCTGTGATATCAGCTGCTTGTCTGTGAAACCGAAGACGTAACTGTCTGAAAGTTTCATAACCTTTTTATGGATTTTAATTGGTCCTTCAGAATGGACCGCATACTGACCACTGCCTCCACCGAATGATCTTAATGAAATATACCTTAGCAGCAATTAATGGAAATTTGTAATCAAGAGCTATATCAATGTCCCTCAAGGAGAGCTTCTTATTTTTAATCATTGCACTTAATGAAATTCTGGCATGATAAATTATGCACATGCTCCTGCGGTCTCCATTGCTGTGTAGTTTAATGGGAGAAGGGTGTTCTTATGATTTTGATTTTGAATGTGCCTGATGAAATTTCCAACACATTTGTTCTGTGTTGTTGTAAGTTAGTCTTTAATGATGGAAAAGTATTTGCCTTGTTTGTCCAAATCCATACAAGGAAAACTGCTAAACAAACCAAACAAAACTGCTAAAATAATGACCGTTTTCAAACAGGCTTCCTAACCACTTCTACCTTTTTACCGTCATTTTGAAACCGCATTTTCAGTATACTCATCAGAGAGAGAACCTACAGCTTAATTATTGTAGTAGAGGCATAATAATGGTGCACTATGGAAGACATTGTTGGGGTTCAAACATCTTTCTGTTGTGCATGGTGCTAAACTTAGAGATAGTTTGCTCAAAAATGTAAATTTACTCACCCTTATGCCATTTCCGATGTATATGACTTTCATCAATTCGCTTGCATTATGGATTCACCTTGATGGATTATTTTCTTAAAAATCTTCATTCGTGTTTATCTGAAGAACAAAAGTCATATACATCAGGGGTAGCATAAGGGTGAGTAAATGATGAGTAAAAAATGTATTATGAGGTGAACCATCCCTTTAAGTGTGAGGTAAAATCACTGTGCTGATTATGTTTCACAGCTTTCGTAACTACAAAGAATTCATTTTAAAAAAGGGAAGCATCTTGCGCTTCACTGCAGAACTGAAGAGTAGCTGCTACATCTCTGTGTCTGATTTAGCACTACACTGATGTCCAGGTGTTCATTACACTAACAATAGAGCACATACGTCACCATGTGCTGTAGTCCACGCTGATTCTGCGACACTCATTAGCAATGCGGCCTGGGTTGTTAATGCTCTTTTTGTTTAAGGCAACACTGGCCTGGATTTTAAATACAGGTGAAATAAATTAGAGAAAGCCAGAGTCTGACATGTTGATATCAGTGTGTGTGTGTGTGTGTGTGTTCATGTTTGTGGTTTTTACTCACTTTACAACTTCTGCTGATTCCTGCTTTCTAATGTTTTGAGACCTTGTGACAAAACCATTTACATATACAATTACTGTGCAGACCAACCAATTCCGAAGGTTTTCCAGAGTCACAAGCTCCGTCCACAGAAACAGAGCAACATTTCTCAGAACGTTGTTTTCCCACTCTGAGATGTTAGTATGCGGAACATGCTCATATAGGGGTGAAAGCAAGTAACAGTGCCACAAATAGAAAAATTCGCCACTGTGGCTGGCTTAAGCAAGCCGCTCACGATGCCCCTCATTTAAAAAAACAGAGTTTCACAACAAAGCCTGAAAATTATCTTTGTGCACAAGCAGAGGACAGTATGAGAGACCGTTACTAACTATCTGTGAAATGATTAGAGTGTGGAACAGTAATGGCAGAGCATCCTAGAGGAACATCCGAGTGAAAAGCATTTCTAAAAGGATCTGACAGAATCCATATTAACTATGCAATTCTGTGGAAGGAGGTTTAAAATGAAAACGTAAAGCAAGAATAACTCTCTCGTCTCTCAGCAATATTCTCATTAGTGTAGATTTAAATTAGATCAATTCACTCCTGAGGCTGTAAACTGAATTCAGCTTTCTCTCAGAACAGTCTGCTTGCGTGAGAAGCAGAGATGTGTTTTAGTGATGAATGTGTTATTTTACGTTTTATGGTTTGCGATGACAACATGCTGGGCACTGGTACATGACTGCATTACTGTAATTTAAGCTTATGTAAAAGTGAGGCCCAAGGGCAGTCACCATGACGTTGAGCTCCAATTACTCTGAAGTCTAGAAGCCCACTGTCTTGCCTTGTAAGACCTGACATTGACCACAGGCCCTCTGTAATTCACTTTTTATTGAAGTTATAAATTGACAGGGAAAAGTGTTTCATATTTAGATGAAGTTCCTTTTGCTGTTAATTAATTACAATTTTTATATTTGATTTTGAAGTACCTGTAGGGGGAGACCGGGGATGAATGTAACACCTTTTGATTGAGCATCGTAACTCAGTGGTTGTTTGTGCTAGATCTCTTAAAATTTGATACATGGTAGCCATATTCGTCTCTAACAAGCGTGCCGCACAAGCCCTGAAAAGTGAAGCCAAAACGTCTCGATCGCCCCCCGGTGACTGGTCCTAGTATAGGTCATAAGCCCCGCCTCCCCGTGTTATTCAATGGGACGTGAGACCAAATAAACAATTAAATTACACTTCAAATATCTTTTTTCCAAAGGTGGTTTCTTTCATTTGCTGTCGTTTTTATCACGCTGATGTTAGTTCAAGTGTCTGTTTCAAAAATAAGTTGGTTTTTAGTTAGTCACGTGATGCGGTGGTGTAACGTCATGATTGACAGCTGTGATTGACAGGTTCTCTGAGCGAAGTAGTCACTGAAGCACTAGTCTCGCGTAGCCAGACCTTCAGACTGACGGCTGAAGGTCTGGAATTCATAGCAGCTTTCTTTGGCCAAGGCCCGCCCATAAGGCCGTTTGACCGACATGTCAAACAACCAATTACAGTTCGTTTCGTTCAGCGTCACGTTTCGGGGCGTGGAAATGTCCCCACAACAACAGACCGGCGTGCAACAAGTCAGTCAGCATAGAAAATCAAAGAAGGAGAAGAAAACAAGCAGTAAGTCATTGATCTGTTCGTGCACGTATAACAACAATGGCGTCTGCATTACCACATCTGGTCGGCCAGGCTTGGAAAATAATACTCTTCCCAAATCCCGTCGGCAAACAGGCTAAAATATCTCTTTTTGTCTCCACTAAGTGCCTCAAACAAAACTCCTGGACATCTCTTAAAGAGTCTATGCCGTGAACCTCGCATACTTTTGAGAATCCTACGTTTAGCTGATCTTGATAAATGCTCATTGTCACTCATGTAAACACAACAGTTTTTCTTCCGCAATCACACGTCTGCGCTTTGTTTCCCGGCGGACCAAAAATAAACGCGACACTCGCGCCCCCCGGAAATCCGATAAAATTCAACCAATCAGATGACGACTTCGACATTCCTGAAGTGTTTCCAGTTAAGTGTACCATTTGCATCAGACGTTTAGCCAACGTTCCGTGGGCGTGACGTCTGAGGCTGAGACTACTGAAGCACCAACAGACAATTTTTCGGGATCTTCGGAGGACTGAGGAGATTGTATTTACTTTATTTTAACAAGTCTCTTGTCGTACTGCAATCAATTTTTTAAAAAGTGTGCAGAATCCACTCTCCCTGAGTGCATTCTGCGAGAGTGAGGGCGGAGCGTTGATTTCGCGGCTTTACTTCCTGCTCACTACTGCGCAGGTCTGGTCCCGAGATCGCTACTGCGCAGACTCAAGTTCCAATATGTCAGCGTCATATCGGGACACTGGCGGCTTCAGTTCTCATCAATGGAAGAGAGCGAAGGGGCGTCGTCCATCTTTTTTTACAGTCTATGGTCTCCAATAAATAAAACTCACTTGATTCACAGATTGTGTGAGTTAATGTCAAACACAAAGAGTTCTGTTGTTATAACCTTCCCCACCACTGGGGTGATTTGTAACACATGCTGTGAATAGATGTAACAATGAGAGAAATAGGATGCACACAATCTTAATTTATGCAAGAATGGTACTGAAGAACAAAGAATAATTTGTTTTGAATAATTTAAAGTAAAATTGTTTTTATTGTAATTCTATTAAGACTTTAAATCTAGTACTAAAACAATTGCTGTGTGTGTTTGTGTCTGTACTGTATTCCTGTCTCATTCAGTCACTGGCTATGTTGCCACCCACCTAATTTGATGTGAATTTTGTAATATCACATATGCTGGAAATGGCAAGATGCACATAAATTCTAAAAATGTGAAAAAATGTGCTCAATGAGGCCGATAATGTTTTTATCTGATAAGAAGACATGCGCATAAACTATGAAGGAAACATATTTAGCCTACCACATAAATCCCTATGTGCAACAAAAAAAAAAATTCACGTGATTTTGTCTTGACTTGTCTTGTCTTGTGATTGATAACTGGAATCATCATAAAGGGTTGTAACATTTTTAATGAATTGTTAAAACTATCCCCACCCCAAACAGCCATAACATAGCTAACTGTTTTAGCATGTGGGTTTGAAGTTAGCATGAATGCAAAGCATCAAATTAAACTAGAGAAAAAGCTACTTTAGATTATGCAGGTGAATAACTCTACAAAACATTGAGTGTTTGAAATAATCTTAATAATTGGTACCACAGCTCTTTTTCTGACAATTGACCCCATGTTACAACACCCGGTCTCCCATATAAATATCAGTGTGTGTGTGTGTGTTGCATATTTCAAAGCCTGAAAGTCATAGGCTAATCATTTTCTATTCTTGTAGCAAACTCTTCTCTTTCATGCTGACCTCACTGTTGATAAAATGTACATCATTTTTTTCCTATGACAGTTTATTGTGCGACAAACAGTCCCAAAAGTTATTTAGGTGATTGAGAGTTGAATAAAATCAGAGTAGACTCACTGAGGTGTGTCGGTTTCTCCTCTGGCCTGCTGTGCTGCATCAGATCATCCACGCCCCTTCTTTGATTTTTTGGTCATTTTTTGGTCTTCTCAACTTTAAGGAATAGATTTCTGCCTCCTCCTTATTCTCTACCATTATTCAATCTTACAGATCTCCGAGTTGAAAAAACATTCCACTGCGCAGGCTACTAAAATGAGTTCAGTGGGGGATTTGCGCTTTGTAAGGAATGTTCTGAGAGCACTTTAATCAGCGGTACTCTATTTGCCTTTCTTCTGCCCCTAATCTCTGAATTTTGAGAAGCAATTACCAGACAAAACAAAGAATCATTTTTAATTTAAGAGGCGCACACTCAGAAGCACAGCGCTGTCATAAGAAATCCCAGAAGGACATCAAAGGATGTTGACACTGGCAGACAGATCAAAATGTACAACTCTGAAGTAAGAGACGCCTGCCTTCAGCACCTGAAAATTAACCTAAATCAATTTGTTTTCAGATGTTGTCTCCCGGGACATCTTTACAAATGTCAGCCACAGGAATTGGTCTCTGTATGTGTGGAATAAGTCTATTTCTATGGATTTTCGTCCATGAGAGTGATATTCTAGGACCATCACCTCACATAGCAAAAGCTGTCACTGTAGATCCATTAAACGTCGTTTAACACTACAAATCATTGGGAGAAGTCGCTTACCCGCAATGTTTTACAGTGGTTTTGTGTGTCGTTATCAAAATAAAAGCACTGCACTCTTGTGGTCAAAGAACTCATAGCAGAAATATGTCTGTAGGCCTAGTTGTCACCTGTCAGTTTATAAAGTGCCCAAGTGTTTTGGACACTTTGCAACAGTTGAAAATTGAGCTTTTAATAGCAATAAACCAATAAATCATAAAACGTACATTTTATTAAGGGGAAAACAATTTGCGTGCTGTTAAAATGTACATTTTTGTTTTAAAATACATATTTAATTAAGTTAATTTAGAGACAATTCATGTGTGACAAAATCTGCATATATTTCCACCATACATTAAAGAGGTATCCTGCGATGTAACTGCAACGATATTACATTTTTAACCCAAATAAAGTCGTCTCCTTTATTTATATAGCGCTTTATACAATTCATATTGAAAATACACATTTTATTTGACATGTATAATTAAATTAGTCTGTCAAAAATACATATTTTATTATATTTTAAGAAAAAGTTTTGTCTCCCAACGTTGGGTTTGGTGTTACAACAATGGATGTTCAAAGGGCTAGGCAAGATGGAGGGTGAATACAAGAAAGAGCTTAAAGCAGACGCCAAACCATTCTCCATATCAGCCCCACGACAAATCCCACTGCCTCTCATGTCTAAAGTAAAAAAAGAACTCATGCGCATGGAAAAGATGGGGGTGCTCTCAAGGGTTGAACAACCCCACAGACTGGTGCGCCGGAATGGTCACTGTACCAAAGCCAGGCAAAGATGAGGTGCGCATCTGTGTGGATCTGACCAAATTGAACGAGTCAGTCAAGAGGGAGAGACACATGCTCCCGTCAGTCGAACACACACTTGGACAGCTAGAAGGCGCCAAAGTATTCTCAAAGATCGATGCAAACTCAGGGTTTTGGCAAATTCCTCTTGCCAAGGAGTCTGCCCTCCTCACAACATTCCTCACTCCCTTTGGGAGGTTTTGCTTTAACCGCCTCTCCTTCGGCATATCCTCGGCACCTGAACACTACCAGAAGAGAACGTCCCAGATACTGGAGGGACTTGACAGCGCCCTGTGCCAAATGGACGACGTGTTCGTGTACGGAGACACACAGGCCCAGCACGACACACGACTGCTTGCAGTGCTGGGGAGGCTGCAGGAGGCAGGCGTCACGCTGAGAAGTGAGAAATGTGAATTCTCAAAAGGCCATGTCAAATTTCTCGGACAGATCATAGATGCAGCCGGCGTGAGAGCAGATCCAAACAAAGTGAGGGCAGTGACAGACATGGAGGAGGACGCGAGCGGAGTGAGACGATTCCTCGGAATGGTGAATCACCTGGGAAAGTACTTACCTCATCTGGCAGAAAAGACACAGCCACTCCGGGACCTGTTAAAGAAGCAAAATGTGTTTCAGTGGGGGCATGATCAACAAAGAGCATTCAACAGCATCAAAGAGGAGCTGAGCACGCCACCAGGGCTGGCACTCTACAACGCAAAAGCGGAGACAGTTGTCTCAGCTGATGGTTGTCTCATCATTTGGACTGGGAGCTGTGCTACTCCAGAGACAGGAGGATGGTTACTAGGCTCCAAGAGCCTGGATGAGCTCCCGCCACGCATTCAGAGACTCAGAATGAGACTGATTGCTTTCAGCTTCTCCATCCCCCATGTGGCCGGCAAGAAGTTGGCCACGGCAGACGTGCTGTCAAGGGCGCCATTGAGAGACAGAGGGCAGCCGGATCAGGAAGAGGAAGTCAACATGTACGTAAACATGATCATGTCAACCCTCCCAGCTACAGAAAAGAGGCTACAAGAAAAAAGGGAACACCAAGAACGTGATGAAATACTGAGCCAAGTGAAAAAGTACTGTACTGAGGGCTGGCCAGACAGATCCACAATAGACAAAGCTTACCTACCATACGCACATGTTGAGGAAGAGCAATCAGTGGAGAACGGCTTATTACTGAAAGGATGTATGCTAGTTATTCCCAAGCTGCTACAGACAGACATCCTTCAGAAACTGCACGCAGGACACCAAGGTATAGCAAAGTGTCGTGAAAGAGCCAAACAATCTGTCTGGTGGCCGGGACTGTGTACACAGCTTCAGAAAGTGGTCGAGGGCTGCGACACGTGCAAAAGAAAGAATCAACCCCAAAGAGCCACTGCTGCCTACAGAATTCCCTGATAGACCATGGGCAAAGGTGGGTGCTGACTTGTTTCAGTGGAACTATAACCAGTACCTATTGGTGGTAGACTACTTTTCCCGTTTCATTGAGGTAGCTAAACTCACATCAACAACCACATTAGCAGTAGTGGAACATTGCAAGTCTAACTTCGCCAGGCATGGCATACCGTCTGAGGTCATGACAGATAATTGACCCAAGTTCTCGTCTGAATGCTTCACTCAGTTCGCAACACAGTGGGGGTTCACACACACAACGTCCAGCCCCAGATATGCTCAGAGCAATGGAGAGGCAGAGTGGCAGAGACCGTGCGGACAGTAAAAGGCCTCCTCCAGAAAGAAAAAGACCCGTATCTGGCACTCATGGCTTACAGAGCCACACCACTCGCCAACGGGTAGAGTCCAGCACAGCTGTCAATGGGCCGGCAGCTCAGAACCCAGAACCTCTCAACCCAGGCTGGACTGACATAGCCAAACTCAAAGAGGAGGAACAGAAGAAGAGACAGAGATTGAGCTGGAACTTCAACAAAAGACACAGAGCTCA
Source organism: Abramis brama (assembly GCF_963993115.1). Lineage (NCBI taxonomy): Eukaryota > Metazoa > Chordata > Actinopteri > Cypriniformes > Leuciscidae > Abramis > Abramis brama. The sequence continues at coordinate 18,234,787 of NC_139972.1, forward strand.
ACATCTCAAAAGACCAAAAGACTGACACCAGGCGACCATGTCTGGGTAAAGGACACAAAGGAGAAGGGGACAGTGATAAGACAGGCGGAAGCACCATACGTCATTGACACTCCCAGAGGGAACCTGCGCCGCAACCGAAACCACCTCGTCTCTACGCCAGTGGCGCCAGCAGCGCAGAACATCCTACCAGACCATCCCACCAGAACATCCCACCAGACCATCCTACCAGAGCCAGAGCAACTTACTGGTCAGCCAGTGAGGCCAGATCATGCAGAGCAGGGCCCAGTTCAACCATGCAGTCCTGAGCCTCCGGCACGCTACCCTGCAAGAGAGAGGTGACCTCTAGGGTACCTGAAGGACTTTGTGGCTAAATAGAAGGTTACCCTGGTGAGACTGAGTGATTTCTACGGGGCAGAATAAACCCCCACACTCAGTAGAAGGATTGGGCAGTCTACCCCACCTTCTTAGTTCAGATTTTCAGTTAATGTTCATATGCTTATTGTTCATAAGATACAGTTTGATTTATAATTCTACAGTTAACTTTTGATAGTCTGTTACAGTACAGAGGTGTTAGTTTAATCTTGAGTTATATATCAGTACAACTGATCTTAGAAAGGGGGATGTAGTGTTAAGGGGTTTTATAGGACACATGATGTGACGTTGCCCCCGGGTGGTTAGGCAGGGGAGCTGGTAAACCAGGGACTGTAATAAAGTCATGCTTCAAGAGCACTTGCTGGAAATCTCTCTCCGTGTTTATTTGTTAAGTTAGAACCACTTAACTCTACAGTTACCCCTTAAAGTCCCCATGAAATCAAAACTGAAGTTTATTTGGCTTTTATACAGTGGCCGAGAGAGCTCAACTGAAGAAAACACATGCAAATAGAGAAAACACCCGCAAATTAATAAAACATCTTCATCAGTATCACAACACATGTGTGCTCCAAATACTCACAACACAACCAAATACAAAAACACGCAAATAGCACAGACCCCAATGGAAATGTTTCCAGATGACCCCAATAAGTGATGAACCCGGCTGGGACGTGCTTACATCTCAAAATCTACTTTATTTTTACTGTTTACCTTTAAACTGACCTTTACTGATATCTATAAGCTAGTGTGCTCCAAAACATAGACAACATTCGCATTTAGAAGATATAAGCAATCTCACTTCCGCCAATATGGATCGATGATTTTGATGACATCACTCTGCACTTCAGCTTCTCATCAGATTTTTGGTCCAATCAAATGCTCTCTATAATCTAAAGCGTCCAACCCCCTGAATTATGAATATACGCCGAAACTGCGGCTAAAATCGGTCACTTGTTGTTCACACATTTACTACAGTAAATAGTACAGTATAATGCACTGTATAGGCCTAGGGGATAGGGAACGATTTACAGAGTGTAAATATGCTTTCCATTGGGCCAAATTAAGTCTGCTCCAGTCCAGAGGCAGGATAGCACAGAGCGGAAAATTTCACGTGTCACTCTTCTGTGGTGTCCATGGTTTTACGCTCGTAAGATTGTACCTATTTTTTTAATCAAAATTTTGATATTTAGTATTTCCAAAATGTCCTGTGATCTTTAAACTTTCATGATGGCAGCCCCCATTTTAGATACTAATTTGTCTATGGCGACAATTTTTTTAAATAAAAAAAAAGTTTTTTTTGTATACCAAGCATCATTCCCAAAGTAGTTTTATGACAGTATTCCAAGTTTCCAAGACAGTATTTTTGAATGAAACCGCTACATGTAGGTATGTTGTTACTGCCTTCCTTGAAAAAATGTAAATAAAACATAATAATACTTTTAATAATAAATTCTGCCTCAAGTTTGCTACTCCAATTGAAGACTGACCCAAGCATACTCATGCAGCACACTGAATTGAACTGCATTACATTTTAATTACAAAATGAATAACTATGAAAAACTTCCACTTGAGTCAACTGCAGTTGCACTTCATGAACTACAGAGGGAGACAAAGACCAATTGTTGACAATAAAACACGCCCTATTTGTTCAATAACGTCATTACATATTCTATGTATATTATGTAACTGTAGAATATTTGTTCACTGTGTATGTGTAATTATATAGCCCGGCTACGCAAATACTTTAAACATGATCAGTACTATAAGACAAAGTTCTCAATTTTCAAGTAATGCATTATCCTAAAAAAAGTCAATTTGACATAGTCTGAGAAGTGTGATTATCTATGGTTTTGAAAATCTTGCATGCTTTTTTTTTAGAGTTTTAATTTAAAATATTTTAGAACCCAGATGCCATGTGTTAAGGCTGGGGGAGAAATGTCTCTAAATAATAAGCAGTCAGACATTTGTTTTTAAATGCATTGCCTGGTTTAATATACATGACAAGCTTTGACAAGTGATGCTCCATTATAGCAGGGTAGACCAAGTGCAGTGTTTGTGCGGTGGTAAATGACCTATATAAAACAATGCAAAAGGCAAAGTTAACAGTGAGTCAAGCCTGCACCACTGGAAATAAAAATAAAAAATACATTTACCATACAAATCTATATATTCATAACAGCAACAGTGGAAAAAAGGAAATACAAACACATAGTGTTATTTTAACAGCTGAATAGATTTTGTTACTACTTCCAGCTATCTGTCAACAGTCAATCTGGAATGAGTTTGTGGAATTATAAAGCAAATGTTTAAGGTACGTTATATACTGTATATTCCATCACTGCTGCTTAACACCACTGAACAATAGCAAAAGGTTGCAATGTGGCTTCAGTACAAACTGCCATTGTTGACAAAGCATCCAGTGGGATAATGCAATGACGCATTGATTGTTAAATCTTAATCCCGTAAACTTGCTTTAGTGCTGCAAGAATGTCTGCAATAACCAATGTAAATGCAGATGACAGCATGTGTTCAGTCACACAAAGAGCATTCACTGCTGTACACAGTGTATCCTTCATTACAGTCGTTTACCTGCCACAGTTTTATTATTGATTGCAAAGTGGCAAATCTGAGTGACTCTAAAGTTATTTTCTTAAATAAAACACTATAAAAAAACAAAATACTATAATGAGATTCTTTGAATAGAAAACACTACAATAAAAACCAAGTCTAAGTGGAATCCAGACTTATCTTCATATATTTCTATCAAAAGAGCAAGAGCAGCGTATACCAAAGAGGGAAAGGCTCACATGGGCATTCTGACGATAATGATTGACATTTGTTTAAAAAAAGTGCGTGTATAGGCAGTATGATAGCTCTTCAGCTCTGGGCTGCTGTATTTGTGTCTCTACTAAGGCAAAAGTTGAGGACAGACACAGACACATACAGATCTTCATCAGTCTGAGATTAGATGCGAGTTACTGCTGACTTCCACTGAGACAGTGGGAGATAATGGACCAGTTAAGAGTTTGTTCCACACATCACATTATCAAGACGAGAGGGATTTGATTTGGCAGGTCTCCTGGTTTCTCAAAGCAGCTTTCAGAGTGTCAGAACGATATCAGTGCCTGTTCTCCATTTTAAACCGGTTTCTAGTAAGACTGGTCAGTACCTGAAACAGAAAGCAATGTCCAGATTTGGTTATAGTGTATATTTGTAACACAATATAAATTGCAGTTGTGTTCCATGTCATGATCATGATGATAATTATAGAACACAATTTTTATTACTACTATATAAGTATATATATATATATATATATATATATATATATATATATATATATATATATACAGTACCAGTCAAAAGTTTGGAAACACTACTATTTTTAATGCTTTTGAAAGAAGTCTCTTATGCTCATCAAGCCTGCAGTTAAAAACAAAAAAAACAAAAAAACAGTAATATTATGAAATATTATTACAATTTAAAATAATGGTTCTCTTTTTTAATATACTTTAAAATGTAATTTATTTTTGTGATGCAAAGCTGAATTTTCATCAGCAAGTACTCCAGTCTTTGGTGTCTTATGATCCTTCAGAAATCATTCTAATATGCTGATTTATGATCAATGTTGGAAACAGTTGTGCTGCTTAATATTTTTTTATAACCTGAGATACTTTTTTCAGGATTATTTGATGAATAAAAAGTTAAAAAGAACTGTATTTATTTAGAATAGAAATCTTTTGTAACAATATACACTACCGTTCAAAAGTTTGGGAACAATAACTATTTTTTTTTTAAGAAATTAGTACTTTAATTCAACAAGAATGCGTTAAATTGATAAAAGGTGATGGTAACGATTTATACGATTTGTTAGAAATGTTTTTATTTTGAATAAATGCTGTTTTTATGAATAAATGCTGTTAACGTTTTACTCATCAATGAATCCTGAAAAAAGTATTCCAAAAAAATATATTAAACAGCACAACTGTTTCCATCATTGATAATAACTGAGTATCAAATTATCATATTAGAATGATTTCTGAAGGATCATAAGACACCAAAGACTGGAGTACTTGCTGATGAAAATTCAGCTTTGCATCACAAAAATAAATTACATTTTAAAGTATATTAAAAAAGAGAACCATTATTTTAAATTGTAATAATATTTCATAATATTACTGTTTTTTTTGTGTTTTTTTTTGTTTTTAACTGCAGGCTTGATGAGCATAAGAGACTTCTTGCAAAAGCATTAAAAATAGTAGTGTTTCCAAACTTTTGACTGGTACTATATATATATATATATATATATATATATATATATATACAGTGCAATGCATAAGTGAATACACCCATGCTAAAGTTGACTAAAAAGAGGAATAAAAAATCATATTTTGGAAATTGAACTTAATGCCTTAATTAAAAAAATTAGGAAAAATCCAACCTTTAAGGACACCAATTTTCTTTGTGAATGAATAATGTATCGTAAATAAATAAATGTTCTTCCTTAAAATACATGGTGCATAAGTGAGTACACCCCTATGTTAAATTCCCATAGAGGCAGGCAGATTTTTATTTTTAAGTATTTTTTTTATTTATTTTTTAGGATACTATGCATCCTGATAAAGTTCCCTTGGCCTTTGGAATTAAAATAGCCCCACATCATCACATAGCCTTCACCATACCTAGAGATTGGCATGGGGTACTTTCCATAAGATCATCTCTCAATGCAAATCAAACTAGCTTTTAGGCTAACTGAAATAAAATCATGCCAATCTCTAGGTATGGTGAAGGCTGTGTGATGATGTGGGGCTATTTTAATTCCAAAGGCCAAGGGAACTTTATCAGGATGCATAGTATCCTAAAAAAAAATATAAAAAAATACTTAAAAATAAAAATCTGCCTGCCTCTATGGGAATTTAACATAGGGGTGTACTCACTTATGCACCATGTATTTTAAGGAAGAACATTTATTTATTTACGATACATTATTCATTCACAAAGAAAATTGGTGTCCTTAAAGGTTGGATTTTTCCTAATTTTTTTAATTAAGGCATTAAGTTCAATTTCCAAAATATGATTTTTTATTCCTCTTTTTAGTCAACTTTAGCATGGGTGTATTCACTTATGCATTGCACTGTATATATATACACTGTAGTATAATAATACTGTAGTAATACAAATTTGCAGTTGTGTTCCACATGAATAAACATCTACATTTCCATACTAATCAAATCATGTTTCTATAACATTCCATACTGTCATTCCTTACCGTCTTCCATAGGATGTTACATAACCCCCATCGACAACAAAAAGTCGTCCTCAAATTAAAAATCACTCTGGTAACACATATCAGAAGACATTGCAGGAAGCTGCTTAGAAGAAATTAACTAAATAAAAAAACAGTGCAAATTAAAATAAAAGGATCCATGTCATTTCACAACTATCTATGCATTCTAAAATCATCGATCAAGGAGTTTACACAAAGAACAATCCTTGACCTCAGCATTCCTTGACCACTGCTGTACTTTACATCTCATTGAATTATGTTGAGAGATCAGCTGAGGTTAGTAATTGCTGGACAGATATGGCAGTGAACAGAGGAGTGACATGAGCTTGAGTGGATGGGAATGAAGATCCAGTGATGTAAAGAGAGGATGTGGACAAGGAAAGAGAGAAACAGACTGTGATGGTGGAGGGGTTCTAGTCAGCTACTCGGGATGAGTGGGGAATTACTGATGACGTTTCTAATTGAGAGGTAAATTCAAAAATACCGTAATGGTGTAAGACTTTTATTCCGTTACAGCAGGGCCCGGGTTTTCTTTATTTTCAGAGGGAATTGCTAAGTAGTCTGTCCTGTAGACACATGGGTACAAAAGAAAAAGGCAAAAACTAAGAGTTGAGGGTGCACTTCTGCACCACCTTAGGTCCCTTCAGCAAAGCAGCAGTCAGGACAATTACCATCACCACATTAAAGGGATATTTCACCCAAAAATAAAAATTACAACTTTTTTTTTCTTTACTCATCATCATGTTGCTCCAAACCTGTATGGTGTTTTTCCCCCATGGAACTCAAAACTAAACATTTTTGAGAAATGAAAAATCATTATGCAGCTCTTGCACAGTAACATGTTAACAGTGTTAACATGTATTTTTTAGGAGCAATTTCAACCTAATCTAACCCTTAAATGTGTAAGGGAAATCTAGTGTAATCTAGGGAAATTTAGGTCACTGATGTTAAATAATAAAAAATAATATATTATAATATAATATATTTAGTGCTGTCAAATTGATTAACCGCATCTAACATAAAAGTTTGTGTTTGTATAATATATGTGTTTGTTCATATATATATATATATATATATATATATATATATATATATATATATATATATATATATATATATATATATATACACACACACACACACACACACACACACGCACACATATATATTATTAACGCAAACTTTTATGTTAGATGCAATTAATCGATTTGACAGCACTAAATACAATATAATATTTTGTCTTCAATAAAATAATTTAATGTAATGTAGATGCTACCAAATGAAGCACATTTTTTTCAGTGTGCCATATAACAACAGTTCATAGTGACCAGCTGCTCCAAAAAATACAAATAGACCCTTACAAATATAATAAAAGTCATAATTTAAGTCCAAATGTACGTCATTATTCACTAATATAATTTTTTGGCTAAACTACTCCTATAATACTCAATGACTCTGATTTAATATTCAATGATGCTGATGTTTGGGGATCTCCATGTTTTCTTCTGCTGGCAGAGTGAGGACAGAAAAATAAATCACATATTCATATGACTGACAAACAAATCAACAAGAAATGACTGACAACAAAGTAAACTTATGGTAAAGAAAGAGCAGGAAGACATCAAATGACAGTCAGAGATCAATGAGTATCAGTTTGGAATCTGATTACAACAAGTACGCCTGATGTGCCACTACTTTTTCCCATCTGCTCTACATGACTGATGGAATTAGGTCGCACTAATGCGCCCTTTTAAAAGCATTTATGCACACATTACCCATATGCCTGTGTTTGTGTGTTATGGTAGTCCATCAAGTATCCAAACAACTCAATAATCTCCAGAATACAGCATTGAATTCATCACTAATGATTGAACTTTCAAGTTAGTCTATAATGATGAATGTCATGTCTGAGTAAGAACATGTATTATTCAGCTGTCGAACAGGCCGTACTTACGCCTACGTTTCCATTATGCTTGGAGTGGATTAAATGATAAAGTAAACTATAGAGACTGGAAGTAACATTTTGATGGACTTAAATGGACCCTTTTCTCAGAAGAAGAGACATAGGCTGCATTTACACTGCAAGTCTTAATGCACAAATCCGATCTTTTGACCATATCCGATTTTGGGGATTTACATTCACTTTAGACAGTACTGGAATCCGATATCTGTGTTTACATTAATTCCTGCCCAAAATGATTTTGGGTGATTGTTTTACTATGCACATGCTAGACCCTTGTTTTGAATGGCCGTGCTATTAAAATGATTTATATAATTCATGTCGGGTGGTCATGATTATTTGGCAGCATAAACAAGATAACAGGTGTCATGACTCATTCATTTTTTGCAGCGCAAAATCAGATGGAACAGCTATAGTCCGGAAATAATTTTCGTTTATCTACAGCTCAGATCTAGAATTCTGAAGTGAAATAAAGTAGCCCTGTAATATATTTTTTTTAATCAATTCGAATGAATTAACCAGAGAGATAGAGAGAGAGAGAGAGCGTGCACGAGTGAGTAACCTAAAAGTGAAGCTTGTTGGTTTAATTATAGCGAAGTTATCACTTAGAAATATAATGTAGCTTTCAGTAGTGAAGCTGTTTTGTTTATAAAAGTCACGGGCAGAGGTTGAGATTCAGCTTCTGAATGTTTCTGTGTTTGGGCAATTTCTTTTCTTTACAAAGATAAATATAAAGTTCCCACCTCAATAAAAAGCTGTGAGCGAGCGCTTACAGGCACGTCTGCCTCATAATACAACATTAAAAAGCAATCTTTGTGAACGTGGTCGTCCTCGCCTTGTGGTGCCTTGGAATTCAATGGGGAATCGGATATTCGTGTTTAGACGTGGGTCAGATGTCCAGATATCGGATATGTATCTGATTTAAAACCACATTTGGAATTGGCTCAGATCGGAAGTGGAAAATCTCGGATCTCATGCGGATTTTTGTGTTTACACGTGTGCAACAAATTCTGATCTGTGTCAGATGTGAGTAAAAGATCGGATTTTTTGTGCCAGTGTAAACCCAGCCTGATTGTGGCTGAATGTTATGTTTATTGATATATTTAATATATTTATATTATATCTTAATTATAAAATTATTAATATATATGTATATATATATATATACTGTATGGGGTGTAACGGTACTCTGTAAAAAATTGCACCACGGTTCATCTCAAATCTTACTACGCATACGCATCTATAAAATGTTTTGTTGAAAATAACAACGCGTAAAACAGACAGACAGAGTTAAGCTAATGTATGTTTCTGTCGATGGATACGTATTCTGGCTTTCCTTAAACTTTGTTTAATACCAGTGCTGTATGCTCTAATATGATGTCATTTATGCCGTCATAACCCGGGTGTTAATAGTTTGCGAGCGCAGATGAGACCTAAACAGCACACGTTGGCTTTCTGTAAATTAAACTCATTTAAGCCTTGCAAATTAAAAAATTCAAACGCAAGAGGATGCGAAAGAGAACTCACGCACGCGTGAAAAAATGTAGTCTTGCGCTTGAACAGACAAATTCACACAAAAATGTTGTCAACATGCCCTTATTGGCGAGTATCCTAGCAGTTATTTGAACGTAAACAGTCGGGGGAAAATTACGCACGTGTATCAGTTTGGATCCGTGCATTATTTCTTAAAGTGACAGCAGCCTAATATTCCTGCTGTCTGTGTTTTTAATGTCAATCAAACAACAAAAGTCAAGGAAACAATCACTGCTCTTGACTGAATAGATTTTGTAACTTAAATAATGATTAATCTTTATTTAATTTATACAGTGAAGATTATATGCAATGTTGTTTTACATTTGGTAACTTTATTCAATTTCTGTACCTGAAAACTACTGTTAGATACCTGAAAAACTATGTTTATTTTATTTGTATCTTTGCTCTATTGTATTTATTTGTGCTGTTGCTTGTAGTTTGATTATTTGTTCTTATTTTCATTTGACAGGACTATTTTTCCCCTGAACATAGCACATACCGAACCGTACAGAAACGGTGACCCTAAAACCGTGATAAAACCGAACCGTGAATAATTGGGAATTTGGGAACTTGTTTCTTAGGTTATAGTGTTAAGTTCACATGAAAATGAAATACTCACGCAGAGTCCTGTGCCTGTTCGTCAGATCTGGAGATCTTCCTATAGCAGTAGACCATCTCCACCAACAACCAGAATGTGAGAAACACCAGGAGCACATACATCATGATCTCGGAGTACAGCGCTGCGATGTCTTGACTCGCTAAGAAAATGAAAATATGTTATCAGATGGAATTTTGTATAATTAACTGAGCAATCAGAAGAGGCTTGCCAGACAGATACTGTGCCAATAAGGATGTTTGTGATGAATTCAGTCTCACTCTCAAGTGTACTGGGAATGAGGACAAAAGTGCAGAATGCATGATTGGGCAAATCAATGCTGTAATGCACCAGGATAGTTTTCAAAGCTATTTTAGGTCACCAGGAAATATAATGGTTAGTAAAAACAAGGTGCAACTATACGTCACCTCAGAGATGAGCAGTCATGCTTTGTATCCAGGTGATACATTTGTGAGCAACTGGTTTCATGTAACAATTTTAACCACTTTTTGTGTGTGTGTGTGTGTGTGTGTGTGTGTGTGTGTGTGTGTGTTTTAATCCGTTTTTTTATTATATGAACACAAGCACAAGACTACAACAGCATGCATAGTAGGTCTGTTATCAGAAATGAACTGACTGCTGGCAAGAATTCATCTAAATAATTTATGAAATTTGCAATTGATTTTATTTGGTAAATCAGATTTTTAAGTGAGGTAGAAATAGATGGATACATATTTCTGCATGTCCTTTAGAAGACACATTACAGTAAATAATTCACATGCAATTGCAAACACAAAAGCACACAATAATACAAACATGCTCAGATACTTCATGTCAACTTTCCCTTGGAGGACAGTGAGACTCAAAAGTTAGATTTCATACCATAAGGCATGTGCATACCAAAAAGTCTATAAAAAGATCAACATAGAGTGACTGTGTGATCAGAGGTTCTCAGCTTCATCTTTCAGAGCAGAAGCCAACCCACATTGATCTGATTATATTCATAATGTATCCACAAACTGTTTTGCATTTAAAAATGTTTTTTTTTTTTTTTTAAGTTGAGAACCACTGTGTATACATAGACAGTGCAGCGCATGTGACATTTTAGAGAAAAAATAATTTGTACAAAATGATTTACTTAATCTTGCATGATTGTTAAAAAAAGGATGTGATCACATTATAAAAAGTTTATTATGTATGTCTCATGCACTGCGGTGAATAGATCTTAAATGGCATGGAATGTAAAAGCAGAGTTGTACTGTAAGTTTGTGGTTCTGGAAGGCTGGTTGCAATTCAAATTATCCTCTAAACCCATCACTTAAATACAACGTTATATATTTCTATCTGCGAACCGAGACACTCACAGATAGAGATGATGCATTGGGGTTGCATGATTAAATATAGACAAATATACATTAGGTAAAGTATATTCGATTGAAGTGAGAGGAAGTACTCTGCATTCAGCAATCTCAGGCATCCAGAAAATAGCATACAAACCAGAATCTTTACATTACCCCTTACAACAGATAGAGAGGTAAGTGGTTGCTTAGATAAAGCCCTGAAAACAACTTCCTGCCTTCCAATAAGTAAGCTTAAATAACAATAAAAAAAAGAACAGAGCACACCATTACTAGAACAACAAAAAACAACATGTCAGGACATCGTATTGAAGGAACGACTCTGTACTGAGCTCGGTAGTATCTGATTTTCAAGTTACAGCATGTTTGAAAATGGCTTACAGTGCAGCCATCCAAATCAAACTGTAGAGATGAGGTAATCAGATCAATTATTGCTAGACAATACTGTGATTCCAGTGTGAGAAATGTCTAGCGGTGTGTACGCTCACTTACCTTCCTTTTTCACCTCCAGATCGATTGTGGTTGTCTTGGTGGCAGAATGCTTGAATGAATCGAATTCAAAGAAGCGGGACACCTTACATTCGTATGTGCCAGTGTCATTTAAAGTGACGTTTTTGATACTAATGGAGAGGTCCTGCAGGTCCTTGCTGCCGTTCCACGTCAGACGGCCCTTCCACTGCTCTTCTACGTCCTTTGGTTCCAGCGGCTGGCGGTCATATAGATAGATCTGTATTGGAGAGATGATTATGTGTCAGATATATATTCATTTATTAAATACAACATGTATAAAAAAAAGCTAAGAGGTGACCTCACCAGCATTTGTTCTTTATCTGGACTGATGTAGGTCCACTCCACTTTGGTCTCGGCAGAGATCTCCTCTCGTTTCATGCAGTAGATGCAGGTTAACTTCATAGCACGCCCTACAATGGCCTCTGAGTTGGATGGCACATCCACACACACCAGCCGGACCTCCTGCACTGCAGAAAGCACAGAGAATATTACTGCATACACACATGCAAACTTCTATCTGTTGGTCGATCGGTCGGTCTGTCTGTCTTATCTAGCTAGCCATCGATCCAAAGATGGAAAAGAAAGAAAGATCATATCCAACGATCTATCTTACTATCTATCTATCTATGCGACCCGTATCTACTAGACCAGTGGTTCTCAACTCCAGTCCTCGGGACCCACTGCTCTGCACATTTTGTATGTCTCCCTTATTTACCACACCTGAATCAGATCATCAGCTCGTTAGGAGAGACTCCATGAACTGAACTGAGTGTGTCAGATAAGAGAGACATACAAAATGTGCAGAGCAGTGGGTCCCGAGGACTGGAGTTGAGAACCACTGTACTAGACAATCCCCTAAAAAAGGCCTCGTCGACATGACAGCCATCAGCACAGATCCTCAGCAGAGACCACAAGAACCAGACAGGTCCTCCGCACAGACCCTGTGGTCAACTTGGGCTACATACTGGCGTGATGAATCGATCTTCAAGCAAAAGAATATTTGAATGCTACTGATCATCATGAATCATAGTCACACCGTGTGTGTTCATTGGCCAGAGGAGAACTGGCCCCCCTACTGAGCCTGGTTTCTCCCAAGGGTTTTTTCTCTCCATTCTGTCACCTGATGGAGTTTGGGTTCCTTGCCACTGTTGCTTCTGGTTTGCTTAGTTGGGGACATTTAATATTCAACAATATTATTGATCTTATTGTTTTGACTGTATTGACGCTGCTGTATGAGAAGTGAAAAGAGCTGGACGATGACATCATTGTTTTCTGCAGAACTGCTTTGTAGATGAAATGAACTAATTTAATAATTGATGATCTTTACAATGGAACTGAATCAACACTGAACTGACTTCAGGTGAACAACAGCCAAAATACATAATTTTCCTGTTATCACTCACTGTAAAGGTGCTTTGTAACAATCAATCAATCTATCTATCTATCTATCTATCTATCTATCTATCTATCTATCTATCTATCTATCTATCTATCATCTATCTATCTATCTATCGGTCCAACTATCTATCTACCTTTCAACCACATGTAGGGCATACAATCATGCCTTTAATGGCCATTGGAGTGAAAAGTTAACACCTTTCCAAAAATGTAGCTTCAATCTGCATATACTTTATGGAGGTTAATTAAATCTGAGGCAGAGTTCTCTCAACGGAGCACCAGAGAATGAAAAAAAGAGACAGAGAGAGATTATTATCCAGAAATACAGAAAATTAATTCCAGAAAGAGCTCACAGCACATTCTTCTCCCGATCAGACAAAAACATACTTTAAAGTGCACCGATTGCTGCAGACACATGTTCAGTATTGACCGCAGAGAACACCCCATTGAGCAGGGGCCGGGCCGAGGCCTCAATGATGTGAAGATTGTTCTGGAGTGTTCACTCGACTGTGAACATAACCTCTCTGCCATTGTTGAAATGGAGACCATCTTACATAACTCATTTGCCTCTAGCACAAGCTGTCAACACTGATCGTGCCTTTTCTGTTTGAAGGGTCATATGGGCCAATGGAAACACCAAATGTAGTTGTCCAGCCCACAAGCATACTGTAGATGATGTATAATAATAACTAGTTGTGACATACTTCGGCACTAGTCAAAGAATGTGAACTTGGTGGTAGATGAAATACAATTCTAAATCTATTTCAGAACTTAATATTCTGATGACACCAGACTGCCACAGTCTGTGAAGAGAGGCTGAGTCATTGACACTAATGTTACTGTTTACAGCTGAATCAATGCCATCTCTGTATGCAGGGATTGTACTTGTATTTGATATGTAAATTTGTGGCTCATAATGTTCAAGCACCTCACAAATCTCAAACACTGTCTATACTAATGCTCTGTTGTTTAATTAACTGGTTTAAATGGTTTCTGTATCCTAGGAGATACAGTCATTTAAGAGGCTGGGGGGGAGCGAGTTAATGAGAATAATTTCTGATTAAAAAAATATTGAACAGAGTGTCCCTACAAATAATCAAGTGGATTGACAAAAACGTCTTTATCTAAAAGCAATATAATAGCATGCTGTAACCACACATTGATGTATTTTACATTTACATGGGAGATACAAATTGTAAAATAAAAAACAAATGCAATAAAACGTTGGGAATAAATTTATCTTCAGAGGTCTATATATGTTTCTGTATACACATGTTAGAAATGGCTAACAGGACAAAACCTAGTATGCTTATTTTTTAATATGATCAGTTTAATACAATTCAGTTCCTATAAATAATATAAAACTATGATAACAACTTTTATTATCTCAAACTATTAAACCATTACTGTATCTCGCTAGTATTTTCTTTCTTTCTTTTTACTTTTTAAATGATAAAAATGTGTCTGTTACAAAATACTTATTATTTATCGCTCGAATTAGACATTTAAAATATCAAAACACTTACCAGCAAATAGGAACAGCAATAGCAAATGCAACACAAGCCTCATGTGAGTTGCCATGCTGGGAGTTGTAATAACAGGGCGGTGTCTCAGATTGAGTCCTCCTGTTAGTACAGAGAGAAAAAAGAAAAACCGACACTGAAACTTAATTTTAAAGAGATTAAACGCCTATATATATATATATATATATATATATATATATATATATATATATATATATATATATAGATCTATATGACTGACAGAATATGGGTTTCAGCACCACGGACAGCGCCCAAATACTCACTATTTACAGCAGATGTTTACATCGCTGACACAGAGAGAGGTCCGTAAAGATGACACACTATGACTTTAATAACAAGCCGTGAATGAAACAACTCGGAGCTGAGGTTTACGGGACGGAAAGAACGTTTTTATGTTTCTCAAGAAAAAGTTTGAGGTTTCTTACCGAGATACAAACATCCGTAAACGTCTTAAGCTAGAAGCGGCGGACGCTGCTGTTCCATGGCGACGCTCGTGAATCTAAAGACCTGTGGATCTTAATGATTCCGGTAGAAAATGCGCGCGAAGTAAAGAAATCCAGCGCCTCCAAAACGAGCTGCTTCAGAAGATGTCAGTAACAGAGAAGGATTGCTGATTCCTTGTGTTTCCTTTCGCATCCACATGAGCAGTACAGATGCTCCATCGTCAAACCACCGCAGCTGTAGAATAAGAGACGCCTGTCTTTGTTTTCTTACTAAGCAGCCACTTACTCATGACAGACATGCTCAGTGCGCATGCGCCGCTTGATCCACTTTCAAACTGGCTTCGTTGCTTAGCAGTGAATTGCAAAAGTCTTTAAAAAAAAAAAAAAAAAAAACTTGTTTCGCTGATAAAAAAAATGACTTTGAAGGTAATTTTTCATAAAATGTAAGTTGAAATTGTCACGTATTTGAAATGTTATAATAATTTTATAATATAATTTTTCACCATTCTTATTACATTACATAAATTCATTACAAACCAAACAATGGTTTCATATTTTTGCATGTTAGCTCTAGTGTAAATTGTTGTCATTCATAGACTAATTGTTTTATGGTTTAATTTAGCTATAAAGCCTATACACTATAGAAATGATGAAAGAAATATTATTGGATTATTTTTTTTTACTTACTTGGCGCTTCTTATTATATTGTGAAATTTACTAGCAATTTCTAATTGAAAATTGTTTCTACACCAATTTGTTTTCAGTGTAATAGAGTGTTTAATAGCAAGTTTCAATGTGACAACTTACCCCACACTGTTTTTAGTTATTTTTAGATTTTATTTTAATATCTTAAAATATGTCAGTGCCATTGTTTTGTCTCAAGATGCACACCAGTAATATTTTTTTCTAAGACACATTTATAAAAGCTACTTAAATGTCCTAATTAAACTAAGGCCTAATCCTGGCTTAATATAAACCCTGTCTGTGAAACCAGGCCATAGTGTTAAATGAACTGTATAAATGTTCTAAGCAATATCAGTGGAAATGTTCAGCATCTTTTTCGTAGCCAAAACCGTGTCTAGTACACAAAAATGGACCTTCAAGAAGGAACCTAGATTGTTCTATTCAAGGCCCGATGCGATGCCTAATGTGTGAATTGTTCATCCGTGGCAGTGGAGTCCTCATGCGCAACAGAACGTGACAGATGTGAAGCCGAAGCTTCGTCAGAGCCCACACATTTAACACACATCAGTGAGTTGTACACCAGCATCCATCGTTCAGTCATCAGCTCCTGTCTTCTCTCTCCTCATAAACAACATCCATCAACCCCAGTGAGAACAGCACACCATGAGCTGTATGCATCTGAAGGCCTCTATTGTATTCGCTCGAGAACTGCATTTCATCATTCAAACCCACACACTGGTCCTACTTAACCTATGCGTGGTCGGGGAAGCGGCTTCAGTGCAATTACTGCAATTATTATACGCATACCGAATCTATAACCTTTCCAGCTTTCAGTCATCACATGGATGACGAGTGCTGAAGAAACTGACTAATGCAAAATGGCATTTTGAGCTGAAATGTGCCTTATGTTTAAATAGCGCACAGAATCAAAACACTTTGTTTTGGCTATTGACTGCATGGCTATTAAGTTAAAACACTTTGTCACATGACTGACAGCACATATGTATATATATAGGTCAAACGCTTGATGAAAAACATCTGAGAATGAGGATAAACGTGTTTCCTGCACTCCAGTAATCCATACAGTCTGAAATGCATATGCAAATGCTACGTTTATGCTCACGATCAGTGTACATTTATGCCCATCTTGCTTTTCTACACACAAAAAGGACTAGTTACGGTACCGTCGGGAAGGATATTTGTTGGGATTAGATCCCAGTTTGAATATCAACACAAACATAAGAAATGCGTCTAATCTTACAATTAGAATGTCGACGATTTAATCTGGAAAAAGTAGTAATGTATGGGAACCCAGTGAAGCTTAGTGCAAAGGTCAGAGCTAAGGATTACAGATTTCATCATTGGGATTATGGCTGCTTTATTATGCTGATCTCACAGGAAGACAAAGAGCACATGATTCACAGTCCCAGACCTACACAACAAACGGTCTGATTGTGTGTTTCCACCAGTCGTGCCAAATACTTTCCAATCTATTCGGACAAACAGGAAATGAATTGTGGAAGGGATTGAAATGGATCTCTCTTAGGGTGGTGTGTCTGTACAGAGCTCTAATACAATGGCAGGACTGCATTGCTTAAAGAGGGAGATATTGTCAGCAGGCTTGGTCTCAGCACAGGCTAAAAATGGCAGGCCTGGTGGTTGCTATACCCACGATACTGGGAAACCATGGCAACAGCAACGCAAAACGACAGCATGGAGAGAGCAGGCCAGTGTAATGCTTTCATCCAGCAGTGGAGGATAAAACCCTGTGTGTCTGATTATTAGCTTCAGTAAATGAATAGTTTACACTATAGATAAATAAATAATAATATAATATTATTATATAGTTATATAAATCTAATATTTTTTTTTTATATATATATTTGAAAATGTTTTAAACTCAAAGTCCAAAAGTTTGAAACCACATTTTAAAATCTGCAATTCAAAATTGAAAACTTACACACACACACACACACACAAAAAAAAAGTTTTAGGATTTTAAGAATGTAAAACAAAATTAAGAATAAACATGTCTAAACTATAAAACATTCTCTTTATTAGCTTCAGTACATGAATATTTTATATAAAATAAAACTATTTTATATATATATATATATATATATATATATATATATATATATATATATATATATAAAATCTGAGAACATCTGGGTTTAAAAAAATTAAAACTGGAAATAAGAAAAACTTGAGGATTTTTAAAAAATAAAACGTAATTCAACTTTTAAAAATATTATAATTAATAAATTATATTAAATTTGAATAATAATAATAAAAATGCAAAATAGAAATTTTCACTAATGGTCCATTTGATTTCATTTGAGTTCGCCTTGTAGAAGAAAAAAAAAACCCTGTTTTTTGAAGCTCATAATGGGAGTAGATCAATCCCAGGACAGAGCATCATGACCTGCATGATTCTCAGAAACGCTCTGCATGCTGAGTAGGTCAAGAAACAAAGAGGCCATTCTGTCAGTCTGCATAAATTGAAAGGCACAGCAGTCTCATTGTTTGCTGAAGTGTTTAGCAATAAAAGGATGTTTTTTTTCAGCAGTTTAAGAACAAGTTCCTGACAAAGACGACGTCTCATCCTAACTGTGCAACTCCAACCCATTATGACATCTTCACTAGGTTTATGCTTTCAGGTTTAAATGCTATCAAAAACTGGCATATTGTAAATTATTCCCAACAGGGAACACTTGCCACATCCTACATTTACATCCTACTCCATCTCTGTTTGAAACCATCTCCCATGAGGAAACACTCCAGCTTTTACCACCTACTGCTGAACCTCCTCTCAATACAAACCTACAAAAAAAAAAATTTCTGACCTTTTCCCATCAATCTCACTCACCTTATCAATCCATTCTTGACCAATGGTGCATCAGATTTGAACACAAACCCCACATATATTAGTTACCACCAGCAGCAGCTCTCCTTTTCATCTGGAATGTGCTATACCAACATTTTGGGGGATTATTTTGTATCTATCTGAAGTTGTCGCACTTTAGTTGATAGCCATCTTTATGCTCTGTTATGTTTGTGGCAGTACAGAGCAATTTCTATAATGATGCACACAAAACAAATGACCAGGTCTCAAGAGACGTTATGGCATGGAGAGCTCGCATTCGTTATCACTGAATAACAACGAGGAGCAAGATAACACAAGCAATTCTCACACATCACTGGACTCAAGAAGAGAAATTACTGTCTAGCACTATACCATGTGCTGCATTACAAAAACTTTCAAATGAAATCCCTCTGCTCAAAAGTATCTCCGGCCCCCTATTATCTGGTGTAAACCATTTAAAATAAGAAAACAATAGATTTCAATAGACTTTCAGGTTTACTTGCATTCATTTAAATTTACTTTATTGGGAGGAGTGGAACAGTGCCCGCCCCTTTTTCAGTGGCACTGGTTCCGGGAATATTTTTATTTCCATTCATTTTTCTCATAAGGATTTTTTTTTTTTAAGTTGTTAAAGAGTTATAAGCCATGAACCAAGCCAACGAGGTCAATCACAAACACTACACATTCTGATTTGAAGCAAAACAGTACAAGACTGTACTTAATGGCTTTAGTGAGGGAAAGAACTACAACCCCATGAAACATTGCGAACAGCATAATCAAATTTAAAAAAGATGGAGAAATATAAAACTACTAATTTAGAAATGTTGATTTTATATATAAAAACATATTTCTAGTGTGAATATTGTTTCTAAAATCTGATAGGCTAAGTCGAAAAATGGGTAATTTTAAAGCTTGTTAGTGATTTCAATGTGTTTAAACGAAAAACAAGCCACAAAAAAAAAATTGGGCGGTTTTTTGTGCATTCTCGCGGTTTTTGGGCTGGAAAACCTTGCTGGCACCTGGCAACCCTGCCCCCAGCAAACACATTTACGTTGTGGCAACGTCTGCGGCACGTTGCATTTCTGCTATGGCAACGTCACTGTCAATATTGTAACAACGTAGAATTGTAAGACGGACAGGGCTGTAGCAACATTGTTGCGCAACATTCAGCAACTGAGAGACGACGTTCTGACAACTTTTTTTTTAATGCTATAGGCCTATAGACATCCCTCATTAGCATTTTTTTAATTAGTCAGATGTTTGATAATTATATACTTTTTAAATATATTAAACTTTAAACTTTATTGTTTATCCTTATTATTATTTAATGGGTCTATCAGTAAATTAGCCTAATTATAATCAACACCAGGAAGTGTACACTTTGAAGAGTAAAAATGACAGAAGGTCCAAAAGTCATGAAAAAAATTAAAATAAACCAATATACACATTTCTTTTAAGTATAATAAATAAAACATTTAAAACAAAAGCAAAGATCAGAACATTTAATGAACAAAAAAACATCAACGAATCCAGAGGAGCAAAGAAACGAACGAGACAAATTAAATCAAATGAAACTGTGCAAACGAGGCTACATTAGTCACATTAGAAAATGAAGTTGGTTGTGTTTGAATAATCACGTATCTTATTTACAGTAGCTGAGGTAAATTAAACGCAATAGCCTACTCAGGTATCCTTGCTCGATGAAGAATGAGACAACACAATGAGCCCAACGGACGGTTTAAATTTAAAAGGCTGATTTTCACGCTTCATGACAGTGACGACGAGTAGGCTACATATCTCGTCCAGTGGTTGTCCAGACACCCTAGGCACAACCTTCATAGATACACACACACACACACACACACACACATACATATATACATATATATATATATATATATATATATATATATATATATATATATATATATATATATATGCACAACCTTAAGCAATGGCCCTGAACGGTGGTTTAATGTCAACATTGTGTCAACGCTGTAACAATCTTCACCACACAACGTAGTTATAGCAACCTTTTGGCCATGTTGTTAAAACGTTGTTAGAAGGTTGGGTACGTTGTGCCAACATACTGTGTTTGCTTGGTAGCCTATTCACCCATAACTCGACGCTTAAACGTTCATTAAGAAACATGAATCGAGCAGTTTAATCCAATAAGAGACACGATTGCTTTAAATGATGAGCCGATTTAATTTAGATTAAATTCTAAAGACTTTAGACTTTAGTTCTAAATTTGGTCACGGAAGCAATTTAAATGTAATAAATAAGGTAGAACAGTGCAGCTGTCATCAACACACGCAATTGCGTGGTGGTTAAAAACGCTACTGTTTAGAGCAGGGATGGGCAGCTTCGGTCCTGGAGGGCCACTGTCCTACACTGTAAAAAAAATTACATCCCCAAGTCAAAAATTTCAAGTGACCGATAACATCTAAATTTTTCAATTAGTCTGACGTATTATTTCTCATTGAGCCAATGTTAACAGACTATTGCAACAATAATTTCAATTGGGCCAATTGAAAAATTTAGATGTTATTGGTCACTTGAAATTTTTGATTTGGGAGGGTTAGAAATTTTTTACAGTGTACAGAGTTTAGCTCCAACCCTGAAAAAATCACCTGCCTGTAATTTTCTAGTAATCCTGAGGACCTTGATTAGCTTGTTCAGGTGTGTTTGATTAGGGTTGGAACTTGGAGCTAAACTCTGTAGGACAGTGGCCCTCCAGGACCGAAGTTGCCCATCCCTGGTTTAGAGTATGGAGATCGAACACTAGCTGCGTTTACATGGACACTTATAATCGGATTGACGGCTCAATCGGACTAAAAAACCTTCATGTAAACACCTTAATCGATCCGATTGAGCTCGATCCGAATGAAATTTCGATCGGATTGTAAGGGGTGGTTTATCCCTTTTGTAATCCGATCGAGAGAACATGTAAACACTTGATCGGATTGAAAACCGAAACTGAAAGGACTGCGCATGTGCAATGACGTTAAATAGCGTAATGACGTATGACGCGCGGAACGAGCTGTTCTTCCTGTTGAATAAAGTGTCATATTAATAAGTTTCCCATTCTAAAATTCTCATTTCACTCGCGCGTCTGTGAAGTGAAGCAGGACAACGTCCCACCAGTCCTTGTTTTGGATTCTCATCCACAGACGACTGGTTTTGGCCGCGGGGAGGGGCATTTTTACTGCGTGATCAATAAGCAGCACGGCAAAACGGTTAATATGCTCTAAATTATGACCAGAGACGAATTAATATTACGTCTGCTGTTTAAAACAATTAAAGAACCAATAGAGGAGAATATTTATGCGCGAAAAGCGGGAAACTCTGTATATTCGTGCAGTGTGCGCATGTCAAAACATCAGATCCGATTTGAAACTTGTGACATATAAACGCGCACATCAACCCGATTACTTTATTTATCATTCATGTAAACACCTTGTTCGGATTCATCAATGGTATTGATTTCATTCCGATTGTGTCCATGTAAACGTAGCTAATGATCTATATGATGGCGTCATAAAGATCAGTGGAAGTGGGCGGAGCTAAAGAGTTATTTTGGCGCGTGTTTTTTTGGACTCTGAGTGGTGTAATTTTCTGTAAAGCATCATGGGTAATGTAATAAAAAAAAATAAAAAAAAACACTGAAATAATGCAAGTTGATGGGTTAAGCAGAAGAAAATACCATGGATTAACAACCTCACAGCTCATAGTAGGTCTGTCTTTAAAGTCGTGTAAGTGATGGTTCAAAATTAATTTCATGGAGAATATGAATTATGTTTTTACTTCCAGAACACAAAGTCAAATATGGCAGCCATTCTATGAAATAATTGCTTTGTTTTCTGAGGAGTTTAATTTGATCAGTCTAGCTTTACAGTAGAAATGTAATCCAAAGGTTATTCTAAGAAATAAGATTGAGAAAAGTACCTAACCTATTTCATATAGTTCATTTGTTTATATTTCTCTATCAGTTTTGATGTAGACAGATGTCATACATGCAGTTTAGCCTACTAAGAGGCATTACCAACAGATCTTTCTAGAAGATCGAATATCTGCAAATGGAGATTTATATGCCATTATAGTGATAATAAATGACAACACTTACCGCAGGATGGTCACTTAATGGACATATCAGTGGATCTTCAGCACTATAACAGAGGACAATATTTCTACCAGTAAAACAGTGGTTTCCATAATAAGCTACACTGCACAGTGGACTCGAGATCTGACTATGAGTTCAATACTCAAGTAGAGTGCTCTCAGGTATTGCAGCTGTCCATTTAATGAAGAGAGCCAGGACAGAAATAGGCATGATCACAGCTACCTCCTCCAGAAATACAAGCATGACAACCTGTTCATTAATAATGCATATTAAACAAAAAGAGCAAAAGCAATTATATTTGCATTTCCTGCTTGCCAAGCAGCAAAAGAATAGTATTAAAGTTTTTGTTATAGTTATTAAGGTTCACCCAAAAAGATTGATATGCACAAAATAACAACAGCAAACACAAAAACACTGACAATTATAGTTATTGTCACTACAATAATAATAATAATAATAATAATAATAACAATGACCATTATTATTGTTTTTGTTGATATTAGTTGTGGTGACAAGTTATGTTGTTGCTACCTCTACAACTAATATTAATATAAAAAACAATTACAACCCCAATTCCAGAAAAGTTTTACAAAATGTCCCAACTTTTCTGGATTTGGGGTTGTGCTATAATTATTATTATACTGCAAAAAATGATATACTGATATAAAAAATTGTAGCAGTGTCAATAGAGGATTTAAAAACTTTAAATGCTAAGTTTCTCAAAAGTATAAAGTTTAACACTAAAATGAATGGCCCATCTAGGAATAAATGTAAACATCTACAAAATAAGGTTTGAATGAGAGAATAGTAAGATGTATGAGGGCCTTGTAATCACTGTATCTACTTCAGCGGCAGTACACTGAGGCTGACAGGTATGTGAAGTGGAAAGTCTGCTCTGGATGCCACGTGGGATACACTGTTTGTTTAATCTAAGTGATAAAGGCAGACGGCAAACAGCCAATGGAAGTTTCTTGAGCGTATCAGCTCAAGGACAGAGAGGTGTAACACCGATAGAGCGTGATGATAGCTACTGCTTTCCCTTCCAAATCTGTTCACTGTCTGTTCCCCTAGAGGAATAGAGTTTAGCCCGGCTCAGAGCATGAGCACGCATGAACTGTTAGATTACTGACTGGAAAAGCAGAGATAAAGCACGTCACATAATTTACTGCTCAGAAGAGAGTGTGTTTAATTAGTAACATTTTACATGTTTCTTGGGCCGACTCTTAAGAAATGGGAAACGTTTTTAGCATAAATGTATTGAAACAAGTCTTGGGTTTCAACTTGGGTTTCATTTAGATTTAGATTTTATTTAGGGCTAACAATCATGTTCAAAAATGAAGATAAACAATTTAAAAACACCTAAACTTATGTAAAGTCAGTAAGATATATTTTTTAAAGAAATGAATACTTTTATTCAGCAAGGATGCATTCAATTGATCAAAAAGACATTTTCATTGTTACAAATTATTTCAATTTTAAATAAATACAGTTTATTCAGCTGATCCACGGCTACCTATAGGAATACGATGCCTATCACTGTATATATATATAAGCTCGTCAGTATTATCAACAGCTATTGCGTTTCTCAGGAGCCAATTACCCTCCTCCATCCCCAGCTCCTCCTCTCGTCAGTCAGGATTTGGCATTCTGATTCCCCCTGAATCAGACTAAAATTCTCTAATTATGTTGTACATTAAAATTTTGAATTAATGATATCTGCAATGCATTCATGTTGGTTCTGTTCTGTTTACCCAAAGGGCGGTTATTGCTGCTCTCCGCATGAATGCGCAGGGAGTTCTTTCCCAGAACAGAACCATACCGCCAATCCTGACTGTATGCTAATTGTCAATCGTATTTGACGATAGTGGTCCTGACAGAAATATAAATGTATAAATGTTTCTTGAGCAGCAAATCATCATATTAGAATGATTTCTAAAGGATCATGTGACACTAATATATTATAATTTTAATATTTAACAGCATTACTGTTTTTACTGTATTATCAAATAAATGCAGCCTTGGTGAGCATAAGAAACATTTATAATAAAATCTTATCGACCTCACACTTCTGAAAGGTCCAAAGTGATTGTCGCTGGTACAGTAACTTGTTATATTAGGAATTTTTCCAACATTACTCCTCACGCAGTCACACGCTTTTCCTCATCTTTGTCCATGTGCTTGCTCTGCTTTTTCTTGTTGCTGGACTTCCCTGCGGCAGGAGTCTGTTTCTCTGGTTTACGTCTGCTGGGAGTCTGGCTGTCTTTCTGAGCGAGCACTTTGCTGTGATCTGCTCTGTCTTCATTAGGACTCAGTTTAGAAAGTCTGTCTCTCATCTCCTTCAGCCTCTGATCCACTGGACACTTCTGCAGCTCCAGCGTTATCTGTTGCTCCTGAAAGCATGGGGAGTGTGAGAGACAGACAGAAGTGAGAAATACATGTTACAATGTAAATGCATTTGGCACTCCCTCCCACGTTGTGGGGGTTATCGGGGTCTCCAATGGCTGTTACCTGTAGCGGTTTGTCAAACTTGGACTCTTTCCTTTCCGGTGGGCTACTTATGAGCATTGCCCTGTGGAGTTCAGAGGAGAGCTGCTGGTGAACTTCATTAAGTCTGTTTATTTCTCTCTCCACACACAGCACCTGAAGCACAGGGAGAGGAAAAAGGGACATTTCCATAGTTGTACACTCTTCAGAATAAATAAAACATAAGATGTAAAAGCGCATTCGCTCACTGGGACTTGAGTCTTTAGGCCAGTTTGCCCTTGTCCTGCAACAATATACACAAAAGACCCAAAAATGTTAATATTTGCTAGGCTAAGAATGTATTCAGTAAAGAGTTCTCATAAAACAAGTAATCCCTCACCATCTCCATGTCTGTCTTTCAGAGTTGGTTTTAGTTCCTGCAGGAGCTGTTCCAGCTTGAAGTATTTATATACTTGAAGTCTAAAATCAATTGAGGAACTGAGTTAATATTTCCTTAATGTTCATGTTTTAATATGTTCTTGAAGTCAAATGCACCTTAGATTTGATACTAACCTCTCTGCCAGCAGGTGCTGTGAAAAATGGGTTTCAATAGGTATTTTTACACTGAAGAAGTTCTCTACTAATGTTCCAAAGGCCTCCGGTGTGTTTTCCTTGACCATCTAACAAGTGAAAAAGTCTGTTATAGCTCTTCCTGGATTTCATATAAATATTCCAAACAGGTGCCTTACCTTTCCTTTCCTCTGGTCTTCGGCGAAAGAGTGATGAAACAACTGCATGCTTAACGCCGATATGGCCAAGTGGAAGGCATTTATGAAGTCGAGAGATTTTGAACCTGTAAAAATTCAAATGGCAAAAGATTTTAACTTTTAATTTTGCCGCTTTTAATTTTCACATCATTGCTGATGTCACTGAAATGTGATAACATCTCTCTACACTGTAAAAATTGATCAGTTGACTTAACTTAAAAAAGGCGAGGAAACCCATTGCCTTAAATTGATTAAGTAAATTAACTTATGTGTTCATATGTGAATGTATAATATATATGTGAATATTTAATTGTCTTATTTTGTGTCTTAGTATTTTTTTTAATACATTTTTCACTAATGTTCAAAAGTTTGAGGTCAGTAATTTTTTTGGTTATACTTTATTTTTAAGGTGTCTGTGTTACAGTGTAATTATACATTTAAGTACTGAGTAATAACAGTTAACTACATGTAATTACTATAGGGTTAGAGTTAGGTTTGGTTTAGGGCTAGTCGCATGTAATTATGCATAATTTATAGTTATTACAACAGTAACTACATGTAATGTGTGTAACAAGGACACTGTAAAATAAAGTGTTACATTTTTTTAAGAAACTAATACTTTTATTCACCAAGGATGCATTCAATTAAATACCTCACAATATTACTGTATTTTTGATCAAATAAAGCTTTTGAACAGTAGTGTCGGTCCAGTATGCTTTTGATTTCAGACTGTCTTCTTAAATAGTGACCTGTCTTGTTAAATACAGGTGAAAAAAGCTTTAGATATATTTGAGTAGACTCTTTATGAATGGATAGGGCAATCTCTCTTACCTGAGGTTATGTAGGCCATAGAGTGCAAGAGAATGGAGATGAACTGGCCAGCATTTTGAAGCTTCTTCTCCAGTATGTACAGAATTTGATTGGCTGTGTCATAATAGAAGTCTTTATGGCAGTAGGCCAGCAGGTTATCACAGTGCGAGACTGGCACCGTCCTGGCCAACAGCAGCATGACAGGGGGGAAGTCACAAGCTCTGCTCAACAGACGCGCAACATGGCAGCCAAACAGGAAGACTGCGAAATGCTGGGGGGAAAGGTTGTCAAGGGCAACAGGGATCAGATGCGATGGTTCACTCTCCGCTGGACTGATAATTACTGAAGGAGAAGAAAGCAGATGTAGATCATTACAAAACCCTGAAACGATCAGGAGACCTTACAATACACACAAAAC
Organism: Abramis brama; assembly: GCF_963993115.1. Lineage (NCBI taxonomy): Eukaryota > Metazoa > Chordata > Actinopteri > Cypriniformes > Leuciscidae > Abramis > Abramis brama. Next base: position 18,261,918 of record NC_139972.1, read on the forward strand.
AGACATTTGTGATGGGATACAATTTATTATACAATATATATATATGCAAACTGGTTATGCAAAAATATACAATATATACAAAAAAAGATATATACTAATATATATATAATTTTTTTTATGTATATTTGTATAAAATAGTATATTTGTATTTTTTTGTTATATATCAGTATAATTAATTACTTTAGCTCATTGACATGAACAGCCTATTCAAAGTGCATTTCTATTTTAGCCCACTGAGCAGGATTTAATACTGAATCCAAAAGCACAAATGTGTACTGACCGTCCTCAGTCCTGGGCGTTTGGACAAGCGTCTGGAGACATTCCTTTATCTCCTGCAGTGTTTTGGAGAGAGGCGTCAGAGACACAAACTTGGCCAGTTCCTCTTCACTCACACAGGGGATGGTGCTCTGCTGTTGACCTGACAGACGAGAGCATGTACTTTTAGCACAGCAGCAGTCCTGGGGTGAAAGGTTGCAAACTGGTTTTTAACAAGGTCAAACCTGGATCTGAGGAAGCTGCCTCTGTATCAGCACCCACTTTAAACTCAGGCATGTCTGAGGGTGAAAACTGTAAAATGATATCGAAACACTTATTGGGATAGTTCACCCACAAATTAACATTCTGTCACTATTTACTTATTCTTGAGTCGTTCCAAACCTGTATGACTTTCTTTCCTCTGTGGGACACAAAAGCTGTAAGCCATTTCGTGTATCATTTGTGAATGAATCATTCAAACTGGTTATGTAAACTGAATGAACTGTTTTTTTTTTTAAAAAGACAACCCAAAAGCAATGTTATTTTAGTATTATTTATATACTATTGTAGTATTTATAACGTTTTTCATCTAATATTTATAATTTATTCCAGCTTTATTTCAATTAACTAAAACAACACTGCCTGAAAGAAAGATTTGTTCACAAATCAAAAATAGTGCTAAATGGACCACTTTTATGATAAAACATAAAATGATAATAGCATAATATTTGTGAGCATAATTTTTGAAGAACGATATTTGTCTCAAGGATAATTACAGAATTTTCATTTTTGGGGCATCCATCCCTTTAATATCACTAAAATCATTACAGTTTTTTTTTTTTTTTTTTATCATACATTTTTACATTCATAGCTTATAAATTGGCTCTGTGTTGTTTTAATTGGTTTAAATGATTAACCTGAATGTATCTGGTGGGAAGTTCACTCTCTCGGATGTCTCTGTGGCTATTTATAGCTGTGCTGTCCTGTTGCTGCCAGACCTCCCCATTCATCCTGCACATCACTCCCTCCAAAGATCTCAGCACGGCCTCCATCAGCCCCATCCACGGCTCTGGTGCAAACACAAATACTTTCACTGACCTGTGACTGTTAAGAATGCAGAAACACATGTAAGGCGTTCAAGTTCAAGCAAACTGCTGTCTCACCATGAGCAGTTTCTCTTTTCATCAGAGCTTCACTGTCTAGTATTTTTTTCAACTGGTTCAGTTTTGAGGGTTCCATATTTTCTAGTGTGTCCTAAATTCAAGATGCAGAAGCTGATTAGTTATAGAGACTGCTTGTGTTATTTTTTTTTATTTCGATTTTAATGGATTTCTTATCTTCAGTCGACTTTTCGTTTTCTGTCTTACCCTCAAAGCATCAATTTGCTGGCACATGTTCCTGTAAAACTCCTGTGTGTCTTTGCGATGCTTTGCCAGCTGGGATGCCAGATGTAAGTTCTGATCCTCTAACTTGTCATACAGCGTTTTCACATTGAACTCCTCCAGCTCCATTAGTGAAGTTCTGAAACCTTCACATGTTGGATCAATATGTGATTTGACAGAATTCACCAGAAGAGTGTTTGTATATTTGTCAGCTGTCAGACATTTCAGATGATTGTCTGTTACCTCCTTTGCAGAGAGAAAGTTCCTCTGATTCTGCTCCCTCTCCCACCTCTCTCAGACCTAGAGGCTCAGAGCTGTCCAAGCTACAGCACAACACAGTACACTCAAAATTGCACCACGTGCTCAGTATGGTATTGATCGTTTTAAATGCTGCATGTGGATTTAGGCATCACAACATAATGTGCATTATGAAAAATGGATATTAATTTTGAGATCTGCTAATGCATCACGGATATAAGACATTTAGCAGTTTTCAACATTGGTAATACTAAAAAAAAAAATGTTTCTTGAGCAGCAAATCAATATTTTAGAATGATTTCAGGAGGATCATGTGACACTGAAGACTGGAGTAATGATGCTGAAAATTCTGCTTTACAATCACAGGAATAAATTAATACATAATAAAATATATTAAAATATAATAATACATTTTTTAATAATATACTGGTTTTACTGTATTTTTTATAATAGAAAAATAGAAATTAAAATTACTGGCCCTAAACAGCAGTGTATATTGGTCAATATTTTATATTTATTCAAAGTTAATTTCTTACATTTTTACATTACATTTGCCATTATTTAACACTCACTTAAAGGGGCGATACTATGTAGAATTCAGAAACCCTTGTTATTAGCATTAAGTGAGTTAAGTTATTGCTCGTGCTCGCACTCGTGTACTTGACCGTGATTCAATGCCCCGAAATACTCATGGTAAATACTCAAGTAAAAAGAATTTGGAAACCTTTGCAGTGATATAACAAACATCCAGACGCTGTCCACGCTGCTGAGAGCAATGTTTAGATGAATATGTAAATATGTGCTGCATGCTTTCCTCTCAATAACAAAATAAACTGCAAAAATGACAGTGGTGAGAAAGTAGCAGTTAAGAAAGCATCTGTTTATTGTGGATATGTTTGGACCATCTCTGTAATCCACTGGCATCATGTCGACAGATGAGGTAAGTAAAATTACACTGTTATGATAGTTTGATTATAAAGTATATTTGAGACCAGGCATAGAGTATATAGATCTGGCTATATGAGACTATAGTTTTCAATGAATTCCTTTTCTTTGCTTGACACATTGACATTACCATACATAACAGGGGCTTTCACACCGGAGGAACCTTTTCATAGTTCCTAGAGCTATTGGCAAAAGTACCCGGATGTCGGAGCATTCGCACAGCAGGAACTAGGAACGATTTAAGTTCTAGGAACTCTTTTGGAGGAACTAATTTAGCTCCTCCTTCAGAGTAGGGTCTAAACCAGCACTATAGGAATTATTAGTGACGTTAGTGTACGTGGATTGGCTGAACGCACGCAAAACACCAGCACCTGCCATTTTTAAAAAAGCTATGTAAACACACAGATTATAGCCTATATATTTACTCCAGAAACTAACTCTACGAACATGGAAAACAGTGATAGATGGGCCTCTTAACCTGAGGAGAAAATCCAACGCAACTTTGAGGGGACCAAGCTAAACATGATCATGTATTTCTGCTCAGCTAGCAACACTGGACATCAACCACACGACATACGCTAATAACTTTTCGTATACTGTCTGCTTTCTATGTATAGCAGTTCTATCTAATATCATATTAGACAGGACTGTTAGACAGATTGTAAACTAATGAACACAGAATATGCAGGCACTGTTTGTTTGCTCAGGCTCTGGCGTTCTGAGCGCCGTCAAAATAAAAGTCACAACAGCGAGCATGGGCTTATGTCACTTCAAAGTTCCTACTGGCGGTGCGAATGCAACAGGAAAATGTTCCTAGGGGAACCATTTTTTAAGTTTCATAGCTAGCTGTTCAAACATTGTCAATAAAAAAGTGATTAATATGTGAAAATTCTTACATATAGCTCCTTTAATGTTGATCTTTAATAACAGTAATAATTTGATAAGAATGTTAAATGTAATCTATTGCAAATCTCAAAATGAATATATATTTTCATAATGTAAATTAACATGTAGCATTTCAAACGACAGATTTTAGCGTTATCAGAATTGAAATATTGGTGCATCCCTAGTATTCTTGCACGTTCTAGTGAACATGCTTGTAACAAACACCAAGAAACCTGAGCAATTATCAGTTGACTTACCCGTCTGTATTAAAAACATATTCAATAGGAACACTGGGTTCACCCAAGCTGCGCCACTTAGGCTTTGGCCTCCCTCGAGCGATGAGGTTGGACCGATTAGGCCTCAAGACAAGAGCAGAGGCTGTCAACACTATTACCAACAACACCAGCAGAAACAAGATCCCTATGGAGAAATACCAAGCACAGTATGTTAAACATTCCTGTTGGCAAGAAAAATGCAACTTTCTATTTCAAATGTATCATAAGCTCCTCTTGGTTCACCTGTGATGAGTCCCCAGTCTGGAAGCAGGTTTAAGCTGTGTTGTTTGATAATCCCATGTCGCACTAGCTGTGCGGGGGTCGTGGGTTGGAACGAGGCTGTGGTGGGGTTACACTCAGAGCCCTGCTCACTCACGACTACTATCAGACTCCAGTCCGGCACTGCGTTATCCAGGAACACATACTTTCCCGGCTCCATGAACACATGTGCAAATCTATTAAGACAAATCACATGAAGATCAGATGCAGATGGGGGGTGGGGGTGGGGGGGCTTTTATAATTATCAGGGGGGCTTGCGGTTGAAATCGTGTTCCGGGGGGTGGGGGTTGTGTCCCCTCGGTTGAAATCGCATTTGGATTAGATCGCGTTGCGGTTTAAATTGCGTTCCAGGTGTGGGTTGGAGGTAGTGGTGCAACGGATCATCATTGATCACCGTGATCCGTTCGGATCAATATCTTCGGTTCGGCACACACGTGATCCGCGGATTGCTTGCACAAAACTCTTGATCAGCACTCAACATTTGCTTATATTTGTTGTTCATTTAAACCGTTATGAACCGCAGAGAGCGTGACGCCTCATTCGCGCCGCAAGATCTCCAGACGCGCGTAAACGCGTCTTTACATTGACTTAACATTGAAATCACTCGCGCCAGACGCTCTATCCGCGTTTGGTGTGAACGCAGCATGGGTGAGGGCGAGAGAGAGAAAGAGGTCTGCGGTCTTGGCCATTAGTTGATTTACTTGTTTTTGTGTAGGTAATACGTTGTCACATATGTTTAAACTTAAATAAACTACCTATACAAGTAGCCTATAGTTATGTCTCTTTGTATTAATTTGTCCTGTTATTGACGTAATGCGCGTCATTGACAAAATGCGCAACCAGATGTTCGAATAGTTCGAATATGTGTTTTTTTTTTTTTTTTGAGGGAATATTCGAACGTCATTTTTGAGCAATTTTGACAGCCCTATATGACAGTGGAAACACATCAAGCACTGGTCCATGTTTAAAGGAAGGAGATATGCCTTTGCACTTTAAGTTGTTTTTCATTAATTATGTTAAAAAGAAGATATTATGTCTTGTGCACTTTAAGTTGATTTTATATATTTTATTTCAATAATTTAAAAGTGTTAATAAACAAAAAACATTTTTTTTTTTTGCTGATGCGAAAAATGATCCGATCCGTGACTCTGATCCGAGAAACGATCCGAACCGTGAGTTTTTTGATCCGTTGCACCCCTAGTTGGAGGGGTTCAGATCATCATAGGAGGGCTAAGTCCCCCCAAGCCCCCGCATGAAGCCAGGCCTGAAGCTAAATGTGATATTTCTATCTATTTTTACCTGCTGGAATTTAGCTGTGTGTGTATGACGAGATGCTGCAGACGTCTGAAGGACCCAAAATCCCAGCCAGGGTTACTGCTGAACAGGTGGTCCTTCTGGTATACTGGGAAGTGACTGTGGTGGCGGTCTAAATTGACAGGGTGACATGAAACATGCATACATGTACACTGAAAAAAAATTGTAACTTGAAATGAACATCTAAATTAAAGTCCGCGTGAACCGGAAGTTGCAAACGACTTTTCTCCAGTGCTGTGACGTATTTCCCAGTGAAACGGAATATTGAACAGAGGGCAGGGTTTTACTCTAGCGCTCCTCCTCTCCATCTCTCACTCATAGCAGACTAACGGTTTGAGGGGAGTGGTTAAGGGTTTCCCAACCCAAGTCCTCAAACCTATGTCATCAGAAGGGACGCCATTCCAGACCGGAAGTAACTTTTCAGACTTTGATTAAAGATTACGACGGCAAACAATTTTTTTCTGTGTTTTAACTTGCAGGGATTAATTGTTCACCACAAGACTAGTAATATGCGCTAACAAAGTAAATAGGGTCAATTTTGATTTCAGTTGGACTTTAAAGGTTTTACTGTACTAAAGCATAAAATACCATAAATATGTTTGCACAGATTTAGGAAACATGCTAAGTTCAAATACTTGTTTCTCTGAAAAACAATGTAACAGCCATTTATTCTATTTTGAAATGTGCGTTCCTTGTGGAAATGTCTGTTTTTGTTTAGGTCCGTGTGATCCCGCCCCCTGCAATTTACCCAATAGTATTTCGACACCCCGGGTTGCCAGTTGGCGGAAAACACAGCGATGGAAGCCAGCAAACAAACTGGGACTGGGCCTCGCCAATAAAAACATTGCAAACTGTAAGGCTCATCACTTTCCATTATCAATAATGCAAATTTTTATTCTGTGTCCTCAATCTGGCAACCCATGTGAGTGTTGAGTCTGAGGAGAAGGGGAAAGAAATAACTCTCCAATATTTTAAATTTGGACTGCAGTTCCAAGTTCAACCACTAAAGTAGCTGTCAATATTACATAGTACACCTTTAAATGGTTTCGTTGAAGTCAAAAACATGATTTAATATCGCTGAATCAACTTAAATTCATAATTTTTTGTTTTTACGGGTTAAATCAGGTAGAAATAGCTCCTTAAGGTAAAAATGACAGGTTACCACTTTTTAACAAAGCCATACCAATGTGATTGATCGTGAGCTGAAAGATGAGCATGTCGTTTGGGGACAGACATGCTATGGGATTTGGAATCCGTGGAAGAGGCGCTGAAACCTCATTCTGATCAGCATGTCTTCTCCTCCTGTAATCTCTCTCCAGAATTTCGACTGGTTCTGAAAGGAAATACCACAACAAGCATTAAAGTTTTATGATCTGGACAATCTCGATGAAAGACATACAAGCTTATCATTAAGTGTTGGTTTGGACCTGTACTTAAAGATGCTTGGGCAAAATGTTTGAGTCTGTAGGTTAGATCAACACAGTGGTGAGCAAAAGCACTGTCAGCTTACCTGACATTAAAGAGTCAATGAGCACAGGGTCTTTTAAAATCCAACCAAACACTCCCTCGGGAGCAAACTGGACAAAGTGGATCCTTCCAATGTTCTTGACGTGAACATCAGGTCCTAGTACATCTATCATATTCTGAGTGAGGAATGAAACAAAGTTATACTGAGGATGAGTTGACATCACTAAGCACAGGCTCTTCTATCACTATAACAACCGATACATATTAATAATGAATCCTCTTTCTAAAACAAACAGCTGATAAAGTCCAGAACTCACCCTGCTCCAGGTTCTGCTTTCATCTGTGGCTTTGATTCTCAACAGCAGCTGTCCCTCTGTATCCAGCCTGGCAGAGAGCACCGGTAGTGTGGACATGCATGAAGAGTTACACAGCTCCTCCACTGACACGTACCTCTCACAGTGACAACTGAAGAAAAACATCATAAACTTCTCATGATAACGTTTTAATGAGGGTCAGCTCATTATGTAAGGGATAATGTGCAGTTAGATGGTCATTATCACAAAATAAACCCAGACAGGGTGGTCTTGTATTGTCATGAAGGGATTTATTTTGCACTAATGTGCCTGTAAATGATTCTGCTTATATTGATCTAAAAATGAATTTATTATTTATGCAACTAGCACTGCATATAATATTGGTTATCAGTGACAATCGTCAAATATGAACGTATCAATCAGAATCAAGTATTACAGAAAGCCGTGTAGTAATAACTTATAAATTATACACTTACAATAAAGTTCAGTTCGTTAACATTAGTTAATGCATTAGGTATTACCTTAGGTATTATAGCATTAGGTTATTATAAACTAATAACAACTTTTTACAGAATTTAAAAATGAATGCAAAATAATTTAGCAAATATACTATTGACCATTATTTTTTTTATCATAATACATTGTTAATTTATACAACTGTTAAAAATATTATCGTACAATACCGTTCAAAAGTTTGGGGTCAGTAAGATTTTTATTATGCTCAGCAAAGCAGCATTTATTTGATCAGAAATACAGTAAAAAGAAATAGTATTACAAATTAAAACTCCTATTTTCTTTTTAATATATTCTAAAAATCTATGTAAAATGTATTCCTGTGGTGGCAAAGCTGAATTTTCAGCAGCATTACTCCAGTCTTCAGTGTCACATGATCCTTCAGAAGTCATTCTAATAGGCTGATTTGGTTTGATTTGAGTTGTGCTTATTATTTTTGTGGAAACTCTGAGACATTCTTTGATAAATAGAAAGAATTGAAATAGAAATATTTTATAACAATCTAAAAGTCTTTACCATCATTTCTGATTACTTTAATGCATCCTTGCTGAATAAAAGTATTACTTTTATAAGAATTTTTTTTTTTACTGACCTCAAACTTTTGAATGGTAGTGTATGTAGTATTTAGCATAAACATTAAAATGATTGTCAAATCAAAGTGTTAACATAATAATACACAGAAGACCTCATTGGAACAGTATGTGTAGCACAGTATGTGAACTTACATGCCCATCCCTACATCCAAAGTCCCTCCCTGAGGTCCACATGTAACATTACAGGAGTAGGTGGATGGGACGACACATTCCAGCGTAGAGGCCAGCCTCACTTGACCTGCCCAGCAGCGCTTCTTTACCTTCACAGAATGAAGAGCTCGTTACTGTCTTATCACACAGTTATATGAAAGAGACATAGAGCTAAAGTACACATCTTACCTCAGGCTGACAGTCCAGTTCACTATCTGCAGTGAAGCTTTTTAAGTCCAATTGATTGTAGAAGACAAAACCGGTCTTACACAAGCATGACCCATCCGAGTGCTGAAACGCACGGTTTTTGCCTATGCAGGTACATGAGGACGCCCCTATGAAAAGAATCGAAATAAATACATTCCATGGTCTCTATACTAAGAGTATAAAGGGCCATTCACCCAGAACATGTTTTTGCTTTCTACTGTGCTACTTTTTCATTGTTTTTTTACGTAAACATGTGCAGACATAAAAGAAGTTCAACTTTTTAAAAACACGTCTCTAGATATTGTTTTTAGCTACAGCAGGTAAGCATATCTGCTTGGGCTGGTTTGACAATATTGATTTCTCGTTTTTAATCGATTTTCATTTAGTCTATGCTGTTTTCAGTTAATTCAGTTAATTCATTTCTAATTCATTTAGTCAGCTAGAACTCTAGAGAGAAGCATTTTTCTAAGTAGATGCACTGTATTACATATTCATTATATTTTACTTAACCTGTTGTCTTCATTATTTAATGTATTTTTGAATAAATCTGTCATGAAAAAAAGTTTTTCATACAAACACCATTTAAATGTTTCTATCTCAACAATTAACTGAATTAGAAACATAATTATATCATTAAAAGGTTTATTTAAAAACTGCCTTATGTGCAATTTAAATATTTACATACAACTCAAGTTTTGATTATTAAATTAACTTCATTTTTCAGTTTTGGTTTTTGGCTAATTTCGATTTCAGTATAAAATGTATTTTGATGCATCAGTATTTTTTTTTTTATTCCACTAACCTGCATCTTGTGTTTTTGAGGCAAAAACATGTTCAGTGTGAATGTCCCCTAAGGCTTGACAAAATATCCTTTTCTACAACACATTCTGACCTGCATCTGAAGTGGAAGAACTCCCACAGGGGAAACAGGCTCTCTGGGCGTGCAAGTGATTGAAGGTGCCTGGTGGGCATTTGTGACATTCCTCAAGTGATTCTGCACTAGTGCGGTTTCCATATGATCCAGGCGGGCAGGGAACAGGCTCAGAGCTGCCTTGTGGACAAATGTACCCTACTGGACAGGATTGATCACTATAATGGTGTGAGCCTAGTAAACAGATCATTAAATTAGTTAACATAATCAATCAGTGCTGCTTTTGTTAGTCTATTTGATTGTAATTTGGGAGTTCTTCAGTGCTGACCCGGAGGGCAGTGATGTCCTGGAGGGCAGAGGAGGCACTGGAGGTGAGGGGACCAGCGAGGCCGATAGGTGCCGGCCCCACACATCACACAGCTGCTCTCCTGAGACTTCCTCAGTCCACTGGTGTTCAGCGGCATCCAGCCGTCCGGACAGGACAGCATAGCAGAGCTGTGGGCTGGACAGTAATGTGGAAAAGTGCATCTGCAAAAGGAGATCATTTTGTTTTAATCATGTTTACATTTAATTACTAGTGTTTTTAAAGATGAACTTTAAATTAGCATTATATGACGGCAAACATAAAAATGTAAAAAATAGAGGAAAGGAGCATCACAATTACATATCCAATTTCATAACCATAACCGATATGGTCCCGATATATCGTACATTCCTAATTGGTTGGTGCTTACACTTGCTTCGGTGAGCTGTAGGTGTGAGATCCTTCAGGACAGTAGTATCCTGCAGGACATGGTCTGGGCTCTCCTGTCTGGGGTCTACAGTATGAACCAGCTCTGCAAGGGATCTCTGTCACTGAGCCTGTATGATGGATCACTTTACTATACTTTACAGTTATATATATATATGAACTTTTTAGTACACTAGTAAATATGAATGATGCACCTACCTGCAGGACATTCATAAGAAGCTCGACATGGGATGCCTGCTGTATTAGACTGGCCGGTGGTGCGAGGGTCTGGGCAGTAGGTTCCAGGAGGGCAAAGCTCGCACTGGCTGACAGCAGCTGCCCCGGCCTGTGCCCTCATAGTGCCTGCAGGGCAGGACACTGGGAAACCTGTCCCACTGCACCAATGACCCGGTGGGCAAAGGAAGCTTGAGAAATCAGTGAGCCCTGAAAACAGTTAATATAGTTCACTGATGAAAGGAACAAAAAGATACTCTAGACAATCATTTTGAACATGAAATGAAGTGGTTATACAAGGATATATGATTAGATATGGTATATTATATACATTTTGGGATCAGTGCAATTTTTTAATAAGTTTCTTATGCTCACCAAGGCTAAATTTATTTGATAAAAATACAGTAAAAGTGTAATATTTTGAAATATATTATGCAGCAATTTCTCCAGTCTTCTGTGCCACATGATCCTTCAGAAATAATTCTAATATGCTTATTTGGTGCTCAGATTCCTTAATGAATAGAAAGTTCAAAAGAACAGCTTTTATTTGAAATTGAAATCTATAATGTAACTGTAAATGTAATTATAAATCTTTATTTTAATCAATTTAATGTGTTCTTGCTGAATAAAATTATTGTCTTTAAAAAAACAAACTTACTGACCCCAAACTTTTGAAAGGTAGTGGACATAAATATACGATTATATATAGTATGTTATATATGGTATGTCAGACCTGAGGAGTTACAAAAAGTGCCAGGTGGGCAGGTGAGACAGTCTCCCTTGCTCCCTGCCCCAGATGTGGGCCTGTATGTGAACGGGGGACATTGTCTGGGCCCGGGCCGCCCCTCAGACTCATAATCAGCTATGCCATCACAGTAATAGCCTGGTGGACACAAGCGTGGGATGGGATCACCTATAAGAGGGCAGAAAGCAAAAGGATACTTATTTTTTCATTCCAATGGATGTAGCAAGACATGTAAAACTACTTTATATAAGTATATACTAAGTATACACTACATGGACATCTGTCAGGTAATCAAACATACAGTATTTACACATAGCATTTAGCAACTGACATACCCTCTAAGCACCATTGTCTTGGAGGACAAAGCAAACAGTTATGTACAGCACTTGCTCCAGGGGTTTCTCTTATAGTGTTGGCAGGACAAGATAAAGGTTCCTCAGTACCTTCAGGGCAATAAAAGCCTGTCCAAATAAACAACACCAGGAGTAAACACACACTCTGAACACCTACAGATTAAATATCTCAGATTTATAATCAAATAAGATTCTTAATCCCTTTATTCATGTTTTAAGACTCTTCATTGGATTCATGGAAGGGTTTAGAGGAAGCTGAATAACGTACCAGCGGGACATGGTCCAGCACACTGCGCTCCCCACTCACACTGGTCCCTGTTGAGAAGAAAAGCCGCCTGAGGGGTGAACTCTGAACTTCCAGAGATGCACACAAATCCAGCAGCACACAGACCTTTGACCTGTCCAGCCCTGAGGTATAATCAGACACAAAAACCCATCAAAATCATCAAATTTTCATTACATTCTGAAAAAATTGGATGTATGTCCACAAATTACACAATCGTTCAAAAAATTTGGGGTCAGTAAGATTCTTTAAAAAAAAAAAATAATCCTTTTATAGTTTGCAAGGATACATTATATTGTAGTGATCATACAGTACATGTATAATGTTACAAAATATTTATATTATATATAAATATGAACTATATGAACTTTCTATTCATCAAAGAATCCTGAAAAAATTGCATCATGGTTTCCACAAACATATTAAGCATCACGTCTGTTTTCAACATTCATAATAAAAAATGTTTCTTGAGCTCCAAATCTGTATATTAGAATGATTTCTGAAGGATCATGTGACACTGAAGACTGTAATGTAATGGCTGCTGAAAATTCAGCTTTGCCATCACAGGAATAAATTTAAATTATTTTTCAAATATATTAGTGGCAAGCAGGGTGGGGCAGAGAGCCGTGAGAACGGAGCGATGCCGGTGGCGCGAGTGTTAATGTGCCCCCATGGCGGCAGACTCTGCTCAGCCCATACACGATGGCACTGTGGAGGGCTCTTTGACAGTGCATTCCTCCTTCTTCCCAGGATTCAGCACCACTATAACAATGTTTAAGTTCAGCGAAGGAGGCGTGAACCAGCAAATTATCAACATATCTTTAATTCACAAAATAAACAAACAACAAAACCGAATTAAAGTGGCAGCCCCTCACAGACGACTGCCGCATAAACTAAAACCATGGTTTCCTACACATTTTCAATTTCAAAATTTCCAGATTCAAATTTCCAAACATCTCAGTAGATTTTTCACATTGTATTTAACATTAAAGTTTCATACAGCATTATATTTATGCATATAGTACAATAATCTATAAATATTTTAATACTGTAATTGTGATCTGATGTTGCATGATCAACAAAGAGCAAAGAACAGTCTAAATTAAATGATTGTTTGCTCCTGTATCTGTTGCTGGGTTGAGTTGCACACACACATTCGTTTAGTGAAATTCAAAAGAGACTCACTTATGGCAAAGGCAAACCGTTTTGTGTAATGAAAATGTGCGCCCTGAATTCATTCAGTCATGTTCGAAAATTTGCCATAAAACCACTCTGCTTGTAATGATAAATATGTTTTTAGAAATTCGTAATTTTACATTTTAGAAAACCTAATAGGGGCAATAGCCTCGTGGGCAGCGTGCCGACATATAGCGCTGTTGCGCTTCGGGCGACCAGAGTTCGAGTTCTGGCTTGCAGACCTTTCCCAATCCCGCCCCCCCTCTCTCTCCCACCTCGCTTCCTGTCCACTCTATACTATCCTATCATAATAAAGGCAAAAAAAATTATTGAAATAATTTATTTTTTTTAAACAGTTATTTTCAAGTGTAACAATATTTCACAATATTATTGTTTTTACTGTATTTTTGAATGAATAAATGCTTTTTGATGAGCATAAGATACTTTTTTCCAAAAACATTCTATAAAATCTTACCGACCTCAAATTGTTGGTGGATAAAATAAACTAGTGAGAGATTGTAAAGTGTCCTTTAAGTTTATTTACTAATAGTTGATGAAACACCCTTATATATGATCTGTAGACGTACTTGCAGAACTTTCCTGGTGGACACGGCAAACACTCTCTCTCCTCCTGCAGACCCCTGACCTCAGGTGGGGTGTATGTGCCATTTGGACAAGGCTGAGGAACCATTGTGGCTGCAATTAAAAGCACAATCGGATAATGTAAATGTACCAATGACACCACAGAGAGTTACAGCAGCATGGGTTACGGGTTACCCGCAGGGCAGTAGGAATGTGGCGGGCATGGCCGGGGATCTCCAATAATTGCCTCCTCACAGTAATAGCCTGGACGGCAGGGGATGCAGTTATCCGAGCCTGGATTCGGTTGGTACTGTCCCGTGGGGCATGGCAAGGCCAGGGGTGAACCCAAGGGACAATAATGACCCTGAGAAAGCAAAACCTGTCAGTCAGGCTGCTAGGCTCAGATTGAAAATAGATAGAAGGTGTGAAGAAGGCCGAACTGACCTTAGGGCATAGGAAGGCGTGTGGGGTGGTGGAGGAGAAGTCAATGGGGCAGTAAAAGCCAGCAGCACAGGGCCCAGTTGGAGCATTCAGGCCCTCGCTGGCACAATAATGCCCTGCTGGGCAAGGAAGACAGCTTTCTATGGAGTAACCCCCTGTGAGCAGGTCAAAAAATAGTTATATTATAAACACAAATCACTGTATATTAGTAAATAAAATATTGATGTGCAAAAGGTTCTAAAGAATATGGGAAGGGCAACATTTAGATGAATGTGAATAATTTGAAAAGTACAGTATATTGCTAGAGTGCATTTATAAGAGCAACTAAAGTTGAATCTCTGCAATATTATTTGTGCACATTTGCTTTAAGCTACACAGCCTATTGTTTTTGCTAGCTCATTTATTTTGATGCTCTGTTGCGCTCACCCTGTTAAATTATTCATTTGCATCTAAATGCTGCTCCTTTAGTGGTTTTTCTATGCGTATAATAACTGCCCTTTGAACTGCTTTAACATGAGGCTCTAAATGTTTTATAGATTATATTCAAATAAATGTGTCGATTTGTACACACCGGTGAGGTTACGAATGCTGCCTGCTGGGCAGGGCAGAGGCATTAGGGTCCCAGAGGGGCAAAAGTGACCACGTGGGCAGGGGCCATTCCGGAGGTAGCCAGTCGTATTCAGAGGTGCAGGATTTGGAGACCCTCCTTGGCAGAAATAACCCTGCTGGCACTGGCCTACAAACAAAACAACAATTAGTACATATGATACAGTCACTGACCAAAACCAAAGTGTGGGATGATATCAGACCCTGTGGTTGTGATGTTCCAGGTGAACTGCAGTAGAGGCCAGTAGGGCAGGGCACACAGGCAGCCTCTGACTGAGCCCTTGTAACCTGTCCCAGTGTGCCCACAGGGCAGGGTACAGCTGCAGCAGTGCCAACAGGGCAAAAATGACCTGATGCAACACAGAAAAGACAGCAGACTATGAGCAAACATAATAGCATATACTGTACACTACCGTTCAAAAGTTTCTTTTTTTTTTTAAAGAAATTAATACTTTTATTCAGAATGCAGAATGGAAAGACTTGAGTAATTAATTACTCATTATCCATCATAATCTCAGCACTGGGCTGGACTCACCCATGGGACATGGAGAAGGCTCCTGTGTGCCAGGGGAAGGACACATAGTGCCAGCTGGGCATGAGAGACAGTGGGCGGTGCCAGGAGCACTGCTATATGTGCCAGGCTTACATGGCACTTCCAATGGAGCTCCGATGGGGCAACTGTGTCCGCTCGGACAAACATAACCCTGTAGTCCATCTACTGGTCGAGCACTACGACTGCCGTTCATACAAACATATCTGTGAGGGGACAAATAAGACTGTCACAAACTATATTTCAAAAGAAAATCATTATTTTATAATTATATGCCAGATTTTGGATGCCAAATGTTTGTAGAATCCTCCTCCACTGATAGAAATGAGCCAATCGCAAAAGCACTTCACTGCCACTCCACTGTATCTGTTTTCATTAACCACAACTGGATAGAAACTGGATCCACATAGTCATTTTAATAAGTTTACTTTTCAAAGCCATTTTCTGACTCATTTGCACTTTACGTCACATTTGCGTAATAGAAAATATCAATTATAGTTACAGTGCATCTCAGTAATGGACAATAAATCTTTAACATCTGAAATCATGCCACTAAGATCCATTAGCAATGCATGAGTGTACCCGGTTGGCTCAGCTCAAGTGGGTGTGGGTGTGTGGGTGTCTTTAGCTCCTGAAAAGCATAGATATAAATAATTACCCAGCATCACAGAGAGTTGCTTCTGATGGATGGATCATAGCAGTCTGCTCACAGAAGTACCCAGGAGGACACGGCTGGCACTGCTCTGCCCCACTCAACCCTGGGGAGCTGGAGAATGTTCCGGCGGGGCAGGGGAGAGGAGAGCCGATACCAGCCGGGCAATAATGGCCAGGCGGGCACATGTTGCTGCCTGTAGGTTCCATCTGCAAATCACACATTTTAAATGAATTTAACCCTTTGTAAACACACAGTGTCTCTATTAAGAGACAGAACTGATGATATATACCATGTTTCCAGTGCCATCGGGGCTTGTGGCACCCGAAGGGCAGTGATATCCATCCTGGCAGTGCCCTGTAGGCTCTGAAAGGCCATGGCGAGCACAAAACATGCCTAGATAGACAGATTACATGGATTAGATCCTTTTCCCACACATATTGTACACTACTGTTCAAAAGACTGACGTAAAGATTTTGAAAGTCTCTTATGCTTACCAAGGCTGTATTTATTTGAGCAAAAATACAGTCAAATATATATATATAATAAATAAAATATTTAAAATTACAATTACATTTCAAAACAAATGTTTTCTATGTTAATATTTTTTTTTAATGTATTTGATTCCTGTGATGTCAAAGCCATAACCCCAGTCTTCAGAGTAACATGATCCTTCAGAAATCATTCTAATATGCTGATACAGTGCCCAAGAAACATTTCTAATTATAAATGTTACAGTTGTGCTGTTTAATATGGGAAAACTGAAAATATTTATTTACAAAAAAACAATCTTTTATAACACTATACATTTATTTACTGTTACTTTTGATCTATGTCATGCATCCTTGCTGACTAAAAGTATAATTTCTGCAATAAGTCTTGTTATTTTCATGTATTTTCAGTCTGACCTGCAGGACACGGCAGACAATCCTCCATACTGGCTGTCCCAGACTGTGGCTGCACTGTTCCTGGAGGGCAGGGGAACTGAGTGCCCTGTGATGTGCCCATGGGGCAGAAATGTCCCAGTGGACATGGAAGAGGCTCTGATACTGCTTCCCCTGCATTGTAATGCAATAGGATCTATTGTAATTGATTTATAAAAAAGCACAGAGATGGTTTTAAACTAATTTTCTTGTAGATAGAAATAACAACGCACCCGGACAGTAGAAGCCTAATGGACACGGCTCACAGTTTTCTCTGTGGCTGTTGCCCATGACGAAGCTGAAAGTGCCTGCAGTGCAGGCCTGGGGCTTGTGTGTGCCTGCGGGGCAGTAGAAACCGGCAGGACAGAGACTCTGCTCAGGACTGCTGGAGCCCCAGTCACAGAAGTAGCCTGCAGAACATTCACCTACACGGTACAATAGAATTAGACAAAAATAACATATGACTCATGGTTGCATCATTCAACTCCAAATTCTGCCATAATATCAGTGCTTTAACTGTATCGTTATGGTTTTAAATCAGGGTTCTGTAAAACTATACCCTAATTCCACAAAGGATAAATGAAGCAAATGTTTGAAAGAAATAATAGAATCACTGCGCTCGATCAGATCAGGGTGCAAAGAAAAAGAAAAAAAAATATTTACACCCTTTATGTGTGTGAAAATTTAAATGATGATTAAAAAAAATGAGGAAAAAGGGGCATGTAGCTTTTGTCTTTGAGACCAATTATATTACCATGATAATTTAATGAACCAATGATCTGATTATATAATGTAATAAAGTTAATGTTTTTTAATGAAAGTTATTATAAAGTGTTAGCAAGAAAGCTAGCTCCTTGGGTTGGCTGACAGTCTTTTTAGGGGACTTCGGGTTTGTAAAGATTGAAAAACCTTTAGTAAAAGAGCTAAACAGCTCATCCACAGCAATGTTGTTATTGTGCCAATAATGAGCCAATAGCAAAAGCACTTCACTTCCACTCCACTGTGGATCCAGTTCTACCAGAAAGACTCAGGATATAAAGTGATGTAACAAAGCATATATTTATTGACAGCCCGGCAAGCATTGTAAAGTTCTTTGGCGTAGGCCCCGTCCATAGCTCGTAATCCGAGGGTAGCGGATCTGCATCTCCTGCCTGAAGACGAAGGCAGGGGCGCAGCCGACCCCCTTAGAAGGTATGGACAGGACCATCCTGGTGGTGGTGGGGAGGGTGGAGGTTGTTGTCGCGTCGGCATCTGCGAATTCAAACGTGTAAGTACCTATCTTTTATACAGAAAGTATAAAGACGTGATTGGATAGAGATGAAGGTAATAAGTGACGTAGTGATTGAGTCTTCCTGGCAGAACTTAGCTAAAGCTTCCATTTTCTATCCAGTTGTGGTCGGCAATGAAAAGAGATACATAGTCGTTTTAATAAGTTATCTTTTCAAAGCCATTTTCTGACTCACTTTACTTTACATAACATGAGTAATAGAAAATATTAATTATACAGTGCATCTCAGTACTGGACAATAAATCTTTAACATCTGAAATCATGCCACTAAGATCCATTAGCAATGCACGAGTGCACCCAGGTTTTTTACTAAAACTGTTCAAATTAGTTTTTGTTTATTTAAATACAGCTAAAATATTAAAACAAAATAAATATTACATTAAAAACTTGAAAAATGAAATGTTGCTTTGGGAACTAACTGAAATAAAATATACTAAAATGACTAAAACTGAAATAAATATATAGTAAAGTTTAACAGAAATATTTAGAAACAACAAATCTATTAATAAAATGACAAAAACCCGTAACAAAATTACTAAAATATACAAATAAAAGCTTTTTATATAAAGGGCACCTATTATGCAAAATTCACTTTTACACGGCGTTTGAACATAAATGTGTGTTGGCACTGCAGTGTGTGTACACAACCACCCTATAAATGACTAAAACTGAAATAAATATATAGTAAAGTTAAACAGAAATATTTAGAAACAACAAATCTATTAATAAAATGACAAAAACCCGTAACAAAATTACTAAAATATACAAATAAAAGCTTTTTATATAAAGGGCACCTATTATGCAAAATTCACTTTTACACGGCGTTTGAACATAAATGTGTGTTGGCACTGCAGTGTGTGTACACAACCACCCTATAATGATAAAAATCTTACCCAGTACTTTTTTTAAAATCCCCATAAATCATAAGCAATGTCTCAGAACCAGCCGTTCTCAGATTCAGGGCAATGTGACGTACTTTTGCACAAGCCACTCCTACGACTGTTGACTGAAACTGCCATATTAGGATAGACCCGCCCCGATATAAAGTTTACCAGTTGATTAAGCACCCACTGAAAATGTCTGTATATATTTGTTTACTATTAGTTGTAATGAGTGTTTTGTGTACTTCGCTGTGTATGTTGATAATGAAAGGGAGAAAGAGAGAGTTTATGGATAAGACTTTAACGTGCACTTCTTGTACTGTGTTTATTCAGCTCTTACTCTCTTACTTGATTCTCTGGAGTAAAATTAACGCTTCATCTTTTGTGTGATGTACAATTAATTAAGTTATAAGTTAAAACCGTAATTAAACTAGACTATACCTGTTCTATTTCCATACAGCAAATATTCTCTGACTCTGTAGGCATTATTGTCCGACTCCGGGTCAAAATGAACACCGCTACTGAGAGTTTCTGTTTTTATATTATCATTCCTTGAGATGAGATTGTCCTGCCACTGTGCCGGCAGGAGCTGCTAATTTGCATTTAAAGGGATACACACTAAAACGGTGCGTTTTTCTGAGCCCCAAAATGTGACAATTTAAACATGCTGTAAAAAAAAAGTATCTGTTGGGTATTTTTGAGCTAAAACTTCACATACACACTCTGGGGACATCAGATACCTATTTTATATCATGTGAAAAGGGGCATAATAGGTGCCCTTTAAAATATTGATAAAAACCTGCTCTTATTCCCAGAAGGCAGTATGCCCCCGGTGGACACATAGTGCCAGTGCTGTTGTCAGTGGGGTTGGGAACTGTTGCTTGCACAAAACAGAGGAATCCAGGGGCACAGGGCCCAGAGGGCTCGGAGAGACCATCTGAACCGCAGAAATATCCCATAGGGCACACCAGACACTGCTCTGCAATTATACAAAAAATATATAAAATAAGCATGATAGAAATGGAAAAATGCATTTATTAATGTTCCTCACTTATTGCAGTACAATAGAGAATACATCACCTGCTGAAATGAGGCCTAGAGAATCACTGTATGTGCCTTTGGGACATGGAACTGGGTTTCCAGGCTGAGTCTCATTGGGGCAGTAAAAGCCTTCAGGACAGACCAAAGGAGTGCTGACCCCCGTAGAGCCGCTTGTGAGGTTGATGCAGTGGAAACCAGGAGGACAGGGTTTACACTCGCTCTGCCCCCTCTGATCCTGAAACTGACCTGCGATATAAAAAGACCAATGACAACAATCACGTTTGTATTTCACCTCTTCTAAAAAGTGTAGTAACTACACTGAAATGGAGCCCTACAAAGTCAATGGAGCATTACCTTGAGGTCACAGAGCAGACAGTATATATCCAAAATAGAGTATTACAGTACCTCCAGGGCAAGGCATGCAATCATCTGTGCCCTTTCCCCCACTATCAGAGCGCTGGCTGCCCACTGGACAGGGAGTTGGCACAGCGCTACCAATCTCACAATAGTGACCGGGAGGACAAATATCGCCATAAACGGCTGACAGAGGAGCTGGAGTCGGAGATCCCTCACTGCAGTAAAACCCTGTGAGAATACAACATGTCATATTAATAAGAATCTACAAGAAGTCCTGTGAAGGCTTAAAAACTGTCTGCCGTAGAGTTGTATTCAAACCTGATAAGCAGGGTCCACTGACTGAGGTCAGGCTTGGTTCTGAGCAATAAAACCCGGGTGTGCAGTTTTGGCACTGACTTATGTTGGATAGTTGATGCAGATTGCTGTAAAACAATTTATTTTATTTAATAGAATGAGATTTTTTAAATTGATTTAAAAACAATATTTTATAACGTAAAATGTTCTCATTTTTTCATTTGTTTTGTACTATTATGTGTCACACTGGTACCTAAATGTGCCCTTGGGACAAGGTATTGCAGCAAAACTTCCGGCTGGACAATATGATCCAGATGGACATGGTATTCCAGTCTCATTATCATTTGGGGAGGGAGTGACGGCTCCTCCAAAACACAAGAATCCAGCACTGCAAGGGCCAGTTGGTGACACATTCCCTGGACAAACAAACAAATATCAGCTCCACATATAAGACAGAGCAGGATTAGCATGTTCTCTGGGGAAAATAATCATTGTTCATGCGTCATACCTGAGCCTATACAATAGGTCCCAGGGTCACATTGAGAGCATTCAGAAGACTCGGCCAATCCAGACCGGTTCCCATAACTCCCTGGAGGACATGGATGTTGACTGGATGCTCCGATTGGACAATAAAATCCTGGCTGACATGGGAATGGGTGTGTCATACCTAGTACAAGAAATACATCCTTAAGCAAAGGCATATATTTCATCTGTTCATTTATTGAGGAAATTTTATTTGTACCGTTCTCAGGGCAGAAAAAGCAGGCAGGGCACAGTTCACATCCATGCTGGCCGAGACTGGGCTGAAAGCTACCTGGGAAACATGGCCTCTCCATGATGCTGCCCTGTTAGAGCGGGAACAACATGAGTATGTTTTGTAAAAGTCACACTGCCATTATAAGATATTTAAATTAATTAAAAAAATTAGGATTTAAAGGGATAGTTCACTTTAAAATGAAAATTCTGTCATCATATACTCACCTTCAAGTTGTTTCAAACCTGTATGCATTTCTTTCTTCTGCTGAACACAAAGGAAGATATTTTGAAGAATGTCAGTAACCAAACAGTTAACTGGTCCCATTGACTTCCATAGTATTTTTTTTCCTACTATGGAAGTCAATGGGACCAGTTAACTGTTTGGTTACTGACATTCTTCAAAATATCTTCCTTTGTGTTCAGCAGAAGAAAGAAATTCATACAGGTTTGAAACAACTTGAGGGTGAGTATATGATGAGTGAACTATCCCTTTAAATTAACAAGTCAGTTTAGTAAATTCATGCCATTTCAATTTTGTTAAAATACACTTTTACAGAGTTTGGGTCACTCAAAATGTAACATTTCAGTCATGAAAAAGACTTCAAATACTACAGAAACCCCATATAAAAGACATAATTATCTAACAACATTAAATAATAAAATGATGAGAATATTTTATAATGTTATATTTAAAAAAAAAAATATATATATATATAAATTTGAATTTGTACACCATATCTAGTATAACTTCTTTGACTTTTAAAGGTACTGTATATAATTTTATAAATGAAATATTATTTCATTTTTCAGGTTAAACAAGACCTAAGAAGTGAATTTTATTCTTGAATTATTATTAATATTTTAATAATATACATAAAAAAGGTTTGTCCCTGTATTCTGGTGCCATTAATGTTATAAATAAATATGTTTAAAGTTGTTCAAATGTGCATGTTCAATTGAGCAAAAAGCAAACAATATATTTGAATCACATACAAATAAAAAATGTGTCCCTGTATTTTGTATAAACAAATAAATAAATAAATTCTGTTGTGCGTAAGGTTTTTTACTTACCCTTTCACAGAAGTGGCCTGCACCACACACATACTCTGGTGGTCTGGATGTGTTCTGTCCTCCAGGGCAGTAATAGCCCTCAGAGCACAGACCAGAGGGCTCAGTTAGGCCTCTTCGCTCACAGAAATATCCCGGTGGACATTCAAGGCAATCTTCTGCACCGGATGCACCAGCAGATCCTGGTGAGTATTAAACAATAAAACCATAAAGCTTCAAAGAGTTCAAACCAGAAAAGTGACTTGTCCTACCAGAAAATAGCTAAAAAAAGCTTTTTAATTGGTTAATGGCAGGTAAAATGTTAATAGGCAATAAAGACGGGATGTCAAACAACATCTACGCATTCTTCTTAAATAAACTGCATTATGGGTATACAGAAAGATTTGTAGACTGTAACTATGAAGCAATGCTGGTAAATACTGAAGCTAAATTGAATATGCATCTTGCAAAATAATGAAAATGTTCACTGATCCTTCTAGCTCTAGCTTCTAGCTTCACTTACTACAAATTGTGCTTTGTGGACAGGGCAGGGGTAGTGGTGTGCCTCGGGGACAGTAGTGTCCAGGAGGACAAAGCACAGCACTAGGATTTGAGGATCCTGCGGGGCAGAAGAATCCAGCCAAACAGAGGCCTACAGGAGTGTGCAGGCCAGTCTGATTACAATAAGAGCCTGAATCACAGGGCTGGGGAAGAGACGAACCCACTGGGCAATAAGACCCTGTAGAAATGATTCATTGAGCTTTAGCCATCAGAACATAATCATCATGATCTTATACAGATAGAGATGGCCGACATCCATTAAAGAGATAGTTCACCATAAAAAAAAAAAAGAAAAGAAAATTCGGTCTTGATATACTTCGAAATAGTGATGTCTGATTTGTGAATAAATCGTCCTTTTGAGTCAGAACTTTTCAATGAATGGGTTCACAACTGGTCTGAATGAATCGAACAACATTACTCTGTCATAAACTTTAAAGCTGGATGTGAAGTTTTTTAGTGAATAATGGCAAACTTTCTGGTCTGTTGCTCACCCAGAAGAATAACATGATATCAGAAGATTTGGAATATTGTGCACAAGTCATATAAACTACATTTATGATGAATTTCTGGTGCATTTGCATCCTTTTTTAAAGCTTGACATCTCCAGTTCTAGTTCATTGTAACAGCATAGAAAAGACTGACCAGCAAATTCTTTGAAATACTTCCTTTTGTGTTCAGAAAAAAGTTTGCAACGCCAATGACGTTAGTCAAAAAAATTATGCTTTTTTTATTTTTGGGTGAACAATCCTTTTAATACAATGTTAAAGAAGCCTTTTATTAACAAATATATCAGTGTGCATTGCGTACCTGTAGGACACAGGTCCCCTTTGAAACCAGTACATGATTCTGTGATTTGTAGACGTAATTCTGAATAACCCTCAGACTCGGATAAATCGAATAGAGGTCTGGGATCCAGGTCATCCCAGACTCCGGCACCATCTCCTTGAAAAAGTGTCAGTCAGTTTTAACAGCCTCATCCGTTACCATATAAATTATTTAGTACTTGGAATCCTACCTGGAATGTGAATTGAACAGGTTATATTGTGCTTCAGAAGGCAAAGATCATACTTTTGGAGGTGGGATAAAGTTATGAGGTCACAAAAACAGGTCCTCTGAGAGAATGTGGCCTGAGGTACGGCAGTATCTGCACCTCCGACGCAATAATGACCTGGAGCGCAAAACCCTGCAGAAGGGCAAAAATAACATATGCATCACTTCTCATCATCATTCAGCTGAATTATTTTGTGGTTTACGGTGTAATATTTATTATCTGCCAACCTGAGGGCTGAGAGGAGCCTGGTGCAATGCAATATCTGCTTGGAGGGCAAGGGGAGCAGTCATTAGAGGAGGTGGCCCCTTTGTCCTGGAGAATAAAACCAACAGGACAGGGTAACGGAGCACTGCTCTGCTCAGGGCAGTAATATCCTGCCGGACATATATCTCCATACATCTGAGAGACTGGGGCAGGCTCTGTGGCCCCAGATGAGCAGAAATGACCTTTATGGAGGGAGAACCAGATGTAAAATTAAGATATACACCACCAGAACAGATTCTAATGGGAATCTCTGTGGCGCTGACCCGCGGAGCAGGGTCCGGAGGGGCTGATTAGTGCGCTGGTGTTACAGTAGAATCCAGGAGGACATGGAGAGCAATCCAGCAATGATTGCAACCCCTCAATCATATTCGCAGTGCCCGGAGGGCAAGGAAGTGGGGTGGTGCAACCCTCCATACAGTATAAACCTCGTAGAAGAAAAAGCATATAGTACGGTAAAAATAATACAATTCGCTTAGTTGAATAATTAATTATGTTTCTTTAAAAATAAAAATATGCTGATTTTAATTTAAAGAAAAATGAGAATGTGGTAATGAGAATTGGGAGGTAAAATTGTCCTGAAAACAATGTCAATACTTAATTTCCTTTGTAAAATACATTTGACAATTTTTCTTATGAATTTGGGGAGAAATATGACCGAGACATTTCTTGAAAGTCAAGAAACCTGTCAGGAAAATGACTAGGTCATATTTCACGCGTGAATCTAAATTTTGAAACTTATTTTTAGGACCATATAGATCTAAAATTTTATTTAAAAAAAAATGTATTACTGTAATTTGAAAAAAATTCTGTATTATTGTAGTGAAAATCATAATTGATAATGAGAATAGTAAATGTAAAACATTAAATGTCGGCTTTTTTATGCTTCCATTTCTTGGCATGCAGGGAATCTGACAACAACAACAAAAATCTCCATGTCATATTTCAATCAAAAATAATTTTATTTATTAATTTTCTTATTTCAAAATGTATTTCTTCTTTTTTTATTAAATTTTGCTCGAAGACAATTATTCCCTTTTTTTAGATCCATTAAGATTTTAGAAATTAAAATGTGCTTATTTCAAATTTGTGTTACAGTATTGTTTCACTGTAATGTAAAAAAAGACCCTGTAGTAACATAAAACATCAGGATAGTAACTATAAAAATGTATGATAAACAATGCGTAATTATCCTAAAAATAATACATAGATTAGTCAAGGCAAATTATAAATGTAGGCTTCATTTTTTCTTAAAGGAACACTCCACCATTTTTTGAAATAGGGCTTATTCACCTTCTTTCCTACATTTAGATAGGTGGGCAAATGCATTTTTGTCTCAGTGCATGCATTGTTTTAGTTTGACAGGGTCGGCGCTAGCTTAGCTTAGCATAATGAATGGAATCCTTTGTTGCCAACTAGCATGTCCTTAGTAAAAGTGATATAAAAAAAAAAAAAAACACCTAATTACTTCTTGTGGCCTGCGTATTCACAACGAGTACAAATAGCGATGCAGATTAACACTAGGCGATTTCCTAGGCAGATATTGACTTATATATTAAGGACTACATTAGGTGATATCTCTGCGCCCAAGTAGCAGTGCTTCGCCTGTGCTTCCCCCTAATATAGTCCCAAGTCAATATCTGCATAGGAAATCGTCTAGTGTTAATCTGCATCGCTATTTGTACTCGTTGTGAATACACAGGCCACAAGAAGTAATTAGGTGGTTTTTATTTATTTTTTATATCACTTTTACTAAGGACATGCTAGCTGGCAACAAAGGATTCCATTCATTAGGCTAAGCTAAGCTAGCGCCGACCCTGTCAAACTAAAACAATGCATGCACTGAGACAAAAATGCATTTGCACACCTATCTAAATGTAGGAAAGAAGGTGAATAAGCCCCATTTCAAAAAACGGTGGAGTGTTCCTTTAATAAAAAACATTTACTTATTTGTTTTCTTTATGATGTTAGGGTGAAATATGACCCAGACATTCCTTAAGAGGCTTAGAAAGACTCACCCATATAATATTTACCTGGTGGGCATGGTTGACAGGAAGGCTGGGATGGCAGAGGCTGATAAGTACCAGGCGAACAGATGGCAGGCTTGACGCTGCCATACGGACATGCGTGACCAGACGGACAATGACGGTCTGAACAGACAGATCATAAAGGTAAGAGACAGGCAGTATAAAAATAAACAATGTCTAGACATATTATTGCAGCAGTACTAAATAATTCAGACAGCACTAGGGCAACCCTGTAAAGATGCTATGGCGAGTCACTAAGATAAATGGAAGGAGGAAGCAGACACTCTCTATTTATTAAACCTGCTCAGCACTGTGTACATCCAGTAGCCCAGTTTAACTGATGCCCAGAGGACAATATGGATTTCTGCTTTGTCAGTGTTGCTTCCTACCAGGTTGATGTCCTGTTACAGAACCTGCCGGACAGAAGCTGCCCTCAGGACAGCGGAGCTCTGCAGAGCTCTGACCCCAGTCTGGACAGTAGAATCCAGGGGTACATGGATGACACTCTGTCTCAGACACACCACCACGCTGGCCTAGGAATGAACCTATAATATAGAACAATCAGAGATCATTTGATTAAACGCAATTAGAGAGATACTAACAAAATACTGTCAAGTTGGATGTCGATTATTCTTCTGTAAATCAAACTGGAGGTGACATAGTAACGTTTCTTAGAAACATTACAAGATTTGCTTTGCTACAAGGAATAGTTAAACCAAAAAAGGAAATTGCCATTATTTACGTGCCATTGCTCTTTTTTCAGTGGAAACAAAAGGAGATGAAAATAAAAATTGTAATATTGTGAAATATTATTACCATTTGAAATAACTGTTTTTTATTGCAATATATTTAAAAATATTACTTATTTCTGTGATATCAAAGCTGAATTTTCAGCAGCAATTATTTTATTCTTCAGTGTCACATGATCCTCCATAAGTTTTTCTAATATGCTAATCTGGTGCATTTCTTATAATTGTCACTGTTCCACATGTTTTTGTGGAAACCTTGATAAAAAAAATCAGTATTTTTTGATGAATAGAAAGTTCAAAGAACAGCATTTATTTGAAACAGAAATAGAAATCTTTTGCAACATCATAAATCTCTTAACTGTCACTTTTGATACATTCAATGCATCCTTTCTAAGTAAAAGTATTGATTTGCTTGAACAATAGAATATGAAAGCATATCGTGGTCAGCAGCCAAAAAGTTCCAAAAAGGATAAAAAATAAAACTACTTGTGTGTTATATTCCAAGTCCTCTTATACTATACGATTGCATTGTGTGAGGAACAGACCAAAATCAAGGTCATTTTTTTCACAGAAAATCCTCCATTTTAGAGCTTGAAAACTACTCGTCACTATATCCTTTCAAGTATTGTATGAAAAAGAGCAGCGTGAACATTATGTTAAACGTCTCCTTTTTGTCCCACAGAAAAAAGAAAATCAGTGAGTTAATGATTCAAATTTTAGTTCAAACTCTACCTGGTGGGCAGGGTTCTGGTCGTGCACTGCCAATCGGGCAGTAGTGCCCTGCAGGACAGACATCCCCAATGAACTGAATCTGAGAACGGACATCCTCCGCTATACAAGCCCCAGGTCCTTCACCATCTGAAGCAAATTCAACTAATTACCGTTGCAATGCTTAGACTCACTACCATGATCAAACACTGCGGTAAGTGGAGAAAATGACCTGTGTTGTTGTAGTACTGAGGCGTAGGGGTGTGTGATCCTTGAATACAGTAGTATCCAGGACTACAGGGCCCAGAGGGTGAACTCAGCCCTGGTTCTGCACAGTACTGTCCTGATGTGCACGACTGACACATCACTACAGATGCTGCTCCTATTCAAACACCCACAATGTTAGTTCCATTCATCCATATTGAACAGCGCAAGCATGCTACATATGCTGGAAAAAGACCTTCTAATGAGCCAAATGTGCCCAGAGGACAGGGCTCCATATGGCTGGCACCCGGTGGGCAATAGAAGCCAGCTGTGCATCTTCCTCCCGTGGAATCTCCAACTGGCTCTGAGAGCGAGGCACCCAGGTTGCAAACATAACTGCAAAATCCAAGACATTAGCATGAGAAAACAGGCCTATATTATTCACCAGGACATTTGAGTGGAATAAACTCACCCTGGAGAACAGTTGCCTGTAGGGGTGTCCAGGCCAGAGGAGCTGCAGTATTTACCAGGGGGGCAGGGGACACACTGATCCTTCCTGGACAGGCCTAACTGGCCATTAAAAGTGCCCACAGGGCAGGGGAAGCTCACTCCGGACTCTGAGCCTGTTCAAAGTACAAAGAATAGAGTAAAAAAGGGTTCAAGTGTCCTCGTCATGTACTCAGAGTAATTTTGTCAGTACCTGGAGGGCAGTAATATCCCTTAGGACAAGGCACAGGTATAGAGGTTCCTTCTGTTACTGTGTCTGAACCAGCACAAAAATATCCAGCCGGACACACAGAACATTCTGCCTATGGATATGAAGTAGATGAAGTATTTATCTTTAGGCTTTCATTTTATGTTACCATGCCTTTATCACTTATTTTTATATAGATATTTTATTGTTTTATTTGCCCCAAACTTATAGTTTCAATCTTAAAATATGAAATCATACATAATACAAATCTGATACATTATATATTTAAAACTATATTCATTTAAACAAAGTGAAACCATTTTAATGTTTATAAATTTCACATTATGGGGATCACATTATGAAATAAATGTTTTTCTCCAAAACACGTTGGGAACAATTATTTGCCCCCTTTTATTAAATACTTGTTGCAACCTCCTTTTTCCAAGATAACAGCTCTGAGTCTTCTCCTATAATGCCTGATGAGTTTGGAGAACACCTGACAGGAGATCAGAGACCATTCCTCCATTCAGAATCTCTCCAGATCCTTCAGATTCCCAGATCCATGTTGGTGCTGCTTCTCTTCAGTTCAGCCCACTCATTTTCTATAGGGTTCAGGTCTGGGACTGGGATGGCCATTGCAGATGCTTAGTTTTGTGCTCAGTGACACATTTTTGTTTTGATTTTGATGTTTGTTGTTGGATCACTGTCCTGTTGGAAGATCCAAACATGGCCCATTATAAGTTTTCTAGCAGAGGTTGTCAGGTTTAGATTTTTGATCTGTTGGTATTTGATCGAATCCATGATGCCATGTATTTGAATAAGAAGTCCAGGACCTCTGGCAGAAAATTAGGCCCACTTTTTTTTATCCCTGTATGAACCAAACCCATCTTAAGTGTTTGCTGCCAAAAAAGCTATTTTTTTGTTTCATCTGACCACAGAACCCGTCCCGTAAGAAGTTCCAGTAGTGTCAGTTAGTTTTCAAACGTTTTATGGACAGATGAAACAAAAAAGAAAGAGCTTTTTGAAGCTGAACTGAAGAGGAGAAGTGCCAACATGAGCTTGTGAATCTGAAGGATCTGGAGAGATTCTGTATGGAGGAATGGTCTCTGATCTCCTGTCAGGTGTTCTCCAAACTCATCAGGCATTATAGGAGAAGACTCAGAGCTGTTATCTTGGAAAAAGGAGGTTGCAAAAAGTATTAAATAAAAGGGGGCAAATAATTGTTCCCAATGTGTTTTGGAAAAAAACATTTATTTTTATAATGTATTTCCCCCCAACTTTCAATTATTTTACTTCAATAAAAGGTTAGGTTTTTTTTTTTTTTTTATAAAATATCAAAAGGATAAACAATGCAGATTTATTTTTTACAGCCATCTTTGATCATATTTACCAAGGGGGGCAAATAATTATGACCAGCACTGTACACCATGCTA
Organism: Abramis brama; assembly: GCF_963993115.1. Taxonomy (NCBI): domain Eukaryota; kingdom Metazoa; phylum Chordata; class Actinopteri; order Cypriniformes; family Leuciscidae; genus Abramis; species Abramis brama. The sequence continues at coordinate 18,292,253 of NC_139972.1, forward strand.
GAAAATTTGCTATATAAATAAGTAGTCTATCATTTTACTCAACCATTGCTCATTTTAATTTTACATAAACATAATTTCCACTATAGAATGCTGTTAAACACAATACATTGTTTGAGATGGGAAATCAGTTTTGTTTTAGTATTAATTAAATACTATTATCGTCTTCATTAATATTTTGAATTAGCTTTTATTTTTATATTTTTTTATTTTTTATTTTAGTTTGTATCAGTAATTTTATGTGCTTTTGTGATTTCTATTTAGCTTTAATTTATTTTCAATTCAGTTTTAGTTGTAGTAATTTTACTTTTTCCAACTTAAATTTACTTTATTTCAGTTAGTTGCCAAATCAACACTTCTCATTTATCATCCAATATTTATATTTTATTTCAGCTTTATTTCAATTAATGTTTTTTAATACTTTAAACAGCTTTTATTTTAGTTTAACTTAATAAAAAAAAAACACTTATGGTAATGCTAAAGAGAAACACCTTTTTATGTTACAAATTTTAAGGTGGCATTAAACAATCTCAACTGACCTGCCCCTGGAGGCTCTGGAAAGTCCCAAGGGGGCAGGGGATCTGGGTAGGTCTGCCAGGTGGACACATATGTCCAGGTGAGCAGATGTAGTCAGCAGGCTGGCTGGAATTTTGGCCATGTGGGCAGTAGTAGCCTATCTGGCACACATGAGAAGGGGAGGAGAGACCCCTACTGGAACAAGCAGATCCTACAAAGAAAATGTCCACAAATCAGTAGAAACGAAGTGATCTAAAAGGAAGTCTGAAGTCTCCAAAAGAGGAGCACTGACCTGGAGGGCAGGGCAGACAGTCAGACAGCTTAGTGTTCTGGCTGCTGTTGCTATAGCGGCCTGGTGGACAAGGCTCAGGGGATGAGGACCCTACCGGACAGTAGTGTCCTTGAGGACATTTACCACCTGTCCCTCCATCCACGGGTGTGGAGGACACGGCTCCTGAGAGACAAAAGTGCCCAGCTGCACATGGTCCAGACACAGCACTCTGTCCAGGAGACTCGCAGAAGAAACCTGCCGGGTGGAAAGTTTGTAGGAAATTTCACAGCTGAGATTTGACAGACGCTGAAAGAAGCACAAGGGGCTGCAACTGAAAATGGTATTACGCAAATGCTGTGAAGAAATAGGGCAGCGTGACCCTCTGAGAATAAGAGATGAGTAACTCTGAGAAATAACTCAATAGGAGTGCAGTCGCTTGTAGAAATGGTACCTGGAGGGCAGGGAAAACAGTCTTCACGGCTGGTCATCCTTGTATGTGGATTAATAGTCCCTGCTGGACAGGGGTGCTGATTTTGTAGATGGGTGCCCGTCGGGCAATAATGGCCTACTGGGCAATCAATGCCCTCAGAAGAGGAACCATAGGCAGGACAGTAGTAACTGTGAGTGAAAAGAGATATTTACTTCACAATGAATGACTTGATGGTAAACAGAATGCAAAATTAATGACAGGCTTCATGAACACTCCACTGTCTGCTATTGGGCGATCAAACAAATAGCCCCGCCCCCAAACTCACAACAGTGCAACTTTGCTTTTCCAGTGGCCTTGATTCATTTGTCCCATAGGGATTTTTAAAATTTCTTCTTTCTTATAAGCCATGAACCAGATCAACCAGCTACGAGGCCATTCACAACATTACAAACTTAGATTTGAAGCATAAAAGTATTTAAAAACCAGACAAAAAGACAAAGGTACAAGACTGTGCAATTAACGGGTTTAATGAGGGAAAGAACTACAATCCCATGAAGCATTGCGAACAACACAGCTGAAATAAAAACGATGGAGAAAAATAAAACCATGCTTGTTTTTTGCAGAATCATGGGTAATGACGTAGTTTTCACCAGGAATTCCACAGTGAAACGTGATCATTTACGTTGAAATAATGTGGGCTGATGGCTCTGCACAATCTGGGATAGTAGATCCCCCCCCCCCGATACAGTTCACCTTTAAATGTTAACCATTTTTGTAAATGTATAAGTGTATCTACCCCTGGGGACACAGGCTGCAGCTGCCCTGTCGCTCTCTACTGCTGATGGATCCTTCTGGACAGATTTGAGGAGCGCTGGAGCCTCTAGAGCAAAAATAACCTGCGCGGGAGCGGAAAACAGGATGAGGTGGGCCGGTGTGAGGGGAAGGTGGGTGTTTTTAATCTGCCCTGAATTGGGGATCTGTCATTTACCTGTCGGACACGGTCCTCCTCTGTGATCGTTGATTGGGCTGTTGGGGAGTACGGCTCCCTGTTTGCAGTAAAAACCTTCCCAGCATTCTCCGCTGGGTGAAGCCAGCCCAGATATGTCACAATAATGACCAGCAGAACATGACAAACACTCTTCCTTTAAGAGAAGGTATCCATGGTCCTTACAGATGTAATAGGACAATAGGACTTGTGTGGTCTCATGCTGTTATAAATAGAGAAATTCCTCTTACCACTTTGATCAGTTTGGTTTTATTACTGAAAGTGCCCTCTGGACAAGGCTGAGGTTGAGTGGTGCCTTGTGGGCAAAAGTGACCCACAGGACAAGGTCCTCCTGCTCCTTGGAGAAAAAAAAGCATTATTAAATTCTATTTTATATATATTTATAAAGTCTTCATATAAGGCAAAAACAATGTGATGTTGCCTTTTCAAAAACTGTTTCCAGAAATTTATTTGAATATATTTAATTATTAAAAAATTAAATACTGTATTCACATCTTTCATTCAGAATTTTTTTATGTAATAACCCTAAATGATCTAAAATTCTCCAAATCCGTGGATGTAAACCCAGCTACCTGCAGACTGCGTGTGAGGTTGAGGTGAGATGTTTCCATGCATGCAGTAATATCCCTCAGAGCATTCTCCTGTGACAGAGGTGGAGTTCAGAAGAGGGCAGTAGTGTCCTCCATCACATTCCCTACACTCAGAGAGGACACTCAAACCAGAGTCAGGACTGTATGTCCCTGCTGGACAAGGCCTCCAGTCATACCCTGTGCCTTCAGGACAATAGAAACCTACAGGCAGACATAAGATAACAGCTTAAATATGATTGCTGGATTTGGATGAAATCAGTCAGCATGTTTGTGTATTGTCTCTCTCCACTGTGTGGTGCTGTTTACAAATTAATTGAGTTTCTTGGACTTAGACTTAGGAAGTAACCTATTGACACTACTTTCACTACTATTCTAGCAGTAACATAAAATGGATATGTTCGGAATAGCATACTACTATACTATTATTACCATATCTGTTGTAAATAGTATAGTGTATAATATTGTAAATATTCTGTATAAAAGCAGAACTGGAACTGAAAGTAATAGCAGCTTTGTAGAGAGAGAGAGAGAGATTTATATTAATCATTATTTGATCTTATAGCCAAGTTGTTTTAACATAAAACATTAATACACAATAACAATTATTAATTACAAATTGATAACTGGATGAGGACAGAAATGTAGCACACTACTGTTTAAAACATGAACAGTTGCATAATGCATACTGTTTCACGTACTTTTGTTAAAATGTAGGCAGTATATGCTGTGCAGCATCCAGTAAGCAGAACACTAGTACTCCATTCCGAACATAGCCAACGAGAGACCAAAGCACCAACCAGCTGGGCACAGCAGCCGGGCTCCATCCACACAGTACCAGCCAGCTGTGCAGGGCCAGCACTGGGAGGCTTGAGTGACGGTTACAAAAGTCCCAGGATCACATGGAACAGGGTGAGTGGTTCCTGGAGGGCAGTAGTGACCCACTGGACAGATGTGGCCGGAGACCCCATCAGTGGGAGTGGGAGTCTCAGCTTTCTCAGCACAATAAAACCTTTTGGGGGCATATGATGCCATACGTTAAACTGGGCATCTGTGTTGCAATTGTACTGTGCATATTGTTTTGCACATACCCATCTGAGCAGAGTCCACTGGGTTCTTTCAGACCGGTAGAGGCACAGTAAAACCCTCCAGGGCATGACTGGCACTCCTCAGCACTCCTCAGTCCTGTACTATTAGACCACGTTCCCACCGGACAGGGCATAGGACTGGCAGTGCCTATAGTAACACAGGGAGACCTTTAAAACACTTTTATGAATGAAATCACATCAGTAGTGTACCATAAGTTCAAATATCATACCAGTGTAACATGTTCAAAAGTTCTTCACATGCTGTGATATTTAATTTAACAGAATTAGGTAAACAGCAAATAATATGTGTACAAAATATAAATATGTGAAATAATATGTGTAAATTACTTTATACTTTTATTACTTTACTAATACTGTACATTATATATATATTTTTTTTTTAGCTTTTTTGTGCTTTTTTGCGGACAGGACAGTGAAGATTGACAGGAAAGCTTTTGGGTGGAGAGAGAGGAATGGGATCAGCAAAGGACCTTTATTTTGGATTCGAACCCGGGTCGGCCAGAGGCACAGTTGCGCCATGTCAGTGCACTAACCACTATGCTATCAGCACCGACATTATGTTGTAGAATTTACTTGTAGAATTGAACATAACTGATTATTAGTTTCTAGTGTTTTATTTTTAATTTATGCCGACAAAAGATGTTATTTAGAGACAACAACTTTAGCAAATTTCTCATAAGACAGGATTGATAAAGGCTAATTCTGGTAGCTGAAATTTTTAAAACACCTTTAGGACAGTAGTGACCAGCTGGGCATGGGGCCCCTGTAGAGCCATCCATAGGACTGGGTGAATAGGAGCCCTCTCTGCACCAGAAACCAGCCAAACACAGTCCTACAAATACGCATTTGAACACAGGGCTTGTAAAGCAAGAATTTGGGGCATTTGTTTCAGAATCTTTACTGAAATGTCATCAGTCTCACCTGTAGGTTCTTCAAGTCCAACATCTGGACAGTAATGTCCTGACGGACACAACAGACAGTCACTTTGACTGTCCATGAGCTCACGGGGGTTATAGGTGCCGGCAGGGCATGGAAATTGTTTGGCAATACCAGCTCCTTCAGGACAGTAATGTCCCTTTGGACAAGGCTGCAGGACAGACATATTTACAGCCCCAAATGTCGCATCGCAATAAAAACCTGGTGTAGGAGAAAAAGGAAAAAAAACAGGATACAAGCTTCAGTATGAATTTCAGAAATAGAAATGTGGGAGTGTGTCACAGTTTGCTTTAGATAACTGCAGCTTGCCTGATACACAGATTGTACAGTTCGCCTGCTTCTGCTTGTCCTGATATGTCCCACTGGGACAAAAAATTGGGACAGGGCTTCCTGGGGGACAGTAATGACCGACCAGACATGGCAGAGCTAGGTCATCTGTCTGACCAGGCGGGCACCAGTAACCTACCGAAAAATCACAAGATGTAGAAATTGAAAGATGTAGAAATTGTGTTTAGTGCAGTGATAGTTGTTCTCACCCTCCCTGCAGGGGGCAGAAGGAGCCTGAAGGCCCACGGTAGCACAGTAGTATCCTGCTCTACAGGGCTGACACTTGTCCTTGCTTACAAGGCCCACTGCTGAGGAGAAAGTCCCCGCTGGACATGGCTGTGGTGCACTGGAGCCCTCCTCTGGGGAAAACAATAGATATTCAACTAAAATGTATTCGGGAATCTCAACTAAGGCTGGTTTAAGTGACATAAATCTTACCACAGTAAGTCCCTGGAGGGCAGATGTTGCCTGTAATGCCATCTATAGGCCTGGAGGAAGTGGCTTCTCTCGTGCAGTAATACCCAGGAGAGCACGGTCCACTCGGCAGGGCTAGACCTGTTTCAGAAGGTCAGGTTATAAGCAAACCGTTTTGCAAAAGCACACAAGGAATTCATTGCTTTGTATCTGGTGATTACGCACCGGTTGCATTGCAGAAAGCTCCTGGAGGGCAAGGTTGAGGCTCAGAGGTTCCTGATGGACAGTAAAACCCCTCCTGGCATCTGCCCCCAGTGGAGGAAGCAGGGCATAGGCAGTTAGCGTTAGTGTAGTTGTCCAGGTCAAAGGGCTGAGCGTTCCATGCAGCAGATACACAGAACCATCCTGTGTGATGAAGTCATTGGTTGAAATTCAAAATGTGTTCAATATTCAGTTGAAAATAGTCTCATTCAGGTGATGTACTAACCAGCTTTACATTTCCCAGACACAGCGGACAGGCGCTCTTTCTCACAGTAGTGCCCTGGAGGACAGGGTAAGCAGCTGTCCAGGCTGTGGGTCATCGGCTCGGGGTTGTAATAGCCTCGTGGGCAGGGGAACTGGGTGGCATGTTTTGTTCCTGTAAACAAAGACCAGCGCTGCATAATACTGAGGTGTGGTTTCTCTAATGAAAAGTGCATTTTGTCTAGTGAAGCAGTCAGATTTTTATTTATTTTTTAAAATTGTTTTAAGGATAGGAAAAAATCTGCCAGTGCCACAAGACAAAATGCACTTCAATACATGTATATGTTGTAACATTAAATCTTAATATTAAGATTATTAAATATTAGTTATGGTTGATATTAAAATGTATACTATTTTATACTTTTTTTGTCTAAATAAATTGAAAATAAAACATTAAAAAAAGGGCATCACAACATTATAATGTAATCAATGAAAAATTGATGGCTAAAAAATAAAATAAAAATTAGAAAATAAAAATTAGAAATTTGCTAATGGCATTTAACAGTGTTATAAATTATTAAGTGTTTTAATGTACAAATACAATACCATTCAAAAGTTTGGGGTCTTTTTAATGTTTTTGAAAGAAGACTCTTATGCTCACCAAGGCATATATATATATATATATATATATATACCAAAAAAAATAAAAAATTAACAAAATTAATAAGAAATTGAATATTTATTGTTAACAATTAAGGTATCTATCTAAATATAAAGTGTCCATCATATTTAATATTGACCTTATCTGGTGAATTTGTTTTAACGACTAATACTATTTTACTAATACTTTTTTGTATTGTAAGCAATAGTTTATATATCATTTTGTCTCTAACCATCAGGGCAGTAGAATCCAGGAGGGCAGGGGTACAGAGTGTATTTGCTGGTACTCTCTGGGCAATAGTATCCAGCGTGGCAGGGACTGCACTTAATCTGTCCTGTCAGGTTGGTATAAGTGCCCGCAGGGCAGGGAATAGGCACGGCACTGCCAGTGGGGCAGAAGTGCGCTTGAGGACAGAGACCACCTTCAGAATCAGAACCTGTACCAACCATAACACCACAGTCAATAGTAGAATACAAACAGACAATGAGCTAATGACGCTATCAAATTAACAAAAATGGTTGGATGGTCGCACCAGTGGATGACGATGCCCCGGCAGGGCAGTAGAACCCCTCTCGGCAGGGTCCAGATGGTCTACTCAAGCCAACCGAACCACAAAACTGCCCAGCAGGACACACAGTGCACCCCGATTTCTTAGTGGCATAAAGACTATAAAGACAAAAAAAGGAATCTGTTTATCTGTTCATTCACTCATATTAGTATGGTATGACCATTTGACCCTGTAATACGGTACCTGTTTGAAAAGGTGCCAAGTGGGCAGGGTAAAGGAAGGCTGGTGCCCTCGGGACAGTAATGACCCACAGGACACGGCCCACCCACCCCTGTGCTAATATTTGAATCAGGATTCTTGAAGTTTATGCCTGCAAAAGTCAAGAGAACCATAACCACACAACTGCTTAGATGCTATGATACAAATCAACAGAATGAGGTCACTAATTATTATAAAGCAAGATGTCGACATAACTGGACATACCTGTGAGGCAAAAATACCCAGCCTGGCAGGGACCAGTAGGTTCAACTAGTCCCCAATCTTCACAGTACATTCCTTAAAATGATAGGTGTGTATGATGAACATAATACTACACCAATGCTATTAAAACTGCCAAAGGTGTAAGTAAAGCAGGGGCACTGCTCTCACCAGCTGAGCACAGTAAACACTGCTCTACTTGGCTTTGTCCTGCTTTAGGGCTGTATGTGCCTGGAGGGCAAGGGAGGATGTCCTCCACAGTGCCACCCAGACAGTAATGTCCTTCTGGACACAACTGGAGCTCCTCCCCCTCCAGACACAGCCATCCAGTGGGACAGTCACTGCATTCTGCAGCACCTGTGTTCAGACACATTAACAATATAATGATCACAACTTACTTTATTATGCTTTGAGTTGACATTGTGAATGAGTTGACATGTGTATGAGCTGGCAGGGACCAGTTGAAGGCGAAGAACAGAAAAGATGAAAAGTATGTACTGCACTGGTGATGGTAAAGTATATAATTCAACGTTTTCTGGATACATCATAAAATTGTGTCTAAGAGCACAAAACTAATACCCTATGATAACATAATGGGTTGTGATAACCCAAAAAGCATGCTTGGATGCATACTTCAAAAATCCAAACTCTTTTAACATACTTTTTCAAAGTACTAAGGTTTGAGGCACAGTAATCCTAATCTTGCATTCTTGATACACCATCAGATTACAAATTACATTGTGAAGAAATATGTACTGCACTGGTAAATAACATACTATAACTGCGTCCCAATTTGCATACTATCCTTCCTAAATAGTATTCGAAAGTAAAATTAGTATAGGCTATCCCAGATCGTAGTATGTTGAATTAAGATACCCGAATGGTCTACTTTTTCTGGTTTCAATCCAAAGTGCAGATCCATGAATAACAGCTAATATTTCCCACAATCCATTCCGCGTTTGACGAGGATTCGATTAGAACTACAAACATGAGATAAAAAGTGTTAAAAACTACAAACATGGCAGATGTATGAGTCTGACAGTTAAAGAGTAACTAATGCCGCGTTCCAGGCAACCTGTAACCCATGTTTTTCCAACCTTATACCCGTGAAAGTGCACTGAAACGGAAGTCAAACCCGTGACTCCCACCCGTGAACTCGTACTAGATCGATGTACTCCCAGTTACGAGTTGGAAAAACACGGGTTACAGGTTGCCTGGAACGTGGCATAACCCCTGGTCAGAGCCTGACTCCACCCACTGGCAATATTTGAAAAATGCTGGAAAAGTAGGCAGAGCCCAGCGGAGGGGGGCGTGCATCTGAGACGCGTCTCTCTGTAGGCAAGGGCGTGGTTAGCTGGTACCCTCTGACGTCAGAGGGTACCACAACTTTCAATAAGAAAATTCAGCTGCAGTAACCACTGTTCAACCTGAAGAGGGCAGCACTCAGACGTTTTTACACCATATTTTGTAGAATTAAAACACTTTAAACACAAATGTCAAAAAAATTACTTGAATCAATGAACATCATTAATAAAGCCCCAGTCTTACAGATCATTAACTAAAAAAAGTTGTTTTAGGGTTTGTTTACCCTTTAAGTAGAGAGGTTTAGATAAAGGTGTTTGAGTGATTAATAATCAGTATCTAACCTGACTTAAAGATATTTATTAATTGTTCTCCACATTATATTTCACCTGCAACAACACTGTGAATTTTTATAAAGATACCTTTTTTTTCATTATCTTTTAAATGTATCATTATGCAAACACATTAGGAGTTCTCCTCATGAAAGACCCATGACTGGGAGATCAACATGTTACTACATTTCTCTCTGATACGGTAGGAAATTCAATTAAATTGAATGTGGAGGATTTTAACTGTGACAAGATGGTTGACAGGGCAGTTTAAACTGTGACAGAATGCATGTAACCAGAGGTGGACAAAGTACGCAACTTCCTTACTTGAGTGAAAGTACAGATACTACTGTTCAAATATTACTCCGTTACAAGTAAAAGTTGCAAAGGCCGATTTTTACTTAAGTAAAAGTACAGAAGAACTTGTTTTTAAAAGTACTTAAGTATCAAAAGTAAATGTCAATGCATTGTTTTTATTATTGTTGCATTGTTGTATGTAATACTTACAGTAGGCCTACCTTATGCCTCTTAATCTATGCCTGCCTACCTACCCTCATATCAATATCAAGTTTATTTCTAGAGCACAGTTCCAGTAGTGGGATTGAATGTGAGATTAAATAAGTGCACTCAATAATGTCCACAATGGTTTCGGACACCCAAATGGCTGTTCCCTCAAATATTGCCCTATTTAAAGTTTTTTGACTTTTAGTGTTATGTTAGCCTTACTGTTATCTATAAGCTAGTGTGCTCCAAAACAAAATTCACATTTAGAAGACCAAACCCAGAGCTGAAAATGAAAATGAGGTCGATGTCAGAATCCAACGGCAGATTGACATTTTTCTCCAATGTTGGACAGACGTATTGTGGTTGAAAATGAAAATTAGGTTGATGTCAGAAACCAACATCAGTCGGGTTCTGATGTCAAACCGACTTTCATTTCCAACCAAAATGCAACCCCTGCAACCAAAATCATCCCCTGACTGACATTACTACTTTCTACTCAAGGACCTTGACAGAATTGTAGTGGACTAAAAAGTACGATATTTGTCTTTCAAATGTAGTGAAGTTAAAGTAAAAAGTTTCCAGAAAAAATTATACTCAAGTAAAGTACAGATACTCAAAAAGTGTACTTAAGTACAGTACTCAAGTAAATGTACTTTGTAACTGTCCACCTCTGCATGTAACCAAGCGACAGAGTGGTACCAAAGCTTGCCTGTACACTGCTACACACTCAAAAGTATGTACTTTTTCTTCACAAAAACAGTACATACTTTTAGTATAAGTAGGTGAATTGGGACGCAGCATATGTTTTTTGTACTACAATTTCATGAAATTGATTATACCCCATCAGAGAAGAAAGGAACCAATTATACAACTCTGGAAAGTATTAACTCAAAAAGCATGCATGGAAGGATGCAAACCTCAAAAATCAAAGCTCTTTTGACACAACTTTTGATGTACTATGATTTTAAAACACATTGATTGATCCCAATCTTCTGTTATACTACATAGAATGCATAATATGTTAATTGGAATTCAAACTTTCGCAAATTATACTAAAACCACCATTAAAGGAATGTTTGATGTTTTAAGCCTCACAGATCTCTGGTTATAAACTCTGGAGATTCAGTTTCAGGAAAATGTATAAAAGTATACCTGTTAAGTATGTAAAGTAAATGTATACCTGTGGTATTTGAATGTGTTCCATCAGGGCAGTGTAGAGGCGATGTACAACCCTGTGGACAGTAATACCGTGCCGGACACCTGTTTCCTGTTGCCCCATCGTCAGGCATGGCCGTTTTAGCACCACCTGCACAATAAAACCCTATATGACAGAACAGTGGAGAACTCAGTTTTAAAAACAAAAGTCAATAATATGGAGGGATTGTGATATGAGATTATGAATGTGTACCTGGAGCACATATTCCAGTGGGCTGAATGAGGCCAGAGCTGTTGCAGAAGAATCCAGAAGGGCAGAGCCAACAGGAAGACACAGTCTGGGACCCCAATGCATTACTCCAGGTTCCAGGAGGACAGGGGTACTCATGAGGGTGTCTGGTGCCAGCTGGACAGTAATAACCCATGGGGCATATGTCACCATACCTGGAGCTAATCTGAAAGAAAATAATAATAATTGGATCACTGAGCTCGATATGAATCCCACTGATTAACGTGTGATAGATAGTATGTTGTTACCGGAGTGGCAATGTGGGATCCACCAGTGCAGTAAAAACCAGGCTCACATGGTCCTTGAGGAGCAGTTAGTCCAGGAGAGTGGCAGTACTGACCAGCATCACATGGGCCGCAGTGCTGCAGATCCTCCGCTCCTGAACTTGCAGAGTATGTACCCTTCATATATTGAAAAAAAAGGAATTCTCCATCACAGGAATAAATTACAATTTAAATTTATTAAAATAGAAAACAGTCATTTTACATTGTAATAATATTTCACAATATTACTGTATTTTTAATCAAATAAATGTAGCCTTGGTGAGCATAAAAGACTTTCAAAAGCATTATAAAATTCTAATATTGTATATTAGATGGAATATGAGGCTTCATACTCACAGGAGGGCATAGGTGAGCAATTAAGGAGCCAGCAGGGCAGAAGTGTCCAGGTGGGCACAGGGGCTGCTGGGATAGGCCTGTCCTGTTGCAAAGTCTTCCAGACTGGCACTCAATGCAAGAGTTGTAGCCTCTTCCCTGATGGAAAAGAAGTAAAACTCAATTAAATTAAAATGTTACTTGGTGTAAATTCTCTATCGCCGTGGCTTACTGGTTGGAAAGTTCCCATTGGGCACGGTTCAGCCCTCACAGCTCCTTCCAAAGTGTAGTGTCCCTCCTCAGCTTCATGTTGGACTGGTGTGGCTGAACCTCCACTGCAGTAATACCCCGCAGAGCACGGACCAGAAGGGGATGTAGAGTTTGTTCCTAAACAATAATAACTGAGAGAGCAACAAAAAAATGCATAAGAACTGGAATTCAAGATTTAAGAAGATAGTTTCAAGGGATAGTCCGCCAAAAAATGAAAATTCTGTCAATATTTACTCACCCTCATGTCGTTCCAAACCTGTGTGACTTTCTGTCTTATGTGGAGCATAAAAGAAGATATTTTGAGAAATGTCTCAATGAGGTCCAGTGTTGTTCGGTTCCCAACGTTCTTCAAAATCTCTTGTTTTGTGTTCCACAGAAAAAAAGGCATTCGGGTTTGGAACGAATTGAGAAAGTAAATAGTGACAGAAATTCATTTTTGGTTGAACTATCCCTTTAAGAAAGAGAATTGAATGTTTATTTATAACGTGCACAGTTTTGCAGTCATACCCTGGAGGACAGCGGACGCACTGCTCTGCATGTTGGAGACCAGTGCTATTGCTGTATGTTCCTGAAGGGCACGGCTGTGGGTGAACTGAGCTCGGTGGGCAGAAACTTCCAGCAGGACACACACCCCCTTTTTGGCCATCAGGAGGAATCTGTCAAGGCAAAAAAAATTAATTGATTATTAAAATAATCAAAAGCAAATTAAATTAAAATGAAATAAAAAAAATTGTAATAATCTTACAGGACTTCTAGATCCCTGTCTACAATAGAATCCTCCTTCACAGTTCCCCGTGGGCTCAGATTTGCCCAGTCCTGTGCAGTATTTCCCACCACTACATGGGGTGCACTGTGATGCTTTACTCAGGGCTGGCCGGGATCCATACGTGCCCTCTTCACATGGCTCTGGGACTGAGCTCCCCTCAGTACAATAGAAACCCTGAATATTAAAGCAAAGAAAATGCACTTTAGATACATACAAGCTGAATTTTCAGCATCATTACTCCAGTCTTCAGAGTCACATGATCCTTAAGAAATCAGTCTAATATGCTGATTTGGTGCTCAAAAAACATTTCTTATATTATAAATGTTCAAAACAGTTGTACTGCGTAATCATTTTGTGGAAACCAGTTTTTTTTTATTATTATTTATTGAATAAAAAAATCATCTTTTTAATAAAAAGAACAGCATTTAAAGGTGCAGTCTGTAAGAATGACAACTAGTGGTCGAAATAGGTACTGCAGTCCAATTCAATTCTCCCGCCACCTACTCCTCAGACTGGACGGTGCTCACACGGGTTGCCAGTTTGAGCACATGCAACAGGAACGTGCGCAATGGACAATGAAAATTGGCAAATTGGCAACGTGCAGTATCACAGACCAAAACAAAAACAAACATTCCAGCCTGGAAACGCACATTTCAAAGTAAAATTACTGGCTGTAGAAGTGTTTTTCAGAGAAACGAGTATGTGAACTTAGCATGTTTCCTAAATATTTGCAAACATATTATGGTATTTTTATGCTTTAGTAGAGTGAAAAAGTTACATACAGCACCTTTAATAATTTATTGTACATGATAAATGTATTTACTGTCACTTTTGGTCTATTTATTTTTTTATTCATTATTTATTTATTTCAAAAGAAAAAAATCTATTACACAGTAAAGTAAAAATGTTACAGCATGCCAACTTTTACATTTACCTGTGGACAGACTGTAGGAGAGTGTGTCGCCAGAGTAGGACAGTAGTGACCAGGAGGACATTCCACACAAGCTTCTCCTCCATGGCCATACGAGTCATTCCTGAAGAAGCCCGACTGACATGGAAACGAGTTTGGATGTCCGGTACCAAGAGGACAGAAGTATCCATCAGGACAGTTTCCTGTCTGATAGGAATAATATACATGTTAAAGGGATAGTTCACACAAATCCAACTCTTTTTCCATACAATGAAAGAGGATGGGAACCCTACACAGCAATGGTCACATTCAGTTATATTTTATGAACAAAAAAAGAGCAGCTTGGACATTCTTCTAGATAACTCCTTTTGTATTCAGGGAACAGTGTCAACTTGTGTAAAAGTTAAACATGACGGTTCATGCAAGTCGATGAGATGAATCAGTGTAACTCCACAACAACTGCATAAATGTGTCCACTAACCATTCAGAAACGTCCAGGTGCGTCTAAAAGTTGCAACCTCTTGAAGTGAGATTATTTGTATTTGTTATCGGGCGCAGCAGCTCATTTGCATTTAAAGGGACACACAAAAACGTTTTTGCTCACACCCAAAAAGGGGCAAATTTGACAAGCTATAATAAATTATTTGGGGGGTATTTTGAGCTGAAATTTCACAGACACATTCTGGGGACACCATAGATTTATATTACATCGTGTGAAAAGGGGCATAATATGTCACCTTTAAATGTAATGCATTACTATATTGTATTACTTGCTAAAAAGTAACTAATTGCGGTAGTAACTTTTCATGAAAATTGTTACTTTTGTGTTACTTTTTCTCACCTGGGCTGGGTTTGCTTGTTTGTTTTATAATAAAAAAACAAGAAAGTTATATTTTTGGCAAATGTAAAGGACCTTTCACATCAAAAGTGAAATTAATAAACCTCAGGCTGAAGGAAATGGAAATTCATGCCTGTACATTAGAGGGTACAGCTCAAACAAACCTTTCAGCTGTGCTGCTATTCTGGATTGCAGAAGAATAAGACACAGATGAAAGTTTGACACTTTTACTTCAACAATAAAAACAAAACAAAACAAAAACACAAATGTAATGTTTAACTAAAGTCATTTTTGCTTATTAGTATGGCTGAATTGGATCATCGAAAGTCAACAGCAAAGACATTAATAAAGTGAGATTAATTACATAAATGCCCAGGCGTAAGTCTAGTCCCAGACTAAAATTAATGTTTGTGCTGTCTTAACTGAAAGAAACTTACACAGAACCATAGTTTTGTCTGAAGATGCACACCAGTAATGTTATTCTCTAAAGCAAGTTTATAAACTCTACTGAAATGTCTTAATTTAACTAAGGCCTAATCCTGGTTTAATCTAAGCCCTGTCTGTGAAACCAGACCATCATGAAATTATCCCTTTAATAGACTAAATAATCAACAAACAGCTTTCAACGGTTTATACAAAAACTACAAGGAAGCCATACTGGTTCAATAATGGGATCTTCCTGGGAATTCTCTGTGTAGCAGTATTTTCCCTCCGGACACTTTGTGCAGTCTGAAGGGTCACGTAGACCTGGCTGTCGACTGTAGGTCCCTTTGGGGCACGGAACAGGATTAGGATCCTGATTAGGATGTAAATAATAGAAAAGAAAAGAATTGCTATGTTTCGTGCCATTTATCTTCTGACATGATGATTGACGATGGTTGTAATGTTTCTGACCCTTGAAATGATACTTACAACACTTCCACCAGGACAGTAAAAGCCGATTGGGCAGAAGACCGCTGAGCGCTGGGGTTCTCGATCCATGCCTTGAGAGCAGAGGAAACCCGGAGGGCAGACCATTACTCTGAGCATGGCTTCCTCACTGGTGGTCTCATCGCTGCAGTAGTGACCCGGCAAACACGGAAGACACTCCTCTGATCCCTCATCCTAAGGAAAAAGTGCAAGACAGAGAACCAGAAGAGAGGGAGATGGATAAATGAAATGATGTATTTATTTGTTACAGTAAGACAACATGCATTAGATTACAATGAGCTGTCCGGCTTACAGAATAACTTCCTGTTCCACAAACTTTTGGACTGACTGTGGCCGGATGAGGACAGAAGTAGCCGGCAGGACACACAGAACAATCTTCTGCTCTCCGTCCCCCTTTTATCTGACGAAATGTTGCCCTGGACACACAGGGAAAGTAAAATCCACTGAAGTCTTACCCAGCTTTATTTCAGCCAAATGGGACTGTTACTCACGGTGGACAGGAAGTGGGTTTGGATGTACCCTCCTTACAGTAATAGCCTTCTGGACAGACCAGACAGTCCTCTTTTCCACCATTACCTATCTTTGTGCTGTAGGTGCCTGGAGGGCATGGGTGCTGTGAGCCATATAATGTACCTGTAGATATACACACACAGTATGGGTGAATTCCAAACGCCGTTTTTGCACCCTTAAAGGGAACGCCATTTCTAGGGGAGTCACAAAACAAACTGAACAACTAAATTCCTTCACGAAGGGGCCCTTCCACAAGGGAACATGTGATGGTCACTTCAAGGAACTAATTTAATTGTTTATGGTCATGTGACCCAGGGTGACAAGTCCTTGTCCACAATTCATTTAAAATCTAGAGATAGTGGGAGTTGGAGTTAATGTATAAACAGAATTATTCAAATTGATTTTTTGTGATACTTTACACACATTTTTGTCATGCATTTCATATTGTTTAAAACATTTTCATAGGTAAGACATGTTTTTAGAGCTTTATGTGTTTAATGCTTAACTTATAAAGTTAACAGATCGGGAACACACACACATATAAAACATATTTTGAAAAACTTCATTATAAATGTACATGTACTTTTATATATACATACGTAATAACGTAATAACAATAATAATAATATTATTTTAAATATTTTGGTTAAAGTTCAGCTAAATATTTGATTGTCCTTCTAGTTCTAACTTTACATGGCCCTCTCACATCAAAAATTCAAATGAAATGCATATCATGAAAAAAAAAAATCCAGTCTGCTCAGAAATTCCATAAGATATCTCCAAAAGTGATTGATTATTTTAATGGCTGACTAACTTAAAATGAATGTTTTTCTTCAAAGTGGAAGAACATTCAGATATTCACAAAGCTTTAATACCTTCAGGGCAGTAGTGCCCAGAGTTGCATCTTCCAGATGGACCGCCCACTCCTGCTAAACAGTACCAGCCTTTTGGGCATGGCCGGCACTCACGCTCTGACTCCAGTCCACTTTGATCATTCCAGGTACCAGCGGGACACTTGTGCTGAGTGGGGAACATAGTGCCCGCAGGACAGTAATGCCCAGGAAAGCAAAAGAGTGGAGGCCTCTGGACACCACCCGTGCCTGTAAAGGCGAAAGTTGTTAAATAGTTAAAAATGAAAGGTAAATAAAACTTGTAAATGTATAAAGTACATGACATCCAGCTCTGAATGCACCTCTAAGACAGGCATAACGTGCAGGACACCGCTGGCACTGGGAGAGGTCAGTGAGGTCTGTGCGGTTACTAAGGGTACCGGGAGGGCAAGCACTGGATGGGTCGTTTGGTCGGGTAGAACCTGGTGGACACACAAACCTGAAAAAACACACAGAGATGTTTTGGACAGAAAAAAGATATAAAAATGTTCAAATCCTGCTGAACAGCTTTCAACCAGCTTTTATCAGCCAAAGATCCCAGCCTGACCAGACCTTTAAAGGGGTGGTTGATTATGATTTCACTTTTTTAACTTTAGTTAGTGTGTAATGTTGCTGTTTGAGCATAAACAACATCTACAAAGTTAGGACGCTCAAAGTTCAAAGCAAAGGGAGATATTTGCTTTTTTTTAAATTGCTTTTTAAAGACTACAACAAACGGCTGGTAGGGACTACATGACATTCCTCCAGGGTTAGTGACATCACCAACCCTAAAATTTACATAAACCCCGCCCCCTGAACACGATTCATAGATTATCAAGACAGAATATGCTAATCAATGACTAGAAGATAATTACACATAAGCTACATAAATTCATCAACTAAACATTCAGAAATGTCCTGTTGCTTTCTACATGTTGTCACTTCTTCTTGAGTCTCTCCATCATTGTCTGAATCCGATTTGAACATAAAAGGCTAAATGTTTTTGAAATTTTCAGTGCATGTCTGTGTAAGTGCAAGCTGTTGAGTGCAAGCCGCCCTCTGTGCGGGAGCAGCAGCTCATTTGCATTTAAAGGAACAGACACAAAACGGTGCGTTTTTGCTCACCCTCAAAAAAAATTTTTTTAACTTGCTATATACAAATATCTGTGGGGTATTTTGAGCTAAAACTTCACATACACACTCTGAAGACATCAAATACTTATTTTACATCTTGTGAAAAGGACATTATACCACCCCTTTAAATCAAGTACCTGCCCAAAACATAAAAAAAAAAAACATACCAGACTGGCCTGACAAGTCTGAGAAACAAGCTTAGACTGTTTTTGTTTTTTTTATTCTCGAGTACGAAAGACACTAACCCTGGCATACAATCCACATCAGGAAACTTCAGTGCAACTTGTGTGCATGATTTGCCCGGGTAGCAAGGCCTGCAGTCTGCCAGAGAATCCTGCCCCTCCAGAGGGTTAAAGGTGCCTGGCTGACAAGGCATAGGGTCACTTGTTCCCTCTGGACAATAGAAGCCCGGTGGACACTTTAAACAGTCCTTTACACCTATGATGAAAATAGAGACAAATATCAACCCAACAGCAAATTTAATTGTATGTGCTTTAATAAGATTGAAGATTTTGAGAAAGAAATCTTACTCAGCGCCCCCTGATGAGGGGTGAAGGTCCCTTGTGGGCATAAGGTCTCACTGAGTGTACCTGCTGGGCAGTACCTCCCACGGGCACAAAGCAAACCTGGACCTGCAGAACCTAAAATCAAGGATGGTTTAAAGTGTTCTGTCCTTTAGTCAATGTCTATTAGCTTTTGAGGATAGTGTACTCTTAGAAGTTCACTCTCAACTTTTATTCAAAAAATAAATAAATAAATATATATATATATATATATATATACATATATATATACACACACATGTACACACATACATTGTGTATACACACACACTATATACAGTATATATATTATAATGACTAGAGATCAGTTACTGTATACAAACAGCACTTAAATACAATCCCTTTTAGATTAATCTAAGTTTAGTACAACAATAAACTAAACCGAAATGGTGATGTGTTTTAGCATATGAGGAAAAAATTGCAAACAAATTTTCCATATTCTCTGCACTCCTGACCCACATCACACACTCTCTACAGCACTTTTCAGTCAGGAAACAGCTGAGGGCAGGAAACGGTTCAACAGCAGTCGTTCTTGTGGGTTTAGTCAAATAAAAGTTACATTGTACTATGATTTTTGCTAAACGCACTCAAAACATTTAAGTAATTAGACTGTTTCTACAAAAAGAGTATTGCTATGGAAACACAGATCACAGATAATATAATGACAACAAAAAGCAAAAGAAAATGTATAGTATGCGTGTGTATAAATGTGCGTGTATAATAAATGCGTGTGTATGAAAAATGCATGCGTGTGTATAAACGTGATCATCTATAAGTGTGTTATGGGTTCATGCCCTAACCTGTGGGACAGTAGCGACCCTCTGCACACCTCTTGCAAGCTGCCCTACTTGTCTGACCCAGTTGTCCTCCTGCGGTTCCAGCGGGGCAAGGTGACCCATGCGGCACACCCGTGCCCTCCTCACAGTAATACCCTTGAGGGCACAGAAACTGAGAGCTCGGCCTCCGAGAGGTGCCCTCCAAACAATAAAATCCTGGGAAGAACAAAACATTTCCAGCTATTATCATGCATATTCCAATTATTCATTATACAACACCTAGTTCTGGTCCTCGAGTTTGTATCTTTGTATCACTCCACTTTTCTGTTTGCGTGTTCCAGACAGAATGTCAATCTGTGTGTTAGTGGTGGGGATTTTACAGCGTCTCTTTCTGCAAGTTACATCATCACACCAGTAGGTGGCGACAAGTGACTGTCTTTATGAGTGAGTCATTGAATTCAACCAACCAATTCTTAAAAACACTCGTAACACTCACTCTTAACACTCACTTAAATCAGCAACGAAACAGCACAGGGACATGTAACAGTTCATTGTGCTTTGACTTTGTTTGGAACTACTTTAGCTGGTGAAGCAAAAAAAGATTAAATAATGTTCACATTAGTGAAATTTCGCTGGGGAAAAAAGTCCATTGTCTATTGTCAGTCATGTGGTGAGGTATGAAGCATTGCTCACATAGAAGCCACATCAACGCAGCAATTTCACGTGAAAAACCTGCAAAAAAACCTGCGAAATTCCTGATCGCACAGATTCTGATTAGAATCACTGGATTGCACTCGTGAGTTTTCGCCGCAGAAGGTTAAATGTGAGCTCACCTTAAAGGTACATTCATGCAATGTTATACTGCTTAATTGTCACATTAGCAAATAGACCCACAGGTAAAATGAAAACTGAGATCACTAAAAATATACTAATAAAAAATAAATATTAGTACCTGCAGGACAGATTGCACAGTCCCTCTCTCTCTGTAGCCCCTCCTTTGGTCCATAAGTTCCTGCCGGACACTGTATCGCAATATTTGCAACACAGTAATGCCCTGCAAAAAAAACATTAACACTCAAAATTGTGGTATTGAATGTGAAAAGCATGCAGCCCAACCTGAAATACTGCCTCACCTGCAGGACACACAACACAGTCTGATCTTTCTCCGTCTCTGTGTGTCCCAGGAGGACAGGAGATAAGCTGTCTTGACCTCTGACCAAGATGAGACTGTCCCCTTGACCAGACCGGAGTCACTGTACTCCTGTAGGCTGAGGAACCATTGCATTTTTTACACTCAGTCTGGCCCGGCATGTATGAATAATGGCCCACGGGACAAGGAAGAGGCGCGGACATCTTTTTGTACGGACAGTGGCTTCCTTAAAGAGAAAAATGAATATACTTTAAATGGATATACAAGGAATTATGTGTCTGTAAGTGTGTGTGCCTGTTGTGACATTGATGTGCGTGTTTATTTTGGCTTTAGCAGGTGCAAGTAAGACATCAATTGCATGTGAATTAAACATGGGAGTCCATGTTTACCTGTGGGACACAGGTGACATTGAGCACTGCACAGAGTGGAGTAGTAGCCTTCAGCACAGTCAACACACTCTGTCTGGTTAAAGTTTGGCTCTTCTCCAGGGCCACACTAAATGGTAAAACAAACAAATAAAAATGGTTTACGGTACAAAGATGAAATGTAAGATTACAAATATGGTAATTCACATCAGTTTGTACCCACCTTCATTTGAAAGCCCTCTATGCAAACAAAGCCAAAGGGGCATGGCAGGCACTGGGTGAGCCCCTCTGGAGAATACTGTCCTGAGAGACATGCTGTAAGGTTGCCTGATGCACTGTCACAGGAGAAACCAGCCGGACAAAGCTTGCATTCCACACGGTCTTCTGTGCTAACCAAACCTGGGACACAGGGCTTTAAAAAACACCAACAATTATACACACACACGTTGGGTTTTCATGTTTTATGGGGACATTCCATAGACATAATGATTTTTATTCTGTAAAAACTGTATAATCTATCCCCTACCCATCACAGAAAACTTTCTGGATTTTTAGATTTTCAAAAAACATCACTTAGTATGAGTTGTTTTCCTCATGGGGACAAAACAATTTCCCCACAAGGACAAGGATTTTAAATATCGCCATCTTTGTGGGGACATTTTGTCCCCATAAGGTAGAGTATATATAGCGCATAAATAATAAATAGATAAAATTATAGGATACCTGGCAGTCCTGTATACTGCTTTTCCCAGTATAAGGGTTAAACATGCCAGTGGGGCATTTTCTGGGTGCAGACACATTGCCAGGACAGCTGAAATGCCAGAAGAGAAAAAAGAAAAAGAAAAAGAAAAAAAAACATTTAATGTTTTTTTAAGGTTGGATGCAATTACACAAATTCTTCTATAAAACGAAAATTACACTTACAACTGCCCTGCAGGACACTCAAGGCAGATCCCTGATGAAAAATAGGTTCCCTCCGGGCATATTTGAGTCTGATTACAGCAGATTAAACAATCTGAACTCTCAGGCCTCAAGTCAGCTCCTGCATCATAAAGATATTAAAAAAAGAATTACTAACTGCATCAGTTATCAATATATCCACACTCATAACGCTTTTCAATGCTTAATCAGTAAGCACGTTTCATTTCTTTTACATACTAGTCTGTACTGTATGTAATGAATTTCATCTCATGCTGATGATGCCTACCTGATACAAATACATTCCAACTTTGTCTGAAGCCACTCCATGTCACGCAGAAGATAAATAAAATAAAATATCGGTTCATGCCGATCATTTTTAAGCTCCCCGTTACATCGCAGCGGACTTCTGTCCTCAGTCGCTCTATAGCCCCTTTAAGTCTATCAGTGAATAGGGACACCTCAATAATTGAAAGTGAAATTCAAGCCATGTAACTCAATTCCAGTCAGAAGCCAGTGATACACTCATTGGGCAGAACTGTGAACTTTACTGTCTAGAATATCAGTCTGTTTTTTAAACCATGGACTGTACAGGATCTTATTTACCTTCCGATTTCTTAATGTTAGGATAATAAATATTTTATGCCTACATGCACTTACATTTGAATAGACATTCTTCCCAAAATGAATTTAAAAAGAAAGGATAAAAAGAAATGATAATTTGCAACATTTTTACACTATGGTACTGACAATTGAAAGTGAATGTAACAATAAAAAAAACCCTCTAAAATAGACTATAATTTCTCAACTTTTGGAATTTTGATTAAGTTTTCCTTTTGATTTTGAAATTAAATTTGACCTTAACA
Organism: Abramis brama; assembly: GCF_963993115.1. Classification (NCBI taxonomy): domain Eukaryota; kingdom Metazoa; phylum Chordata; class Actinopteri; order Cypriniformes; family Leuciscidae; genus Abramis; species Abramis brama. The sequence goes on from NC_139972.1 coordinate 18,314,994, forward strand.
TAATATGCACCCACCCACTGTTACAGTGCACATTTGAATTATTATTTTTTTTATAATAACACCTTAAAAAGGAACATATACATGTAAAATAGCATAGTGCAGTAAATGTAAAAATAGATTGTAAGTTTTTGTGGTAATGCGAAGGCACGATGTTTCCTGTTCCTTTACGTTGAAATGGAGCTTCAAACCTCTGCAGCTGCAAACTGTATTAACCTCCAGTTTCCACTCCAAAGCTTGAATGTGATCCAGTTTACAGCAGCAATCGGGTGATAAATTAATCAAACTGCTGAGAAAGTCACTTTGATTCATTAACATGGATGTTATCAAGAGTCAGGCTGTGAACTTCTTTAAATATCATTCACGCAATTTCCATTTAATTTGTTTAGATCCATGGAAAATGTTAATTAGGTAAAAACAACATATGAGAATAACATCATCATGAATCAAAACCATCGAACAGCTCCATTTGATTGACATCTAAATTCCTTAGGACATACCCTATATTAATTTATTTATAATGTCTATTACATAAATAATGTACATATTTTTTTGTTAAATGATCAAACAAAACCACAGTGCCATGCAAATCAAGCTGCAGAAGACCAATGACATCTTGCCATGCGTCATGATGCACCAACACCTCAGTTAACCACATTTTCAGAGGCAGGAAACTAAGCCCAACTTATGGGGAGGAGCTTCCCTTTGTTTTTCACATATGCTATATACTTTTTATTAAATTATCATTTACGCATTCAGATGCAAGCACATGCAAGATATGAACAAGTATCTTGAATGAATGCCAAAACATGTTTCTGATTCCTGTGATGCTGCTTTTACAATTAGGATTCCAAGGTAATGTCACTGGAAATGCTATATATTATTTTTATGATTAAATGATTAAATTATCTGTATCTAATGTGGTAAATCAGATATTTCCTTAAATTCTTATATATTCACTTAAATACTAATATAAGTGTAATTTCTAGATGCTGTTAACTTTATGGCTCTTCACAGATGCTGTAAGTACGAGTTCTGAAATCCAGCGTGAAATTAAGAATGTAAGACTCCACGAACCGTTTACTTTAAATTGTACCTACAACTGTTCCAGTGGATTCACTCATGGTAAATGGAAATGGGAAGAAACTCCAGTATGTAGCAAGTGCCGCTGGGATCCTAAACAATTTACATTAGGAGACGTGTGCATTGTGAGCATATACACAGCTCATCTAATTATGGAGCAAACGCATTATAACTATTCTTGCTTTTCTGAAGAGAGTGACACACCGGGCATTCCTTCGAAAACAGAGCTTCTGGTAACGCTGCAAGTTATCGGTAAGATGCGTTTGAGTTTATCGTTTATGATGAATAACATGAATGAATTCATCCCAGGCCTTTTCTCACTTTATGTGCATTTATGCTTCATATAGTCTGTAAGTTGTGTATCTGTAAGGATAGTTCTACTTACTGTGCTATTTTTAAGACTATTGGTTTATATTATTTTTGTGTCCTTGTGTCTTTCTGGTCTAGATCTAGGTCCATCTTTGAGAGTAAAGTCGTATAGGGGTCAGGCAGAGTCAGATGAAGTACTTACATCCTTTTCCACTATCGAAGTGATGGCAGGAGCCTCACTCATACTTCACTGTGTTGCCATTGACATCAAACACTGTGAGGTCCAGTGGGTCAGAGAAAACAGTACCCTCCCTTTGACCCCAAAAAATGACAGTGTAATCCAGTGGAGTGAAATCAAAGGAGAGGATAGTGGACGATACAGGTGCCAATCTAAAGGGACTTGCACACACCAGGCTTTCACTGTGGATATAGAGGTTAACACAATAGGTAAGCGTTTTACACTTCCAAAAATATATCAACACATTTTCAGATTCACATACAATACAGTCCATCAAGTCAGCATTTTGCCATACAGATGGATTCACCTGGGCCAAGGTCTTCGCAGCTTTTGCAGTGTCTGCAGTGGTTGTCCTGACGGCCCATCTGGTGTATCTGTGCTACAGAATAGGGTGTAAGATAATGGATTCCACTAATATAGTCCATGAAAGGTAATGCACAATTGCATATGTAAAATTAATCATTATGAAGTAGCAAAACATACCAAATCACTTTAACCAGCAGTATCTGGTCTCTTGCAGGGATCCATCCAGAAATGCTGTGGTGATGAGGCCAATTGCTCAAGGTCTCTCTCAATTTATAAACATTAATATAAAAATAAAATATACATATAAAATGTACACACATACATACACAACACTACTGTTTTAAGTTTTATATAAGCTTTATAAATGAATACTTTTATTCAGCAAGTATGCATTAAAATGATCAAAAGTTACAGTAAAGAAAGACAAAAATAAATGCTTTTCTGATTTTCAATTCATCAAAGAATCCTGAAAAATCAGTTTAACAACTGTATTCAACATTGATAACAATAAAGAATGTTTCTTGGGCACCAAATCATCATATTCTAATAATTTCTGAAGGATAATGTGAGACTGAAGACTGGAGTAATGATGCTGAATCTTTCCATCACAGGAATAAATGACATTTTAAAATGTATTCAAATAGAAAACAGTCGTTTTAAATTGTAATAATATTTCACAATATCACTTTATTTTTGTTCGAATAAATGCAGCCTTGGTGAGCAGAAGTGAGTTATTTCATAAACATAACAAAATCTTACCAACCCAAAAAGTTTGAATGGCAGTATGATTCAAGAGTTAACTTCTTTTTTTATTCCCAGACAGCCAGAGTGATCATGAAGTCCCTTACGCTGATATTGTGATCTCTGTGAGGGGATCCAGCAATCCGGATCTATCTGACACCTTTACCCAGACTTCAAAAAACCAAAGACCGGTGACAAAAATATATTATAAATAAATACAATTATGTATAATTGCATGGTGCACGGGACCTGATGAGTGACAGTGTGAATGTGTTTTGCAGAGATGGAGAGATGAGGCCAGAGCAGGATTACTGCATGCTTCAGCTGACAGACTGCACATCCACTCTAAAGAGGTCACTAGAAAATTAAGCACAACGTCTGAATATGCTGTAATTACCTACTCCTCTGAGGCTCTTAGTTAGTTACTTCAAAACACTGTATCTCTAATAAAAAAAGCTGTCTTCACAATTGTTGTTAACTGCAATTAAAAATCATTAAAGTTTGAATGCTTGTGTAAACTTTTAACTTTTGTGTAAATTTGTGTTTCATGCATTTCAAAGCATGCTTTTATATTCTTGAAGGAAATTATTATTGTATTACATTTGTTTTGTATGGTGACGCATTGCTGCCACATACGTATTATTTTTCCACTCAATTATGTCGTAATAACGAGATGTTATGTCGTTAAAACGACATATTTTCTCATAATAACGAGATGTTATGTCGTTAAAACGACATATTTTCTAGTAATAACGAGAATTAATAACGTCGTTAAAACGACATATTTTCTAGTAATAAGGAGATCTAATGTCGTTAAAACAAAATATTTTTCTCGTAATAACGAGATGTTATGTCGTTTTAACGACATCTTTTCTCGTAATAACAAGATGTTACAGGGTATGTCGTTAAAACGACATCTTTTTCTCGTAATAACGAGATGTTATGTCGTTAAAACGACAAATCTTCTAGGCCTTATAAGGACATGCGCAGTCATGTACAAAATATGCCTTTATCCACATAAAATGTATAGCCAATCATGTCTTTATCATACTTCTATGTTCAAAAAGCTGAAGCAATAGCAGCCCCCAATGGACATTCATGTTAAAAGATCAAATTCTGTACACACCTTATTAATAAAGCATGTGTAGCCTACAGATTAGCAGATGAGCCCAGAATACGAATATTGCATTTAATTGCACATTAGGCTAAGCGTTTTCCTCCCATAGAAAACCCATATAATAAAGAAAAAGCTTAATGTGGCTTAATAGGCTACTTCAGTTGATAAAGATCAAATGCTGTACACACCTTATTAATAAACCATACTATCCTACAGAAAAGCAGATGAGCCCAGAATATGAACGCAACGCATTTAATTACACGTTAAAACGTTTTCCTCCCATAGAAACCCTTTATTATAAAGAAAATAAAGGTGGCTCTTAACGTGGCTTTCTATCGGAGGATGGCATTGCGGTGCACAGCAAATCATTTACATGGTATTCAATGCAAAACAAAAATTAAAAATATAAGTAACCAATAAAATAAACAAATTATTGTGGCATTAATTAGCCCACAAACAATATTTATTTTAAAGCCTAAACAAATTTATTTAAAGCTACACTGTGTAGGATTTTCTCCCATCTAGCGGTGAAATTGTTTATGACTACCAACTGAATATTACTTTCTAGCCCCTCCCATTCCGAGGGCGTTTTAACTCCTACGGTGGCCGGATTATTTCAAATCTGCCGGCAGTCGCGAGTAATCTCCCCCTCGCATTCGTCACGGTGCCGCTGAGTGTCAAAACGCGAAAGGCGAAGCTTGAATTTCCAGGTATGTCCCGCTTTGGCTGATGTATTTTCAAGATGGAGGCGCAACATGGCTGCCACCATTCGAGCGACTCGCTCGTATGTATTCTAAATGGCAGATTCTACGCTTACGAGAATACTTGATTAGTTGGTAGAAGTAATTACACATTAATGAGCACATATCATTTTGAAAGAACAAAGTGTTTTTTTGCTAAGAATCAACTTAAAAAATTACACAGTGTAGCTTTAAAGAAAAACACCAGCGTTGGGCGTTTACCTGTATAGGCTAAGTGTTTCAGCTGCCCTTTTCAAACTGGCGTAAGAAAATGCAACAGAATTTTATTTGTTAAACATGAAGAGGTCTTATCCGTCTGGTATGGCCGCTCGCTCTAACGTTAACCTAGATAAATGTTCGCTATTATTAAGAGCATATCCAAGTGTTTGTGTGGAGTGTGGAGCGCGCACTACATAAAATGGAGTCGCCGGTGCCATCACTCGCATTTTCCTATCAATAGTGGAAACAACTTAAAATTCTCCATCATTTCTGGTCATACAGAAAAGAATAATACATCAGTCGCAACTACTTTTATTTGTGTAAACTCACAACAACAAGAAAACGTTGTGCTTTTGTAAAATAAAAGATAACGAACAGGGCGCGCTTTCATGGTCTCTGTGAATTGGAGCGCGAAAAATGCACCATTTTGCTTTGTTGGCATCTTTGCTTTTTTTGACCAGGAAGATCTATATGACTTTAAGGCGAAATGAAACGGAAGTTGCGATAGCCTTAATTCCCCCCACCAATTGTGACACAAGTAAAACAGCTTCTTGAACAAGACAAAATGCAGGGCGGGACCATAGACTGTAAAAAAATATGGACGTAGTGTCCGTGACGTCACCCGTAGGTTTCTGAAGACCGTTTTTGAAGCCTAAAGTGGGCGTGGCCGACCGTCGCCATCTTGGCAGCGCGTCACTCCCGAATTTTTTTTTTTTTTACAGTCAGACAATGAGCTGAGGCAGGCCCGGGGTGGGTAATCGGGAGAATTCCCGGTGGGCCGCTTCACTTTTGGGCCGGTCGAGTTCACACACGTTCCGCATTCTGACACCGCAGCGCGCAGCCTCTGCATGGGTTGTACCATGTGAGGGAGTTCTCCCCTCCCCTCCTATAGAGTTGGTTGGGTCCATAGCCCGTCTTTTCCAAAACGTTTTCTCAGGTAGGCTACCGCGGCACCGCCTACCGATAGCTGGGCCGGCCCTACCGTAACGGTATGCGTCAGGGAGGATGGATGGGAAAAAGAGGCCAGGAGGTATGGAAGCTTGTTTCCACCACAGAATAAAACATTTTAAAATGAACTGAAAAACAGTGTATAGACAAGCCTCACAGACATGAGAAATATAGCTATCTATATAAAGCTTATAAAAAATGTCCACCAACGAAAAAAATCCAATCGAAAGCAAATACGTACGGTAGGCTACCATCTGATTATGTAATCCTGTCCGTATGAAAGGCGCATCTAGGCTACATTACAGCGGAGATGTATGGAGATATGTTTGCAGGCAGCCTACACTGATTTAGAAAACACTAGTTTATTAATAAACAATTAAAATGCTTCGTTATTTTTCATTAGCCTACTTTTGCCGGTGCTTTGCGGCAAGTTTTATGCATGCACTTGAGCGCAGAATGTAGGCTATAGCCTATATGCACCCAGGATTGAATATTAACGTGCGATTAGTCCTAATTGCTTAAATGAATGACGACTAGTCTAGAAAAATCAGAGGTGGACAAAGTACACAACTTCCTTACTTGAGTGAAAGTACAGATACTACTGGTCAAATATTACTCTATTACAAGTAAAAGTTGTAAAGACCGATTTTTACTTAAGTAAAAGTAGGCCTACAGAAGTACTTGTTTTTAAAAGTACTTAAGTATCAAAAGTAAATTTTAATGCATTGTTTTATTATTGTTGCATTGTTGTGTGTAATACTTACAGTACCTTATGCCTCTGAATCTATGCCTGCCTACCCTCATATTAATATCAAATTTATTTCTAGAACACAGTTCCAGTAGTGGGATTGAATGTGAGATTGAATAAGTCACTCAATAACATCCACAATGGTTTCGGACACCCAAATGGCTGTTCCCTCAAATACTGCCCTATTTAAAGTTTTTTGAATATTTTATGAATATAGCCTTTCTGTTATCTATAAGCTAGTGTGCACCAAAACAATGACAAAATTCATATTTAGAAGACCAAACCCAACGTTGAAAATGAAAATCAGGCTGATGTCAGAATCCAACGCCAGATTGACATTAATCTCCAACGTTGGACAGACGTTTTATTGTGGTTTGAAAACGAAAATCGGGTTGATGTCAGAAACCAACATCAATCCGACTTTCACTTCCAGCCAAAGTGCAACCCCTGCAAAAATGCAACCCCTGTGGGTCCCTGCAACCAAAATCATCCCCTGACTGACACACACACACACTGACACTACTTTCTACTCAAGGACCTGAAAGAATTGTAGTGGAGTAAAAAGTACGATATTTGTCTTTCAAATGTAGTGAAGTTAAAGTCAAAAGTTTCCAGAAAAAATAATACTTAAGTAAAGTACAGATACTCAAAAAGTGTACTTAAGTACAGTACTCAAGTAAATGTACTTTGTTACTGTCCACCTCAAATCTTTAGTCTATGGCAACTCTAATAGCCTACATTTAATATTTGACATAATTTAATTAGTAATTAGTATCCAGCTCTTTACATTAAATTAGTTGAGTTAGCATAATTAGTTAATGAACTAATAAAATAATAAAATAAAGTTTAAATTAAGATATATTTCTATATAGCATTGCTTATTCCACCACACAAAGGACTGTTTATAAGGTGACAATCCGTTCTACATGTGAAGATTGTAGGCTGTATCTTGAACATTTTTGTACTGTATTGTATCTTCTGTTATAAAGACGAAGATTGACATTTCGTTAATTAAAAAATAAATAAAATAAGAACACAATGTTGTAAAAAATAAACAACTTAGGCTATGTTCTGTTAGATGTGTTTTGACTACTTTTTGTTTAATTATATCTCTAGGTAATGAAGATATAGCTGTCACATTCACTGTCTGTCATCGTCTTGTCTTCACTACACTTCCCAGAATCCTCTGTAATCATCACCTGTACCTGCTCCTCATCACCTGTGATCATCCTCATCATCATCATCACCGTCACCTGTTGTCCTAGTCATTATCTGTGTATTTAAGTTCCCCTCTCACGCCTTGTCTTTGTCAGTTATTATTTGTGTTTGTTGCACCCTGTTCCGTTTATCGGTTTGTCACCTGTTGAATATTAAACCCTTTGTTATTATTGTAACTTTGACTACGTATCCTTCATCTTCTTCAACCAGAAGCGTGACAATAGCCTATTAACAAAAATAAATCTTATATATAATATATTATATAAAAAAACTTATAGGCCTATATAAAATATATTTTAAAAAAGGGCCTCATTGATTAATTTTGCCTGGGGCCCCCATTCAGTGTAGGTTCGCCTCTGATTGGGGGCTGCTATTTGCTTAAGCTTTTTGAAGGTAGAAGTGTGATAAAGGCGTGATAGGCTATATCAATTTTATGTGGATAAAGGCATATTTTGTACATGACTTACACATGTCCTTATAAGGACAAGAAAATATGTCGTTTTAACGACATAGCATCTAGTTATTACGAGAAAAGATGTTGTTAAAACGACATAAGATCTCGTTAAAACGACATAATTGAGGGGAAAAAATAATATGTATGTGGCAGCAATGCGTCACCGTAGTTTGTAACTCATAATTTATTTATTTATTTTTGCTTTGTTGGCATCTTTGCCTTTTTTGACCAGGAAGATCTATATGACTTTAAGGCGAAATGAAACGGAAGTTGCGATAGCCTTAATTCCCCCCACCAATTGTGACACAAGTAAAACAGCTTCTTGAACAAGACAAAATGTAGGGCGGGACCATAGACTGTAAAAAAATATGGACGTAGTGTCCGTGACGTCACCCGTAGGTTTCTGAAGACCGTTTTTGAAGCCTAAAGTGGGCGTGGCCGACCATCGCCATCTTGGCAGCGCGTCACTCCCGAATTTTTTTTTTTTTTACAGTCAGACAATGAGCTGAGGCAGGCCCGGGGTGGGTAATCGGGAGAATTCCCGGTGGGCCGCTTCACTTTTGGGCCGGTCGAGTTCACACACGTTCCGCATTCTGACACCGCAGCGCGCAGCCTCTGCATGGGTTGTACCATGTGAGGGAGTTCTCCCCTCCTATAGAGTTGGTTGGGTCCATAGCCCGTCTTTTCCAAAACGTTTTCTCAGGTAGGCTACCGCGGCACCGCCTACAGATAGCTGGGCCGGCCCTACCGTAACGGTATGCGTCAGGGAGGATGGATGGGAAAAAGAGGCCAGGAGGTATGGAAGCTTGTTTCCGCCACAGAATAAAACATTTTAAAAGATAATTGCGACTTTTTATCTCACAATTGCGAGTTTACATCTCGCAATTCTGACTTTATTTCTCAGAATTGCAAGATATAAAGTCAGAATTGCGTGAAATTAAGTCGCAATTGCGTGTTATAAAGTCAGAATTGCGAGATATAAAGTCAGAATTGTGTGAAATAAAGCCGCAATTGCGTGTTATAAAGTCAGAATTGCAAGATATAAAGTCAGAATTGTGTGAAATAAAGTCGCAATTGCTTCTTATAAAGTCTAAGTGAATTATAATTTAACCTTTACATTATTTGTTGAACCATGGTATTAATACAAACTACACAATAGTAAGAGCTGAACTGTTGCTTCATTTATCCAATTTGGAAAAAGTGCTAATTTGGAATTCCACCATGGAAAAAGTGGGCCGGTCTTGGGCCTGAAACTCCCGGGCTGAAAATGGCCCCACTCCGGCCCTGAGCTGAGGTAATGTGACGGCTAACAGACAGCAGACAGCAGACAAACGGCTAATGATGACTAATGACCACAGCAGCGGGAATCCACCTGTCACTCAAAAGTGGACACACCCTTAACTATGCAGAAATTTAAGGCTTAATATAATTTAAACGGATGAGTTATAAAAAAAATTCACCCCCCTCACAGTTGTCATGAAGGGCAAAATTAGCTGTATAGACCAAAGCCACTTTTTGCTCCAGGCTGTAAACGTTTTTTTCTGCTGTAAAGTTGGGCATTTCAACATGGGGAGATGCAGATTTGGATTTGACTCACTTTTGCAGCCAGCTTCAAGCGGCCAGTTGATGAATTGCCGTTTATTCACTTCCGTGTTGGTTTCAAGAGAGAGACAGGGAGGGCTTGGGCGGGACTTAATTATGGTTGTGGTTCGCCCTCATGCCAGTAAACACATCATCAGAGAAGACAAGACAAGACACATGAATTAAAAAAATAATACTAATGATGTGCACAGATAAGTCATGTTTAATAAATACTAAAATATACCATAATTTTTATATATATATAATTTTGATTTCATGGTGACTTCAAAAGAATGGTTAAAGTAATTTATAGTTTAAATTCCAATTACACAAATCTGTTTTTTTTCCCCAATAGTAGGCTACAAAAAAAGTTCAAACCCGTCTTAAATTAAAAAAAATAATAATTGTGAATTCCAGGGGGAACGTGCCCCAAACCATCCTACACCCTACATGGGTAGCCTTGTTGCAGGGAACTGTGCCCTACTACTACCGATGAAGGAAAGGTTAGAAAACTTAGAAATGCCTTTGAATTCGTTCACACATTCAGCAGGGTTAGGACAATGAAAGGTGTTTGAGGTATATGGTCAAAAACATTGTCATATTAACTGTACTGTTAGCTATTGTTTTGATGCTGTTGGAAAATGTCTTTACCTGCAGTATGCGTTGCTGCAAACGCAGCCAGGTGTTGAATTTCATGAACTTCATCGATGAACGACAGAATGCATTTGCAGCAGTTTTGGTTTTAATTGATTTTTGGGAAATATCAATTTCAACCTTTATTTTTGTTCTTTGTAAGAAACTGTTTCCAACGGTGTTGTGAACTGTTTGAATGATTCAGACTGAATTGTGAATCGCTTTAGAAGTTAAGAACATTTAATTGACTCGTGATTCGCGAATCGAGCATGCAAGAGCAGACAGAAAAGATGAGGCACATAGCTGAAATATTGTGAGGGGAAATGTTTCTCAGGTAATCCTGAGGAATTGACCTGAGTAAAATCACCTGTTACCCATAGCTACATTAATGCTACGGAGAATACCCAGCAATTCGATTCTTAAATTCTACTGAAAGCTTTTTAATGTTTTGTTTAATGTTTGGCAATAAATAAATAAATGTTTCTTTGGTTTTGTATAGTTGTTGTTGTTGTATTTTATTCCTACATTTTATATGGCGTGTTTATATATCTATATTGGTAATATTACTGACATTTTTAACATGAATACTAGTCTAGGTTTAAATACCAAGTTACTTGAATCTGAATCGTTTTGACCCTCTCCGCTTTCGGTAGTTGGAACCACGTGTCGGTTGCATAGCAACGGTTGACAACATTCAGCTCGTTTTAACTGGTAAGATACATCACGCTAGTCCACCTTGCAAAATTATTAAATATATAATTATTGTGACTATCGATTTAACCAAACAAGAAAATGTGGGTTTGACAGAACAATTGTTAGAATATGTCGTTCATTTTACTGATAAAAAACCCGTCTGTTTGTCTTTCATCTTGATGACTTTCAGCACAAATATGTCAATGCCAATATCATCATATGTGTATGTTATGCAGTAAGTTAAAACTAAACATCTTGATGAAATTAAACTAAATAATTGTATTACATTATTTTGTGGGAAATTAATAGTAAATTAGCCTGTCAACACCATTAATGGTTAATGAATGTGTCTTTTCCCTATTTTTTTTACTTATTCATCAGACTTGAGGTGCTGTACAAGATGTCTGTTCCCTTCTCCAACACAAACCTGCGGATCCCTAAAGGTTTTGGGAATTTATTGGAGGGTCTGGCCAGAGAAGTGTTGAGAGACCAGCCTGGAGACATCCCTACCTTTGCTGCTCTCTACTTCACAGAGCTTCTTAAAGCCAGAGAAGGTGACTGAGATGGTTTCCTTTGATCCTGATGTTTAATAGTGTTTGTAGTGAGTTAGTCATTGCTGGCTTATACAGTATGTCTTTGTCCAAGGCAGAAATAATTTTGTTTGCAATGGCTACTATTATTAAATCTATATAGTCAATGCATGCTTGAACATAATGATTGTGTTTTGTTCCAGAAAGTGGCCTCGATCCAGCAGAGTGGGGTGCAAAGATGGAAGATAGGTTCTACAATAATCACTCGTTTAAGGTATCTAAAAAATAAGACAAAACTCTGAACCTTTAGATTATTTTACAGTTATTCCTTCTAACATGCATGTGTTGTTTGTTCTTTTCAAAACAGGGCACATCAATACAAGGAAACTCCAATTTACCTCAAATAAATACAAGGTGTGTGGATGAGAAAATGCGATTTCACTCTTTCACTCTCCCTAACAGTTATCCAGATGAGAGAAGAATCGAAATAAAGACAGACTGAAGTGAAGACAGTGAGATTTTAGATGAAAATTTAGACAAAAAAACTTGTAGTTTTGGTTTGATTTCCTTTATTCTGGTTGTACATTTATGCAGTGCAGCAGGTTTAAAACATTATAGCAGGACGAAGCTCTGCGGGTGGCTCTCCGTCTCTGAGGCAGGGCTTCGATCATTTGATCAAGCCGAGGGCGGCTTTCGGACGATTGATTGTAGTGTCAGAGCACAGATATGCATCTGGGCTGTATAAGGATTCATTTATTACTCCTGTTGTACTTGTTTGTGCTTTTATTTACTTGTATTATTAATCACTGTTGCATATAAAATTACCTTCTTACATGTCAATTTTCAGAAACAACACTGGCCGTTCTGAAACTTTTGGAAACAATGAAACCCAACGTTCTGCATTAAAAGACCTCAACACTAATAATTCAGAGGACACTGAAGTAAAGCAAAAATATGAGTTAGAAAAGAAGCTCGATGAGGAATCCAGTGAGAGGGAACACAAACCTGCTGCAGATATTCCCTATGTGGGAACAGCAGATGTTGATATATGTGCTCAAGAGCTGAAGGACCCCAGTGGTATTCCAGAACAAACATCAGAGGTAGGCCTAATGAAAGATGAAGAGGTCGCAAAAGAAGCTGCAGGTATTGATATCTGCAGATCCGAACTTGAGTCTACACCTCTGCCTGCCTTTGGTGGTCTAGCAAATGTGGATGTATGTGCTGAAGAGATAAGCCACCCATCTGAATCTACTGACGCCAACATAGACCTGGGAAGTCCAAATCCATTGCCTCGGAATGGAGAACAGTCGGAATCACAAGATGAATCTTTTGTTGAAACCCCTTCACATATTGAGCAAGATGCAGGCAAACCACCAAATGAAATGTCTGATGATGATGGCCATATTGAAGATGCTGAACAGGGAGTCTCAGAAATGGTTGATACTTTTTTAGAAGACACTGACTCTGAGAAAAAGAGCACTGAGCAGGTTTATGTAGAGGATTCATCAAAAAGTACAATTGAAAAAGATGTTACTGAAAGTGCAGTTGAAGCAGGGCAGGAATCGGAGGAACATATTGAAGAAAATTATGACTTACCAGACAGTGAAGATCAGGAAGAGACCAATCATGAGTACAGCAGCACCAATGACTTTGTAGAAGATGTAGCTGATTCCACATCTGATATCAATAGTAAATCACTGATGGAAATGAAAGACGGATATATTGACTACGGTGATGAAACAAATGACAGTAAAAGTGAAGTCATAGATGTTCTAGATGAAGCTGACCATCAGGTTCCTGATGAACAGAGTACATCTAAATATATTGATGCAATTGAGGAAGACCTTTTAGAAACCCCAAAGCCAGTTTCCCAACTAAACAACAGTGAATCGGAAGTAACAGAGGATGTGATAAGCAATGAAATTTTAAACACTGATGTAATGGAAACTTCTGAGAAAGATCTAAACACAGAGAATGTAAATGAAGGGAGTGATCTTGACAGTGATGGCTGTGATGCTGAAGAGATGGATCCAGACATTTCAAACATACCTCAGCAAAATATGGTGAACACTGAGGATGAGGAGGATGATGGAACCCATGATACTGAACCAAAGAAAGCTGAAGAAGATGAGCCCAGGCCTTTAGAGAGAGAAACAGAGGTTATCGGTGAAGAACATCCTACAGAGTTACAAGAACAGACTGAGAATGATGCAGATCAGGATGATCAGTTGGAGGAGCAAAGAGATAAGAGCCAGGAAAGTGAGAACCTGGAGAATCCTGACAGCAGTGAACCAAAGGTAAGTTTTTTTTGTTTGTTTTTTTTTACTCCCTTCCCATTTGATAAAAAAAATTGATTTGATTTACAGCTGTGTGCTTTCGCTCCTCCCTAAATGTTTAGTAGTTTTCAGTAGGCTGTGGAAGTGCACTCCAACAACAATGATCTTATTTATTTTTATTTTATTAATTATTTTATTTCATTTTTACATTTTTATTTTATTTTATTTGTTTCTCTGTTTTTCTAGATTTAAAGTTCGAGGAAAGCCACTCTCAATAAGACTTTAATAATACAATTAAAACTTTTTTTCCAATAAATGCAGGATGTTTCCAAAATCACTGAGTAATAGTGTTAAATCAATATGATCTTAAGGCTCCAAAAAGCGCATACATCCATCCATACTATTCCAGTGAAGTGAAGCAATGGGTTTTTGTAAGAAAAATATCCATATTTAAAACTTTATAAACTATAATCACTGGCTTTCGGCAAAGGCTTGGATTACTTTCATGATGGATGGATGGATGCACTATTCAGTGCCATTACAATGCTATAATATAACTCAGATAGTGTTTGGCTGAAAGAAGACAGGCATATACACCTAGGAGGGCTTGAGAGTGAATAAAGTATGGGATAAATTTCATTTTTTGGTGAACTATTCCTTTAATATTTACCAAAATAATCATGATTATGATTTTTGCCACAATCAAACAGTCCTACGTCATCCTTAACTTGGATGCAGACTGTTCCTTTTATTGTCCCAAGTTAACAAGTAAAAATAAAATCTTCAAGGACATGTCTGATCAACAGCATGGCTCTGTTCCTCTCTGGAGAACAGTGATTGAAGATGTCCTGAAATAGTCCAGCTGGTGAGGACAAGACCGCAAGAGTCAAAAAAAAGCTCAAACTATACATCTTACATCATATAAACCCTATGCATAAACTTAAAGTAATGTTTGCAACATTTCATAAAGAGATGTTCAAAAAGACGTTTAGATATTTTACCAAGAGGTCAGAACAAAATCCATATGCTTATTTAAAGGGGTTCGAAGGAGACAGATTTGGTGGTGTTTCCATGGAAACATTTTACCGACCAGTTATCCGAGGGAGAAACTGATCTAGATTTTGGAGTTGTGTGATATGTTTCCAAAGAAACATAATACTGTATGCACCCAATTAGCTGCTTCACTCTTCAATCCTCGGTCCGAAGTGCAGTGTTTCAAGTTCTGTAGGGGTTAATTAGAGACACGCACTAAAGCAATGCTCTCTTCTGCTCACTCCAATGTAGGTCATCTAACCTGACCTATATCAACTCTTGTCCAATGACTTTATATGCTGTAGGAGGGGCAAGGGAATCATGTAGTTTCTATTTTCAGGAACAATATTCATGGCTATCATCAATCTCTGGCACGACTGTAAAGTCACCTCATCTTCTTCTAGGAAACTCTGTTTTAACACTTCCATGCTCTGTGAACCGACTTTATTAGCTCCCAGCCTTACAACATCCAACAGATGCCAAGAAAAGAGAAGTGATACCATTACAGCACAGAGCTGCATGTTCTCTCTTTAATCTTGGTAGGGTAGGAGGCAGGAGATGGAGCACTGTTCTAGAGAAATAAAGGGCAATGGATTTACTGTCTGTTTGTCTTACTCTACAGTAAATTGCCACAGGGTGGAGGAGGCACGGACTGTGTGGGACTGACTGAGATGTGGAGGGGCTGCTTCTAGCATTTTCTCAGTTTATGATGATAGCCCTCAGCAATATTTTGGACTGTGCATATTATAAGTAATGTAATAAAATTGGTTTAGACCATGGTGTGTCCCTTTTCTATCTCATTTTTCTCCAGTGCAAGGCTAAACCAAGAATCTCTGATCCTTTTGGTAGCAGGTGACAGGAAAGTGAGATTAATGGCGCTGTAAACGTAAACATTAAACAAAATATTTGCAATGAGTAAAGACCGACCTGTCGTGGTGTCAAAATGATGATGCTCGCGCGCTCTCTCGCTCTCTAGCGCGCGCGCGCGCGTTATCTTTCTCCTCTCTCTCTCTCTCTCTCTCTCTCTCTCT
This sequence comes from Abramis brama, assembly GCF_963993115.1. Classification (NCBI taxonomy): domain Eukaryota; kingdom Metazoa; phylum Chordata; class Actinopteri; order Cypriniformes; family Leuciscidae; genus Abramis; species Abramis brama. The sequence continues at coordinate 18,330,888 of NC_139972.1, forward strand.
CTCTCTCTCTCTCCTCCCACCCTAAAAGACAAATTATAAGGATAGTTGGAGGAGAGGAGTATTCGACCAAGGTATTTTGCCCTGTGAGGAGGTTTACGCTCTGTTGCACTTGCACGAGACGAAAACACGTTTATCAGCGTCTGTAATTGCGCGTCATGGATTGTCATGTCGTAAGTACTGACAACTTTCTTTCTTTTTTTTAAAGTATTTAATTAATATTAAACATCCTTTTTAAAAACTGAACCAGTTTGATAATGAATGAGTGTTACATTGAAACATCCTTTAACCTTGTCCGTGCTTGTTTAGGAAATAGTAACGTTAAACTTATTTTGCAGATACGTGTTTGTTTTGGAACTTTATTCAGTGGCGGTAAATTTCATGTCCAGTAAATTTATTAACGGATACGAATATGTCTTTATGCGAATAAAATACGAATATGTCTTTATGCATATTTTGTGCTCATTATCATTTCACACTTTTTAACCGTTTACATTTCATGCCTTGAAAAGTAGGCTATAAGCGTAGCTCTATACAGTTTTATGCTTTAGCTATTAGGGTTCAAAAGATCCCAAATTTTTCTGTTTTGTTATTATTATGGTGGCGCTATAACTATCCAGATTTATTTATTTCAATTTATTTTATTTCCAGTGGCTATATTGGATTTGCCATTGGAAATAAAATAAAAAGCCAAATAGTTAATTTTTTAAGTAGTCGTATCATCAATATTAATCAAACCTATGTTGAACTTTCAATTAAACATGGTTGCCTAAAGCTAGTAAAGAACGTAGGGTGTGGCTATAATCTCATAATAGAGTAAGTAATTTTAATGAATTTTAGTAGGCTAAATGTATGTATAATGTTTCTTGTTTTGTATGCCATGTTTGGATCGTGACCACATTTGCATATTTTTAAATGTGTCTGTCATCTGCTGCCAATCAGCTTTCAGCAGCCTTTAATGAGGTTAACTGGCCAATTGTCACAAAAGTTTATTAATCCTATTTAAGCATGGAAAGTTTTATCCTGTTTAGACAGAAAGTGGCATTATAAAGTGGCATTATTATAATAGTGAAAAACAAAATGAATTTAGTTATTGTGCATGGATTGGTGTCAACAATTAACAAATATGTGAGCTCATGGGCTTAAGAGGTCCTTGTGCTGAGACCTCAATCATTTCTGCTTGCTGTTTATGCATATGACAAGTCTTTCATCATATCATTTAAATGGACTGGTATAGACATGGGAAAGGCTTGTGACTGCACAGTTTCATTAGAGGTGATCCATGGGTAATCATACACAGTCATGAGGAAGCAGTAAAATGAACAGATGCTTATTTATAGGGGATTGTGGAACGCCTCTGCATGTGGCCATGTAAGAGCATTTTGGCAAAATGCTTGGTTAATATGAAAAGAGGCTGATTCTTAGTTCAAAAGTGGGTGGACAGGGTTTTACAATGGACTTCTGCTCATCTTCTTCACACAAGCTGTTTAAAGACTGCCAACCAGCCTCTGCTGAGCCATTTTACATATGCTATGTTGGTTGTTGTGGGAGAAATCATGTGGTTTCACAGCTTCAGGAAGACATAAAGAGACAAATAACATCACAACCCACCACACACTCTTTAATGATGTGCGATTACATGCTTCACAGAGCGCTGGAAGCTGGTCACAGTTGGTCTTTGCGTCAAGGTGGTTAGGTTTTAGTACATTTCTGTTAATTTTATTTTCATTAGGTACAGGTAATAAGTTTCTCACAGGTTCTTTGTTGGCATCTGTATGGTTCCATGAACAACTTTCTGTTTAACAAAAATGTATGGACCCTTTCCATTTCACAAAAGGTGCTTTATAGTGGAAAAGTGCTCTTCAGATTATTAAAATTTTCTTCTCATTAAGAAAAAAATGGTACTTTTAAAAACTGGTCACTGAAAGGTTCTTTTGATAATCCAACATGATCATTCAGGTGGTGATTGTAGATGTGCAGGAGAAGCTGGTCCTAAAAAAGTTTCTGTAGAGCTGATGGATAGTGATTCATTGCAAGGGGGCTTAAATGGGCATGAGATACATCATGCTAAACCCACTATGGTGGTATATAAGATCTCAGTGGATTCTGATTCATATTATGAAAGAACAAAATCAATATGCAATACACCCCTGCTGAAATTATTGTTCATCCCTGGTAGGAGGAATGCAGCCAGCCACAAGAGGAAGAGGACATCATGGACATCCCATTGGATGACCCAGAGGCCAATAAGGCGGCCGCCAAAATCCAGGCCGGCTTCCGTGGTCATATGACCCGGAAGAAGATGAAACCTGGGGAAAAGCCCAATGAGGAGGTGAGCAGCAGTGGTGAGGCCCTCAACGGCAGCCAAGGGGACTCAGGTCAGTCACTGTCCCCAACAGTCAAAGAGCCATCCCACCATCCCACATGGTGCAGAGGTCGCCAGCTATCTTAATCCAACTCAGCTTGGCAAGACACTTAAAAACCCACACAGATCCTTGCAGAATTTGGCTTTGAGATCTGAAGTAAACAATTACAGCTTTGAACTTTAATGAGAGTTCAAGAGTATGTTGGTTAACCCTTTTTCTGTCATGTGTACCAAAGATTTAGAATAAAAAAGATGAAAATATTGTGACCAGACATAATAAAAACATCAAATCAAATCAAACATCAAATCAAAAATGGAACAAAATGAAAAATCCATCAGTTGTGTTTAATGAGTCATATCTTTATACTGAGTAAACATAAGACATGCACAAGTGTGCTTTTTAATTACCCTCTGAGTGCTTTGGATAATAATTTTCTTAATCAAGTAATTATTAATGAGCACATTATCATTTTCCCTGATTGTTAAAAGATTGCGGCCGTTTCACCGATTTACAGACAGCCAATGGAGTCCACAGAGACACTCTGTATTCTCTATTATCTCAGTTTGTTGATCTGTAGATCTTTCAAATCTAATTTCTTTTGTGGGTGGCTTAAGCCTCCACAATTCCAGGACTCAATATTAAAGCCTTGCGCAGATTTATCCCCCTTTCAATTTTCTTTCGGGTAATGTGTTTTGTTCTGCACAAAAAGTTTCCCTCCGCTCAGTAAATATGCAAATGGTTCTCGATTGGTTGATCCCCAGAGATGCGTTGAGATTCTAATTTGAAGCAACAAATAGGCCAGCGCTGATGGAAAGACTGTTGATATTCTCACACCAAAGCTTCCATCTGAACTATCTTCATCTGCGTCATCCTTTGAGGAGGAACTAAGCAAATCTGGTCATTTGATGAAAAAAGTGGGGCAAGCAATGAGAATGAAGGTGTCCTTCCAAACTCCAGCCGGGCCCAAATATCTCTCCTTCAGCTGTGCCGCTCCACTCTACCCCACCTCTGTGCCGAATTTAGGCCTTTCCCGAGCAACATCAACCCAGTTCTCGGTTGCTAAGCATTTTATGTATGGAAGTGTTATTTATATCCTCAGGTGCATCTGCATCGCCGAAATGAGGCTGTGCTCTGTTTTACTCCGACAAAAAGACCGGTTAAGATCCACTCGTATTCTGGCAAAACATATCAATAAGTAAAACTTTGTCACATATATTTTGTGACGAATGGCAAGCTATCAAGCACTGCAACAAAATATTTTCTTACTCAGTCATTTTGTCTTGTTTTCCAGTACAGATATCTAAACATTCTTAAATCAAGATACATTTACTTGAGAAGCAAAATGACTTAAGATATTAAATCTTGCTTTCTTCTCAAAATTAACTGAGTTTATGCTTAAAACAAGAAAAACATCTTTTAAGATCTGTTCACTGAAAGGTTTTTGGGGAAGCGAAAATGGTTATTCTATGCCATCACTGCGTAAACCCCTCTTTTGGAACCTTTATAGTTATGAGTGTATTCTTTTAGATATTTTTTTTTTAGATATTTGTAATGGAAATCTTCAAAAAAAATATTGAAGCGAGTGATGTTACATCATGACAGTTGACTAGACAGCTGTTTGTTGACAAACTGAAATATTCAAGTACTGTAAACCTAATAAAAGTGTGTGTTTTGCAAGCAGGGGGAACAGACGGAGTAGAGACAGATGCCACATCTGGTCCAGAGCAATGAAGACCTTTCTCAAGGTGGATGACATATAGGACGCTTTCTCCAGGGAATTTTTTTTTTTTTTTTTTTTTTTGTCGACAAAAGTAGTAAAATTAGGCTGGATATGTCTGATGTGTGAACTCTTTCTCTATTTTCTGCTTCTTATCCAGTCTGGGTGAATTTCTGCTCCAGCATGATTTTGCATCCCACAAAAGGCATCTGTATACTGTATATCTGATATTTGTACGAGATTTATCACAGGCTTCTTCAGTCAGACAGTCAAGTAGACTTAAAATAATGCATCATGATTGAGTTTGGTCATTTTTTGTTACTTGATATTTCTTTTCTGTGGTAGTATGTTTATGATTTCCTTGATTTGACCATGTAGCCACTATCACGATAAGATGTTCAATTAGTTTATTGTCATGAAATGGAATGTTATCAGTTGTTTATAACTGTGTTGACTGTTTGTTTGGTTTGCACCCTGTAATATGTTGAAATCAGAGCTTCCAAAGCAGCATATGGCATGGCTAGATCGACTTATTTCAATTTACTTTAATTTGTAAAATGATTTATTCTTCCTTTAAGGTAGTGCATATCATTAGAAGTATAGAAATTGAGTTAACAGCTTAATGAGTGATAGCTAAGATCACCTTGCATGTTGACATCAGCATCGAGCTCTGTATCAGTTGAAAAGCGAATAAAAGCTCAGAAATGTGTGTTGCATGCATTGAAAATGATTTGCAGTCAGGGGCTGATCATTAGTCTTTTGAAGAGTCTGATAACAAACAGACAGTTATATATAAAAAGCAGAAATTGAAATATGAACCTACACATCAGTCTCATTAGTCCTGCTGGAGCATCTCGCTGAAGGGGCTCACAGCTGGAAGGCTGTGCAAATGAGACCTGGACAGTCATTTATCAAGGTCAAAATGCCACATGCCCAAGCAAATCAGCATTTAGGCTTATAGCTATAATAGCATTAACTTTACATTAACATTACAGTAAATGTGCATGTAGCAAAGATATAACGAAAGAACTCTCAAAGAAATATTGTTTGATAACATCATTTGATATATATAATAAGTAAACAGTAAGATATGTGAGATGGTGCTACAGTAGCCTATGTTGTGATTATACTCGCAACTAAAGGCCATCTCGATAAAATGTTATTTATAATACACTTTTTTTTTAAAGCATTATTTTATTAAGAAAATGATACAAAAAGGTCCAGTTAAAAAAAGGTTAATACTAATAATGAATCAGTGTCAGAATGAATCAGAATCAGTGAATATGCAATTTGGTCAGTTTCTCTCACGAATTGTGCATTTCTATACTTAAGAATCAACCATACAATTTTTTTTTCAGTGAATAATCTTATATTTTTTGGTCTGTTATTTTTATTATTCTTATTTGAGTTTTAGTCATTTTAGTACTTCAATGTAAACCTATGTTACTTTAGAAGGCACCTTTAGATTATATTTGATCTAATATTTATAATTTTCAGTTTAGTTTTATTTCAGTCAACAACAAAAAAATATTTATTTATTTTATTTTTTAATAGTTAACAATAACAACTCTGCCATGTGCATGGGGGGGGGAGCCCACTTTTTAAAAATGCATATAAAGATACAGAATGTGAATGTGCTTTTACTTCTCCAGTATTGATTGTAAGTTTATGAAAAAATATCTTATTTTGTGTCACACAGAATGAACTCATACAGGTATAAAACGACATAAGGGTGAGTAAATGACCAAATTTGAATTTAAGGTGAGCAATCAATTAAGATTAAGAGGTTTGAGAACATAAATAGTGAATCTATTTCTCCATGACAATGTTAATCACTCAGCCATTACATAAAGAGCTGCACTTAATTAGACTGTGTACTGCGCTTCATAATTAAAGACATACGGCACACCGTTAATCTTGTGTCTCAGCTGATGTGGACATTTATCACACACAACGAATCACATTCTCCATACTAAAGTGACTTCATAAATCCTGCTTTGAATGTTTTAAAGGGGACCTGTTATGCCCCTTTTTACAATATGTAGGCTAATATAAGTCTCAGGTGTCCCCAGAATGTGTCTGAAGTTTCAGCTCAAAATACCCCATAGATTATTTATTATACCATGTTGTAAATGCCCATTTTTGAGTGGGAAAGAAAAACATGTTGTTTTCGTGCATGTATCTTTAAATGCAAATGAGCTGCTGCTCCTTTAGCTCGTGCCTCGGATACTCAGCCAACAACTAACAAAACGTCTGTTTGGTTTTGATTATTATTTATATTGTAGAATAATTATCTCTATCGCGGTCACGCTCATGTGACATTGCAGTTCTTCAATATCATGAAAGTTTATTATCTGCATGCGTTTTAAAGCCATATCAGTCTAACTTCTAATATATGGTTTTCTGAAGCACGCTCACAGAAAGCTAGATGTTAAACTAAGTTCTCTTTCACGTCTTATTGCTCTTAAACTGTCAAATACACACAAGGTTGTGTCAAAAACACACAAAGTTCACATAAACAGTCAGTTATGTCTGTGAACTTTGACGTAAACAGCAAGTAAAGAAATCGCATGTGTAGCCTATATCTGTGAATTAAAGTGAAAGCAGCGTAATATACAGTACCTTCTACTATATATGCTGTTAATGTAAATAAAACAACAAAAGAAAAACAGAAAATCACTCAGTGCTCTTGACTGAATAACTTTAGTAGCTTTAATGAGAATACATTTCTTACTTAAATGCTGCTGTTTAATGCTCTGGCAAGGAGATAAACATGGCATACTGTGTACATGCAGCTCACTCAGTCATGTGCGCGACCTGTGTAATGTGACGTCACATTGCATAGAAACTGCAAACGGCTTATTCGGAGACACTGCTTATGATTTATGTGGATTCAAAAAGGAGTGGGTGGATTTTTCCCATAATATGGTGGTTGTGTACACACACTGGGGACAGACATTTATGTTCAAACACCATGTAAAAGTGAATTTTGCATAATAGGTCCCCTCCCCTTTAATATTTCACAGTGACTGATTACATTTGATGTCGTGTGGCCTAACTTAATGAAGTTGATTTCCTCAAATCAAGTGGCTTTCGATAAATTTTAACATTTCTAAACTTGGATAGGCAGTAGGAAAAACTGGACAAGATGTCCTCCGCACAGCAACAAAGACCTGCCATAATTGTCATTTCTTTGTGTGGCTCAACTTTTCTTCCTCCCCGGGTGAGAAATGATCGCCTGAACTCAGTCGCCCACATTCCCTCCTCCGCGCGCAGGCCTCAGCTTTATGGGGCTCCAATGTAACCTCCCCAGAATTAATTCTGTCACTGGCTCCAGGACTTACAGTCTCCTAACAGGATTTTTACAGGTTGCCTATGGCAACACAAAGTGCCATAAGACAGTTCTCTCTCAGACTGCTGCTGTGTGTCCCATGATTCCTGCCCTCAACAGACTGCCGCTGACAACGCCGACCTGACAGCTGCCATACCGCCAAAAACATTCAGCTAACCTGCACAACACACACATATTATGTATTTATAGCCTGTGAAAGATCGAATTACACTTGAAAATGTGTGCGTGTGTTTTAACACAAAAAAAGGAAAGTGGATTTGCATAATTGTTAAAGCCAGTTACTGTTTTGCCTCACAGAAACGCTCAGTTAGCATTAGCACCGGCTGGCTGCTACATCTATAGAATAGCATATCAGTCGTGGATTGATGTTGAAATTAGACTACTCCACACCTGAAAAATCTGTTTTAATCTTAACACTCTTTGAACTTTTCGGGTTTTGTGCTTAATTGGCTCTTTTGTATTTCACAGTAGCATTACATCAAAACCTCCAGTAGAGGGAGCCTGTGTATAACAAGTTTACCATGCAGCAACAAACGCATATTAATGCTTAATAATCTAATGTATCTCTTATATGCCTTTTTAAAAAGTGGGCTCTTTTTTCACAAAGCAACAGAATGTGCACATAGCAGTGTTGTTATTGTTAACTATTAAAAATATCTATTTTTAATTATTTTAAACTAAACTGAAAATTATCCCCTGGTTTCACAGTCAAGGCGTAAGCCTATTCCTGGACTAAAATGCATGTTTGAGCTGTTTTAACTGAAAGCAACTTGCACTGATATATTTTTTTTTTTTTTTTTGTCTAAGGCACATTTGTAAAAGCTACTGAAATGTCCTAATTGAACTAAAGCCTAATCCTGGCTTAATCTAAGCCCTGTCTGTGAAACCAGGCCTATAAATATTAGATAAAATATCATCTTAAATGTAAAGTTGCCTTCCAAACTAACTGAAATACAATAGGTTTAAGTTGAAGCCCTAAAATGATTAAAATGCAAACTGAAATAAGAATAATAAAAATACAAAAGCACATACAATTACTAAAAGGAACTAAACTTAAAATTAAAATGAAAACTGAAAATATGAAAATAAAAGCTAATTATTAATAAATACCATAATAGTATATAATATAATATAAAAAAACACTTGTGATTATTCTTAACAGGAAATGATAGTTACAGAAATAGTTCAAACTTATAATTAAATGAGTAATAATTAAAACTTTTATCATCATTTACTGACCATTATGCACAAAATTAGATGTAGGTTAATGCTGTGTTTTTTTTTTTTCATATAACAAAAGCATATGGTCCAGGAGCTGGCAAGCATCAAAAAGCACCACAAATATCTCATTAAAATTTGCAAATGTTTCATGAGTGAATACAAAGTTTCTCTGGGGAACTTATAAGTTCTTTTCTCGTTAAATGTTCTCATGTTTCATGAGGTCCAGTGCATGTGCACTATAGCTTCAAGAGGATATTCTCCAGCTGAGATGTGTGCGAGGATATTTCATGCTTTCAGTGCACTATTGACCTTGGATGTTCCCACTGACTCTACTTGACAGATTTCCTCACAAGATGAGAGAGTCCGGGAAAGACTTTTATCCTCTAGAGGACAAAGGCTAATTCCAAGCTTTGTGTGAGTATGTTTGTGTCTCAGAGCCGTGCTAAAGCTTTGATCACCAAGAACAGAGGAGGCCCTTGAGGATAACAGACTGTATGTTCCATTAAAAAGCTTTTTCGTTCTGACATTCTTTGCCATTTTGCATACATAATCTGCTCTCTTTTTTTGCTACGTGGGAGGCTAACATTGCAAATACCCAGTTTGGATCATCAATGTTAGCTCTCCTAAAGTGCTGTCTTGGTTTGGCATATATTACCAGAAACGCCATCTGTTGTAACTGAAATGTTGTCATTGTGTGTGCTAAGCAATAGCTGTGTTTGCTACTAGCATCACTATTGCTCATAATCAGCATTAACAAGCTCCTTTTAAAACTTTAAGCATTCATACTAAAGCCTTTGATTTTTTCTATGTTTATGTAGGCTATAGGGTTTTCTGCTACACTCATTGTGAATATTTCTTTCTGTCTGTGGGGTCTGACTGTGACCACCGCAGCTGCTGACCTCTGCAAGACATGACATCAGCTCCCAGACAGACATGTGATGGCTAGGCCACAATTCC